>NW_020698372.1:3878979-3925951 GCF_002925995.2 Terrapene triunguis
GGGGGGGTTCCAGGTGCAGGAGCACTTTGCATGGGACTTTGGGACTTTGCATGGGGGGGTCCAAGTGAAGGTGGTTGAGGCTCAGCAGGGTGGTCTGCGTGTGGGGGGGATATGGCTCGGGGGGGAGGTTGGGCGCTATGGAGTGGGTGCCTGGGGGAAGTGGGGCTTGATGCAGTGGGGGTCCGGGTACAGCTGGTTGGGGATCAGTGAGGTGGGGGTCTGAGTGGCTCATTAGGGTGGTGTCTAGGTGCAGGTGGGTGGGGCTAGTCGGAGTGGGGGTTCAATGGGCCTGCTTAACGGGGGAGCCCCAGCTGCTGCTGCCACCAAGGGGATGCTGCATGCCGGGCTCCTGCTTCCCCTCCCCCCCCATTCCCCATCCCCTTCTCTTCCTTTATCCCCTCCCCACTGCCACATCTTCTCCTCGCCCAATCCTATCCCCCTTACTTCCACACTGCTTCTTCCCCACTTCCCCCATTTTCCCCGCCAGGCACTCACATTGTACAGAAAACTGCCCAGCACACACAGAAGGGGAAGTTGACTGGCACTAGGACCCAGGAAGTGGTGACCAGCTGCAGAGTCAGGAACCCAAACTGCACCTTCCATCACCCTGGCAGCTCTGCACCTGCAGAAATGGGGGCACGGGGGCAGTTGCGCATGCCCCCCCACCTCTGTTGGGGTAGCATTGCCCCCCCCACGTTGATTTACCACTGCTCCGGGTGCTGGAAACCAGGCACCCCCAGTGTTGGGGAGGGGCACGTGCCATGACCGCTCTTGCAGCTTCCCTTTGCTTTCCCTCATTTTCTGCGGGGAAGCAAAAAAATCTGCAGAGCAACATCATTTCTGTGCCTGTGCAGTGGCGCTAAATTACCCCAGGAGTATCTGGGTGGTCCGGGGGAATCAGAGCACTTTTATATGACTCTATAATGTTTACAACCCATGTAAAAACTAGACAATCTAGAATTGGAAGAGTTAGTTAAGGGTGCCAAAAGCCCATATACTATTTGTGGAGCCCTTAATAGCCATAAGCAGTTATGGGGAAGCAGGAAAAGTGATTATAATGGCAACTATCCGGAACAGTTCAATGATATGCACCACCTGGTATCGCTCAATACCGCAGCATCTACTATGTTTAATTGGATGGATGGAACCTTTTCATGCTTAGATCTGGGAACTGCAACGAGCAAGACGGCAAGTAAATGCAGCTGGGAAATCTATGAAGAAGATGGAAAGGGAGCAATCACTTCCCTATGCTAATTACATATCAAGATGGGGGTGCTCCACTCACTGCTAGGGTGGTGCCTCCTCCTGGTCATTCTGAGGAATAGCTCATGAGGTCAACAGCTCTTCCTGTGGTTGCACGCTGTCACTGTCTCTCTCTGCTTGTGTATAGCCCCCTCTCACTCCACAAGCTGCTGCTACCTGCTATCTCTTCCTGGCCAGGTGACTGGCACTAGAAAAGGTTCAGAGAAGGGCAACTAAAATGATTAGGGGTTTGGAACAGGTCCCATATGAGGAGAGATTAAAGAGGCTAGGACTTTTCAGCTTGGAAAAGAGGAGACTAAGGGGGGATATGATAGAGGTATATAAAATTATGAGTGATGTGGAGAAAGTAGATAAGGAAAAGTTATTTACTTATTCGCATAATACAAGAACTAGGGGCCACTAAATGAAATTAATGGGCAGCAGGTTTAAAACAAATAAAAATAAGTTCTTCTTCATACAGCGCACAGTCAATCTGTGGAACTCCTTGCCTGAGGAGGTTGTGAAGGCTAGGACTATCACAGGGTTTAAAAGAGAACTAGATAAATTCATGGAGGTTAAGTCCATTAATGGCTATTAGCCAGGATAGGTAAGGAATGGTGTCCCTAGCCTCTGTTTGTCAGAGGGTGGCAATGGATGGCAGGAGAGAGATCACTTGATCATTACCTGTTCGGTTCACTCCCTCTGGGGCACCTGGCATTGACCACTGTCGGTAGACAGGATACTGGGCTAGATGGATCTTTGGTATGACCCAGTACGGCCGTTCTTATGTTATGACTGTATCTCCCCTTCCGAGGTACCAAACTCTTCCTTCTATAGTCCTAGGCAGTCTTCCCATTCACTGCCTTGTAGTGCCACTCCCTCAGTAGCTGGCAGGGGAACCCGGGCCCGTCCTTTATTCTGGGTTCCCGCTCAGGGACCCTCTAGCCAGCAGTCAAGGGCCTGCTCCTTTCTAGACCTTACTGCCTTTCCCTGAGCCCTGCCCTACCTTCCTGGCTTCCCCCCGTCTGGATTTGCCAGCCCAAATACACCTCCCTTCTTCCAGGGAGGGATGGCAGACTTTCCCAGCACTCACTTTCTGCTGCCAATTTCCTGCCTTTATAGTCCCAGCCCAGCTCATTCCTCCTCAGCTGGGCTTCCTCATTCAATCAAGCTATTGCTTAGCCGTCTGCTTCCTCTCTGCTGTGGCCTGTTGGGTCAATTAGCCCCCTTCTCAGTCCCCATTAAGCCTTTCAGGGCAAGTGTGGGGTGAACACCCCATCATAAGAAGCCAAGATACTGTTAAAAATACTGAACGAATTCCTACCTGGACCCTTAGAAAAGCAAATTGGGGACTAAAAGTAAGTGTGCTCAGGATCTCAGTACCAATAAGTAATAATATCGAGGAATTTCATGATACTATGATAAGGGAGTTGTAGCAGCAGCCGCCAACCTAGCTATATGTAAGACATCAAATTGCCACAAACTCAAAAATACAGTTCCCTGATGGAATGAAGATTGTAAAGCAACAGTTAAAGGAAGACGTAAGCAAAAAGTACAATGAATACCAAGGACTTAATGAACTATAAAAGATGTAAAAGCAGTGGCACAAAGAATTATTAAAAAGGCAAAGAAAGAGTTGGAGAAAGTACTGTGGGAATATGAACAAAGATTCCACGGTTTCAGAGATAAAAACAAATTTAAACCTGTTCTTGTAGTAAATGATAAATTTGAAAGTTCTAAATTAGGAAAAGCACACATTTTAGCAAAATAATTTCAAAAAGTTAGTAGTGATACAAATCAAAGTAAACACTTTTTGGGGGCGGGGAGAATGTTTGCTGAAGAAAACTAAGTTCTTATGTAGCTAGGTAGAATATAAAAAAAACATTTAAAATTTCAGCATATAGGAACTCAAAAAAGCTAAAAATACAGCCTCAGATATAGACAGCATATGTAATGCATTACTTAAGCACCTACCAAAAGGGAGACTAACAATTGTATTGAATTATATAAAAATATATGAGGAAAGGAATAGTACTGCCAGAACAGAAGCAAGCTGTGGTTATACCGATAGGGAAAGCAGGCAAATGACACACAAAACCTGATGCATATAGATCTATTGCACTCACCTCATGTGTGGAGAAAATTATGAAAAGAATGATAAATGAGAGATTAGTAGCATACTTGGGAAAAAATGAAATTATAAACTGTGTACAAATTGGTTTCAGGAAAGGAAGATGCACAGTTGATCTTATTGTAAGATTAGAAAGAGAAATACAAAACAACTCAATGAACAGAGTTTATGATAGCTGTCTTTTTGGACACTGAAAAAGAGTATGACATGCTATGGAGGAAAAGCTTGCTGAATAAACTAGCCACAACTAGAATAAGAGGAAGAATGTACGGTTGAATAAGGCTTTGTCTACACTAGCGCTTTTGTTGGTAAAACTTTTGTCCGTCAGGGGAGTGAAAAAACACACCCCTGACCAACAAAGGTTTCACGGACAAAAATGCTGGTATGGAGAGCGCTATGTCATCTCTCCCACCCACATAGCTACCGCCACTCGTTAGGGGTGGTTTAATTATGCTGGCGGGAGAGCTCTCTGTGCTGCTGTAAGGTCTGTAGTGTAGAAAGCCTTTAGAGATGTCTTAAGAGATAGAACCAAACAAGTCTAGGTGGGGGAAGCTTTGTCAAATATTGACAAACTTACTAATGGCACTTCACAGGGGAGTGTTATCAGCCCAACCCTGTTTAACTGAATGATTAATGACCTCCCAGAGAGTATACCAGCAGGAATAGGTATTACTGTATTTGCAGATGACTGTGCTATATGGGTCAAACATAGGAGACTTAAGATAGTTGCGGAAAGAAACAACAAGGCACTCAGGGATTTCAGAATACAGAGGTATCCAGGCATTTAAGTTGTCACTTGCTAAAACAAAGGGAATGATCTTCACAACAAGGAATATTGGAACCTCTCTCTCTATACTGAAAAAATACAGATAGTTCAAAATTGTACAGTCTTAGGAGTTGTTTAATTAACTAGGAAGGGTCACACAGATAATATAAAGACTAAATGCAGGGGTGAAAGTAACTTAAAAGTCTTCCCAGTACGGGGGCCTGGCTCTGGGCCCCCGGAAGGGGCAGGGCCTCAGGCAGAAGGGGTGGGGAGGGGGTCAGCGGCCCCCACTCAGCCCTTCAGCGTGGCCAGGCCCATGCCGCCCGGGGCTCCGGTGGCGATTTAAAGGGCCCGGGGCTCCGGCCTCTGCTGCAGTAGCAGCAGCAGTGGCCGGGAGCCCCGGGGCCTTTTAAATCGCCAGGCCCTGGGGCAGCTGCCCTTTTGCCCCCCCCCGGCGGCCCTGAGGGGGGCAAAAGGGGCGGCACTTTAAGGACCCTACTGGCAGGGCCACCAACGGGGGGTGAGGGGGGACCAAAAGGGGCAGTGACTTTAAACTACTGCCATAACAGCGCTTTAACATTGGCTGTGTATGGGCCCGTACCAGCGGCCACTTCTTACTGGGATGCCGTACCAGCCCACTTTCACTTCTGACTAAATGTAAAGATAGGATGAATCTGCTTAAAAATATTTCTGGGAATAACTGGGGTATAGATAAGATAGATAAGCCAACACTGTTGGTGCTGTATAAGGCATTAATAAGACCAGTTACTGATTATGGATGACAGGCCTTTAATTCAGCTTCTAAATCAACACTAAAAAAAATAGAGCCGATCCAAACCCAAGCTCTGTGAATCGCATGCAGGTGAGTATTATGACTCCATTGTGTGTGCTGCAAGTAGCAACTGGAGAAATGCCTATAAATTTAAAGATGAAATTGTTAGATTTAACCTTTTGGGCTATGGTTAATGGAAACAAAGAAGATAAGAGCACTTAATGAATATATGAGGACTGTTGGGAATTAAGTAGACAAGAACTAACTGGGCGCCACAAACTCCCTCATGCTAACAGGGTCAAAAGGTGGGTAAAAGACTTTGGTGAAAAGGAAGGTCTGGAAGAAATTAAAATCTTAGTAATTGGAAATCAAATTATAGCTGGACAGTTGTCTCTCCAGTTGTGGATTTTGAATTATATGATAAAACAAAAGGAAGAGAAGGACCGTCAAATATGATGACTAGATTTGAGAGTTTATACGTGGCAAATGGGATCAGCATTGCCAAATCTATACTGGCGGCTCTAAAGATGACAACACAGGTAAAGTGGAAATAGTCTTTTGTATCCCTGAATTTGAAATTAAGAGATCTGTCAGACTACCCAATTTTGTGGCCATTATGATGGCTGAATTGATGGGCTTACTGTTGGCACTGACCTAGATAAGGGATGTACACCCAACTATGACTGCCATCCCATCTTTATCGGGTATAATGGTGATTACAGAGGGAGCCTCAAAAAGTAGGAATGACTTAATCAACAATATATTGTTCTTAACTACAGAGATAGTACAATTAGATATACATATAGTAATAATGTGTATTCAGGTGCATATCGGGATACCGGGCAATAAAACAGCAGATAAAGCAGCAAAAAATGCCTTAAAAATGAGGAGGTTGTGTGACATTATTGACATGAACTGGGACCGTATAGATCATTGTTGCAACCAAGGTCCCGTAGTGGCACCAAATCTTATATAAAGGGGGTCAAACAAGGTGTCTAAGACCAGGTTATGGTTGGCTGGTTATGATTATGCTATCTATATGCATATATCATTTTTGTATTTAAAGTTATAAGTATTGGCTCTATACTGTCTGTATTTCAAAATTATGCTGTGCTTCTGGGTGACACCCCAGACAAGTTGGTGTCAGCTCTGCCTAGCCTGCTTGATGACCCATTAAGGACCATCAGCTATACAATTGACCCATTGAGAGAAGGCAGATATGCCTTGAGACTCAGCAAAGTATGCAGGGACTTGCCCATGTGACTCCAAACTCCATTTTGCTGTAATTTTCCACAGTAAGAACAAAGAGGTGTTCTTACACCTGGAAAAGACTATAAAAGGCTGTTGCCTCATCTCCATCTGGTCTTCAATCCTGCTTCATACCTCTGGAGGGACTTTGCTATGAATGGAAGCTCTACACAAAGGACTGATGACCCAGCTGTGGATGTACTCCAGAGACTTGATTTTAAACCTGCAGTTTATTCCATCACTGCTACAAGCCTGAACCAAGAACTTTGCCATTACTGTATGTAATTGATTCCATTTAACCAATTCTAACTCTCATCTCTATCTTTTTCCTTTTATGAATAAACCTTTAGATTTTAGATTCTAAAGGATTGGCAACAGTGTGATTTGTGGTTAAGATCTAATTTGTATATTGACCTGGGTGTGGGACTTGGTCCTTCGGGATTGGGAGAACCTTTTTTTTCTTTTACTGGGGTATTGGTTTTCATAACCATTTGTCCCCATAACGAGTGGCACTGGCGGTGATACTGGAAAACTGGAGTGTCTAAGGCTTGGTCTACACTAAACCCCCAAATCGAACTAAGGTACGCAACTTCAGCTACGTGAATAACGTAGCTGAAGTTCGAAGTACCTTAGTTCGAACTTACCTCGGTCCACACGCGGCAGGCAGGCTCCCCCGTCGACTCCGCGGTACTCCTCTCGTCTAGCTGGAGTACCGCAGTCGACGGCGAGCACTTCCTGGTTTGACTTATCGCGTCCAGACAAGACGCGATAAGTCGAACCCAGAACTTCGATTGCCAGCCGCCGAACTAGCGGCTGGGTGTAGACATACCCTAAGGGAATTGCTTGTGTGACTTTGGTCTCACCCCACTGGCTAACCACAAGTCCTCTTTGTCTGGCTGGTTTGGTTTGCTTTAGAGGTGGAAAAACCCCAGCCTTGGGCTGTAACTGCCCTGTTTGAGCAATTTGTCCTGAATTGGCACTCTCAGTTGGGTCCCGCCAGAACCAGCATCGTTACAGGTTGATCTAAAGATCATTCTGAATAAGCAGGACTTCAAAAGTTTGGTTAAGAGGGAAATGGCAAGAACTATAGACCACAGAGAGAGAGAAAAAAAGGACAAAGATTCTATGAAATATGTTCTAAATTTCAGGATAATGTTATACTTAATGGCTAAGATGGAAGAAGTGAAGTAGCTATATTTAGAGTGCTACCAGGTCACTGTGACTTGAATGGTAATTTATATTTACTAAACAAGCACAAACATGAGATGTGTGACACATGCAAAATCCAAGAAACAGTTGAATGTCTGCTGTGGCAATGCAGAGAGAATTACACAGAACGATTCTTTATGAAGAACTGAGATGTCTCAGGGTGAAAGAATATAGTCTGAAAAGATTAGTAAGAGTACCGGAAAATGGGGGTAGCATTAAAAAAAAAAAAAGTATTACTTTGCTTTTTTTAAGGATACAGGATGGGGTGAGAGGATATAGATTTTTGCTTTTGGAGTAGGTGGCAGTCATAGCCTCACAGGCTGAGGCCGCTGTGCCATAAAATGACAGAAAAAGAAAAAGGGAGGAGTACATTGGTTAGGTACAAAGAGGAGTTCTAGGGGGAGCGTAGGCCCTGGGATCCTGCCTTGGACTATAGACTGTGGCAAGAAGCTGAGAGGGATGAAGTAGCCATGGGGAGAAGAGGAAGCTCCAGGGGTAATCCCAGAGGTAGTTTAGAAGAAAGAAGAGAGAAGTAGGAAAGAGCCTAGGGAAACAGCAACAAGGTCAGAGCTTGAGCAGACTGTGGTTACCAAGCATAGAATCTCTGCGCAGGCACCTGGAGGAGCGGGCGGGCAGGCCTGGGTTCCCCTACTGGCCACAGGGAAACAGTGCAGGACTAGTGAAGGCAGCATCCAGTCAGTTGGTCCAGCAAGATGTCGATACCCCAGAAGGAGAGGAGTATAGCAACCACCCCAAATCCAGAGAGAGACAGACATCACAGGATAAGCAACCAAAGAAGGGGTTGTCAGACTAGTCGAGAGCTAATCCCCAGATGAGCCACAAGGAGGCGCCCCAGAAGTAAGGAGAAAACCCTTTGACAAGGTCCCTTTCTTAAGAATGCCAAATACATAGAAATAAGTTTATGGCATATCACCCCATCAGCCTAAATTCTTATAAATAAGTTTTATTCTCTCATGCATTTTCTTTTCCTGGGTCCAATGCCATATAATTCCTTCAGATAATTACTGCTACTGTTTCTCTCAGATTATACATTTATTTCCCCCGTTTATCTAGTTGTCTTTTCATTTTAAGGCTTAACATTGGTGAAACACAAAGTACAACATCACTGATAATTTTACTTCAGAGAGGGACTTTCCCACTAGGCCAAATTGGGCGGGCGGAGGCGGGGGAACAGGAACTCAACAGTCATGCATAAAGTAATTTATTTTTTCATTAATTTTCTATACTACCACAATACCTTTAGTATTATTTAAGACCTTTTGTGTTTGAATTAGCTGTCTCCCTCTACACCCAGATTCATCTTCTGCTTGATTCACCGAGCACTGATTACTGATGAAAGATGTAACTAAATCACTGTTCCAGCAGACCTCCCATCCAGAAAATCATTGCAGGATGCGCCAAGGAATGAGGAGAGATCCAGTGACTGGTTGAGGTAAAAGAGGAAAATTATTACATTAAACACAAATTACTTTGGTAATTGGCAGAAGTGGTAATAATAAAAGGACAAATATAAGACCGCATATTTTGTATAAGAACAATACCTTCACACCCCAAAACTTCTGCTATCACATGCAAAATATGTCGTGTGGTGTATGTTGCTCTTAGGGCTAAAGGGATCAAAATTTTCACCTCTGTGAACGAAAGCTATCATAAAAGTAAAGTGCCTTGCTCCATGTGACCAGATCCCCTTTTCCCTTTTTGGCATGTGGTCTGCCATACCTCAGTTCCCTGTCTGCCAGCTCCAGGCACGTCAGTCTCTCACTCTTCAATAGGACAATTCCAGTGCTGCTTAACAATCTAGTTCTCTGGCCAAATCAAAGTCCATCTCTCCTCCTCCTTCCTTTTTTCAGGGGTAAACAGAGACCATCAAAATAACCATCCAGCAACCTCACACTGGGTCTTCTCAGCCACTTTCCTGAGTGAAAATGTAGAAGAACCTAGGCCCTCACTCTACTCTGAGTTCCATTCCAAGGATCCTCATAGCAAGGAGCCCAGGGCCACCTATACAGACCCCTTGTTTCACTTCCTACCTCAGCCGGTCTCTAGACCTTTTCCACAGTCCCTTCCTGTGATCTCTGTGTTTCTCTCCAGACCTCATCTCTGGGCCCACTACAGAGAGTTTCCTAGCACTTTCTGCCAGCTATCAGGCTCCACTGCAGGAGAGCACTCACCTCCTTGGTCCGACAGTTCCTGCAGGAGTCTTCCTGCAACCTTCAGGTCTCTGCCCTTACTGACCTGAGAAGTCTCCTCTTAGAAGAAAGTCTCGGCACCCACCACCTGGGGAGGCAGTTAACTAGGTAAAGATGCAGTTGAGCCCAACTCTCTTAATGAGCCAGCTCCCCCCCCCCCCTGCCCCCGAGATACTCCCATTGAAGTCAATAGCAGAATGCCCATTAAATTTAATGGGAGCAAGTTTGGGTCATGTAAGACAGTTCATATTTCATGGATCCAAATTTTTCTTAGGGACCAAGTCAAGGTTTATGTTGTCATGGTTACAGGGCTAGCTGCATCTCTGACCCATTCTTTAGTCTCTCCAAGTGAATCCCCCCACAGGTTTCAGGCCTTGAGCCTTTACCTGCCTGGGATGGAATCCTGTGATTCTCTCACTCTTAGGCTGGGTCCTAGGCTACAGTATCCTGTGTATCAACCATGCTTCCCTGGCACAACTGACTGGAGTTGGGTACCTCTGGTTCTTCCCTTTGGGGGCCTGTGACCAGTAGATTACAGTGACCCAAAACAAGATTAAACAATCCTTTGGTTTAAGAAGATTAACAGTAGGAACATAGCATAACATAGAAGAAAAGGATTTTTAAAAAAACAAAAGGTCTATACACACCCCTATCTTACCTAAAAGTTTGCCATCCCTTAGCAGAGAACATGGGCAGGTATAACTTCCCAGATACCCCAACCACTGGAGTATGGGTTCACATTAACAATCCCCCTCCATCCTGCAAGGATGGCCTTTAAACCTAGCCTACAGTCTTTTGTCTCCAGTTCCCATGCTTGGATTCACTGTGTTTACAAGCTGGGAACCCCCATCACATTCCTTGATTAACTAGTTCAATGAGCACAACAGGAGGTCAGAGGTGGGATAACAAAGCAAATGGCTCCTGCATCATCTCTTAAGGGTCAGCTGATGGGATGCTATCTAAAGCCATTGTATTCTTTTCAGTTCTTGAATTAACCCAGTGTTTTCACATAGTAAATGCCTTATAATTATAAGACAAACATAACATTCATAGGCAGCTCAAAACCCATCACGTTTATCACTCTTTATCTAGTATCTCACTTGGGAATACCTGGGGAAATTTAGGTCCAGATGTGACCGAATGTTCCTTGTGTCCACAGCCTAAACACTATTGTAATAATCTTTGTACAAAGTATACCTTGTGAGATGTCATTTAAAAATTCATACTTTGCTGATCAATAATATCATGGCAGCGTTATATGTGAAGTTATAAACAGAAGCTGAAATCATGGGCAAAAATATGTTTTCCAGAGAAGTCTGGGGAATGGCCAAACCAGTTCCCCAGAGACAAAGGACAAGCTGATGCTTCAGCCAGGCGTAAATAAGGCTGATGAACCATTACTTGCTAATTGGCAATTCTTCCTCTGGAAAGGGGGCAGAGGAAAAAAAAATCTACATCTTTGCAAAGAAACAGCAAGGAGTTCCCTTCCACACGGACTGCCTGTGGCCTTGCTCCCAGCTGGAAATGCTTCTCAAAGGAGGACAAGACTATAAAAAGAAAGGGCAAACACCCCAAGGAACCCCCTCCTCTCTCTCTCTTCCTGCCCCCCATTGATTCACTGCACCAGAAGGAGCAAAGGAAGTAGCCATTCAACTGGGAAAGCGGTCTGGACCTAAGAAGTTTGGTCAGACTGCAGAGACCATGTGGTAAGAAAAACTTTGCTTTTAATTTAACATAGTTTGTTGTTAGGCACCAGTTGCATTTTATCTTTTTCTTATAACCTTTTCTGACTTTTATGCCTCATTACTTGTACTCATTTAAAATCTCTCTCTTTGTAGTAGTTTTATCATTTTATCTTAACCAGTGTGTTTGAATTCAAGCATTTGGGAACCTCCAGTTGGGGTAGCAAGATATGTGCATATCATCTCTATTAATAAAATGATGAACTTTATATAAGCTTGTGTTGTCCAGGAGAGGACTGGGCAGTACAGGACATATGTTTCTGGGAGAAAATCTAGGACTGGGGGTGTGTTGGGGTCACACTGCCGGATAACCAAGGCTGGTGAGAGCCAAGGTGTGGCTGGCTGGCTGCAGCACACACACACACACACACACACACACACACACACACAGACAGCTGGGAGTGACTTGCATGCTGGAGGCTGTTTGTGAGCGGTCCAGGCTGGAGGCTACAGCAGCAAAGCAGTGTAAAGGACACCTCAGGTTAGAGGGCAGAGGTGACACAGCTACTCATTAGTCTGGATTGTATCCCAGGTATGTCACACCAGGCTCTCAAACTAAGTGCATACAAAGACATTTGAAGTCCGTGGAAAGGCTCCCATTGACTTCAGTGGGCCTGGACCAGGCCCCAAGTCCAGTTTGATCAAAACAGAGAGTCGGAGTCCAAACATCTTCAGGTTCATCCAGCCCTATTTTGTTTCCCCTAGTGGTCACCTCTTGTTATATTTCACTGACATTAGGAGAAACTTTTTTGGATCATCTTCTACAGCTATAACAACATCACCTACTCTTCTGATTTATTGGTTTCATTTCTGAGCTAGATCTGACACACATCTCATCCCCCAAATCATCCTGTACAATGAGGATGAAATGACTCCAGAGAGAGCATCTGGCTAACAGAGGCCCATCCTTCACTATATAGTCTATCCACATTGTTTTCACTATTCCAAAAAAATTATGTGACAGCACTGAGAGTACTGTAATGTATGTACTGTGCCTCCAGCCAGTGACCGACCTAATTGTGAGAGGAGACAGAGTAGAAATCCATGGCAAATCTAGAAGATCTTCTCACCTAGTCCTTGCCTGAGGCTCCCATTTTCTCGACAGATTTAATCTAAGCATGAACAATCCCAGTTAAATTAGAGGTGCTCACTCAGGGCAGGTCTTCACTACCGGGGGGAGGGGGGGGTGTCAATTTAAGATACGCAAATTCAGCTACACGAATAGCGTAGCTGAATTCGACGTATCGGAGCCGACTTACCCCGCTGTGAGGACGGCAGCAAAATCGACCTCCGCGGCTCCCCGTCGATGGCACTTACTCCTACCTCCGCTGGTGGAGTAAGCGCGTCGATTCGGGGATCGATTGTCGCATCCCAACGAGACGCGATAATTCGATCCCCGAGAGATCGATTTCTACCCGCCGATTCAGGCGGTTAGTGTAGACCTAGCCTCAGACACTTGTGTTGGAATCCCAGGAGAAATGAAAGGAAGACTGCAGTGATAACATTTGGATGACCAGAGGAGAGTTGTCTGCACCAAACAGATACAGGCGAATTCAAATTCTGAGAGAAACTCTGATCAAAAGTATTATTTTTGTTTGTTTGTTTTAAATACTATAATAAAAGCATTGTTTTCCCATCTCTTTTGAAGTGGGTGTTTGTTGTCATTTCAAATCTCTCTTGTTTCTGTAGGAGCTCTCTGGTAAAAATGGGTCTGGGATGCTAATGGTTGCATTTGTATTCACTCTGCAAGCTGCACTAAAATTTTCACCTTGCATGAATATTTAGTCCATAAAAATTCAGCTAACATTTTTCACTAGAAAAACCAATAATCACAATAATTTATTTACCAAGGACACTGTTGGCAGTGGGTTTTTGAGCAAATTGCAAATTATATATATAGATATATTTTTTAATGAACTGGCAAGGTCCAATAACCATAAATAAAGCTTGAGAACAACCTCTTAGAGCATCTGACCTATTGTGAACTTTCACCAAGACTGGTACAGGTGGAGAGGAGGAAAAAAGGCGGTGAAATATACCAGGAGGTGGAAGCTAGGAGAAACATTAAAGACTTCACCTTCCACAGGGAAAAACTACTTTACAAGAGTGTTACAACTTGTGCTTTAAATATCATGAAAGCATGGAAAGTTGCAGCTCAGGATCAACCCCCCAGAAAAGTGGCATCAAATCAGAGAGGAATGCATGCTGCTGCCTAGTGGGGAATGCATGCTGCAGATAATGGGCTAGGTTTACCTCTCTCAGCCACAGGGGGAAGGCCTCTTATATTTCTATTTGGTGGCTACTGCACCTCCCTGTGGCTGAGAGGGGTAAACCTAGCCCACTAGGCAGCAGCATGCATTCCTCTCTGATTTGATGCCACTATTTGGTGGAGCATAGGCTGTGTTTCCATTCCTGCCCTCCCTCCACTGGGGGAAGGCCTCTTATATTTCTATTTGGTGGCTACACAGAAGCTTGGCCAACAGCAATGTAATGAGTCAGCAAATCCTTTGGCTATGCCTCTCTCAACCAGCACTGCCTAATTTTTAGGCTATGCTAGCAGCCTTCGGATTCTAGCCCCAACCCTCCCTTTTACCAACAACTCCCTGCTTCCAGGAGGTCCTGCAATGAAGCTGCCATAAACCGTAAGAGAATTTAATCCATTTTCATTGTAATCCTTAATAGGGAAAGCAAACCATAATTCTGTGATAAAAACACGCAGATTTCATGCTTCAAGACACAGCCTGTGAAGACAGGAAGGAAGTTCTTTCCATGTACAGGTGCATTATGGAATGTTTCAATTTTCTCTGAAGTGTCAGGTACTTGTGGCTATTGCATGAAGTAAAGTATCATAGTAAGTGCACTAAGGACCAGCTACAGTGTGATCTTCCTAACCTACCCTTTTAGCACTGGTGGGTTTGGTGCATCCATTCCAGTTAATAACTCAAATGTCAAAAGTATCTATTTCTTATGCATGGGAAGATGATAAATGAGAGCCTTCAACTCTATGGGAAGAAATAAGCAATGTTTTCTTCTCACAGCCTGAATCTCTTGCATCAGTAAGAAAGATTCCAGGGATGAAACAAAAGAATCTGGTAGAAACAAATTGTCTATACTCCTCTCTAACTACTCAACTAAGTAGAATTCCTAAGTAAGTTCCCAATATTATACCTTATCCAGATTAAAAAATAATACTGCTCTGCTAATAAACTTTTTACTTCAAAGAACAATGTTACCAGTCAATTACCAGCAAATCACTGTGATTAGAGGACATTTTCTTATTGGCCAACTGACTTTTTTTAAAAAATGAAAAGCCCTTCTTAAAGCTGGCCCAGTTTGTGTGCTTACTCCAACACCAATGGAGAATTCTAAAGGGAGAGATGAAGAGTGAGCAGCAAGACAAGACATGTTCCTTAACTGCCAAGTGCGGCACGATCCTCTCTGAAGCAACTTTGAGGCCATTGGCAGTTGGTGGAAGTTAAAATAGCCTTCAGATTGCTGTAATATATACTAGGAACAGCACTAGGATCCAAAGATTCCCAGGACAAAAGGAACTATTGTGATCATCTGTCTGACCTCCTGTAGCACAGGCCACAGAACTTCCCCAAAATAATTCTTAGAGCAGATCTTTTAGTAAAACATCCAATCTTGATTTAAAAATTGCCAGTGATGGAGAATCCACCACTACCCTTGGTAAATTGTTCCAAGGGGTAATTACTCTCACTGTCAAAAATGTATGCCTTATTCCCAATCTGAATTTGTCTGGCGTCAATTTCCAGCCATTGTTGGATTGTTATACCTTCCTCTACTCAACTGAAGAGCCCATTATTAAATATTTGTTCCCCATGTAGATATTTATAGACTAATCAAGTCACCCCTTAACCTCCTCTTTGAGCTTGACAATCTATTTAGCTTAGCACTGGCATGGAGTACCCTCGCCATTAGGGCACCTCCTCTTAGCTGCTCTGCAGATTAGCTCCTGTCGCTTGTTCATGTGCCCTGACATGTCACTCTCTCTCTCTCTGACTCAGGGTGGCCTTTCTTCATGGTGTGGCCCTCCGGCCAGATCACTACATGTTTTCCCCCTTCCACGGTTATTTAGGCCACCTAATTCCCCTCAGGTTGGGCCTATCTACTTAACTGGCCTCTTCTCAGCCTCATTAACCTAGGCCAGGGTGGGTATGAACATCTCATCACAATCACTATAAGGGCTGTTTTCTCAGCCTTTAATCATTCTTGTGGCTCTTCTCTGAACCCTCTCCAATTTATTAACATCCTTCTTGAATTGTGGACAACAGAACTGGGCTCAGTATTCCAGCAGCAGTTGTACCAGTGCCAAATACAGAGGTAAAATAACCTCTCTACTCCTACTCAAGATGTCCCCTTTTATGCATCCTAGGATCTCATTAACTCTTCTGGCCACAGCATCACATTGAGAGCTCATGTTCAGCTGATTATCCTGGGAAGCCGTGACTCTGAAAAAGATTTGGGGGTTGTGTGATAACTACAATTAGTTTGTTAGCTCCTCTTGGTTCTACAACAGCTCCAGGTTTTGAACTTTTCACTGTTGGTTTAGGGCTCAATTCTGTCATCCTTACATTGAGTAATGCCTTACTCCATGACTAGCCTCACTGATTTCCACTTACTTGGAGTAAGATGCTACTCTGTCAGATCAAGGGTGATGGATTCTGCCCCTTATTTACAGTGAAGAAGAAGAACCAGTGAGTGTTGGTGCTGTTCCATTAGGCAGTACCAGCATTTTGCAACATACAAACTACTTCAAGAAGTGTAAATGTGCCACCTTGGGCCATTGGTGTTCCAACTGTTCATTAATATTTATATAATCAAGGTAGTCTGATAAACATCAAAGTTTTCATACTTTTGATTTATTATATCTATTATGGTAGTAGTTATAAACATGAACGTTTGCACCTCTCACATAATGATTAGACACCCCAACAGGACTGAGGCCCCAATTTGATAGGCACTACACAAACACATAGCAGCAGACATGTCGGACCTTAAGCAGGGTTTGAACCTATTGTACAGCTCCAAAGTGAAAATCTGCATCATCAAAGCTTCTGCAATGGCTTTTTGTCATGATATCTTATAACACATACAGGCTTCCAAGCTGCCCAGGAAGGAAATTGCTTGCAAACTTTCTAATTCTTGAACATCTGAGTTTGCAACAACAGTAATTTTGAAGTGTGACTTCTTGGGCATGAGATGGTTTGATCATGTTCACAATATAGCAAGGACTTGTTTGAACAAGGGTTGTGGTGGATGCTTATTAATTTCAGATGCCTGTCATGGGCATTATTCACACCAAAGGAAACCTTGTGATATTGCTTTGTGAGTATGTGTCACTGTGTTTCTGAGACCTTTGCCTGAATTCATAACCTCTATTAATAAAAAAAAAAAGCAAGTCAATTCAGTGCTCACCGAAGGTGCCACACTGACAACAATGGAAAATTACAAACCTGTTTTCTTGCAGAAGAAGCTTCCTCTCTCGGCCCTGATAATATATTTCAACATGGGTCTGGGAGGCAGCATGTCAAGGATGGGAGAAAAGGGGAGTTCAGTCTTGATTGCCCATTTAAATCACTGGCCTCTCTGCTGAGACAGCCAAGAAATTAAGACTTCCTCCAGTCCTTGCCAACTAATTTCAGGAGCTGGTTGTCCAGATTCAAAGCTGTTGATGACCGACTATCTCAACCAGGAAGGTGGCGGCAAACAGGATTAAAAGGAAGCTCACTTAGATGGAAGGCTGCTCAGCACCATGCTGGCACCCATGGCTTTCCATTAGACAATCAAGATTTTCTGCACTGCAGCGGGCTCCTCCTTCCTGCCTGTTGAAAAGAATCCCAGCTTTCAAGTTATTTTTCATATATTCTACAGTGTTTGACAGCCAGGCCAGGAGTGGCCTTGCAGCAAAGTCTCTGGTTGGCTTCCTCTTGGCTTCATAATACATTTCTGACATCACCCATGCCAATGAAGGGATGTCAAGAAAATACGTGAAATATCCATGCTCTCGATAAAGTTCAATTAGTCATATATGGATGAAGAACCTTTGGGAATTTCCAAACTGAACTTCTCACAGCTTGAAAGAGTACTAATTGCTTAGTTCACTTTTAATTTAATTAGATGGCTCTTAAAAGAAATAACTGTCTCCATAAACCTGCCCCATTTAAGGGCCCTGATCCTTAGGTCTGGCTGAATATTGCTTGGTGCATGACTCAATGGGTGTAAAACGAGACAGCACAGCCCCACCTTTGTCCTCTCCCAATCCTGGAGTAGTCTGGCTCTCTCAAGGCATTGTGAGCAGGGCCGGCTCCAGGCACCAGTGAAGGAAGCAGGTGCCTGGGGCGGCCAATAGAAAAGGGCAGCAGTCCGTCCGTTGTTGGGCCAGCACGTCCGGGTCTGCAGCGGCAATTTGGCGGTGGGTCCTTCCAGGGCCGGCTCCAGGCACCAGCTTGCCAAGCAGGTGCTTGGTGCGGCCACTCCGGAGTGGGGCGGCAGGTCCAGCTATTGGGCGGCAATTCGGCGGACGGTCCCTCACTCCTGCTCGGAGCGAAGGACCTTCTGCCGAATTGCCGCTGCAGATCGCGATCGCGGCTTTTTTTTGGGGGGTGGGGGGCTGCTTGGAGCGGCCAAAACCCTGGAGCCGGCCCTGGGTCCTTCACTCCCGCTCTTCCTCTTTGGCGGCACTTCGGCAGCAGCTCAATCAGGTTTTTCTTTTTTGTTCTTTTTTTTTTCTTCGCTGCTTGGGGCGGCAAAAAAGCTGGAATCGGCCCTGATTGTGAGGGCAGCCAGGGGCAGCACTCAAACCACACCTCCTTCCTCCTGAGAGCTCCCATGCTGAGGAAGGAGGTGCAGCTATGGGAATTCAGAATACTTGTATAAACATGTTGTTTCCAGCAAGTTCCTCCTAGAATATTTCTGCACTCTGGAAAGAAGTCTAGTGCTTGGTTACCTCTCCAGTCAAATTGTATTTGGGAGGTAGGGGGGTGGCAGACATGGACACAGAGTGCGATTGGAATCACTGTCAAACAAGTAGCAGACAGGGAATAAAGAAAGCAACAGGAGCAGAGCCAAAATAAAGCCTTCTTAGATGGCCATTTTACCTGGTTTCCTATACGTATGTGAGAGACACATAGAACTTTCCTTCTGAGAATAAATGTGCAGAGTCTCCTTAATGTCATATGAAAATAGTTTGGTTTAATTATGTAGATTTTCCTAGAAAATATTTGCTGGCTGCAGAACTCAGAGAAGATATTTCAATCCAGGGTCTGCACCAAATTCAGTGGTGAATCTCAGGGATTCTAAACAAATATAATATACATCTTCTTCCAGCCCCCTCAGCATAGAAGATATACCAACCTGTACCATAGAAGATGTACCAACCTGATTTACACTTGTGTGAGAGTAGAATCAAAGCCTGATTCAGGATTTGATTCTACTCTCACACAAGTGTAAATCAGGAGAGACTTCAATGAAGACAGTGGTGTTATCTTGCTGTAAAAACCAGCGCAAACTCAGAATCTTTGCCAACTTCCTTAGAAAGGAAGGTAGCAGATTTCAGAGCTGCATAAATCTGCAAAAATTTACATAAATATATCTAAACATACTGAACGGGGGAGGGAGAGGGACAGGGAGATAGAGCAAGGTTGACCCACTGTTTTACTTTCTCCTCTTTTCTTCATTTCCCCCAGCATCAGCATTTCATTCTAAAACACATGCTCCACCCACCATCACAATTTCATTCTCAATCCTCCTCCCTCCACCTTCCCACCCCAAAGGTACTCTAAATACACACACACTTTCCAAATCCTAGAGGGGAACTAGTGCAAGGAAGTTCTGCCATGTAACAAGATAAAGCCCATTTAAAGTGCACACATTCCACACACTTATTTGAAAATATATTTTAATAGGGGTCATTATTCATTTAATCCATTCCCTATCTCCCCTTTTTAAAATCATCTTCATTATTTTTTAGGTTTCTGTAATGTTAATATATATCAGTGGTTCCCAAACTGGGGTTCGCAGAACGTTACAGGGGGTTCGCCAGAAAAATTTCACTAATGGCGGACAGAGGACCCCGGGCATTGGAGACAGCAGGTGGGACCCGGTTGCAGGACAGACACCCCGAGCCTCAGGGAGAGCGGGGCCGGGCAGTTGGGGCTGGCAGCCTGAGCCCTGCCCCCATCAGCGGCGGAGCCGGCAGCCCGAACCACAGCCCGAGTCCCAGGAAGAGCGGGGCCGGGCAGTTGGGGCATCCTTCACGCTGAGGAAATTTAAACTTAAATCCCTGAAAATATTCATTTTTAGGAGGGGGTTCATGAGATTTCACAATTTAGTGAAAGGGGTTCGTGGGCTGTTGAAGTTTGGGAACCACTGATATATATTCATATCCCAATTACATAAATATATATATAAATCATTTACTATTTTCAAGCATAATCTGCTTTTTAGACACTTCCTACCAAGACCTTTACCTTGTGACAAGCTGACATATATCCAATTTTTTTTCAAAAAGCCTTGATTATCTGTTGAACTTTTATAAGCTATTTTCTGCAACCCAGGATGCTGTGCTAGGTTTGTCATTTTGTGAGTAATAAATGTTTTAAGATCCACAAGGATGAAGCCTAAATATGATTTTCTTTGCATTTTATCCAAGTGTTTCACATTTCACAGCAACACACCAGTAAATACTGTGATCAAAGCACTAGAGTAAGACATCAGCAATGTAACACGATAGACTAGATAACTAAAAGCCTACGAGCAGCTTTTAAATTCTGTAACAAATCCATTACATATATCCAGAGCAATGCATATGCCATTAGATATGCCTTTGTTATGCACTACGACGTGCATGCCATGTGATGGTATCTTAGCCCTACTATTACATATCAAATTTGGAAACATTGATAAGGTAGCTTGAAATACCATGTTGGTTGACGCTGAAAAAATACAAATAGAGCCAGATTGCCCCTGCTTCTTTCTCAGAGGCCGATGGGATGGGGATGGGGAATGAGAGAAAGAAGGGCACAAGGAGCTGCCCTCATACACAGCTAACAGCCAAGAACAAGCAAATACCTGTGTTCTGGGTGGTGCAGGAACTTCTCCCTGGAGGCACAAAGCAGCTGGGGCAGTGACAGGAAGGAAACAGGACCATGGTCCTACCCTTTTTCTTCACCTGCCTGCAAAGCTGCTCTGGTGTGTTGCAGGGAGCAGGTTGCACCATCCCAAGGGATTGCTTGTTTCTATTATGCAGAGAAGAGGTACAAGGACTCATTTTCCTCGTGCATCTTAAGGCGCAATTCCTCTCCAGCTCCTCCTGCCTGAGCATCTGCCCCCCAATGCAGGGCTTTTTAAATGGTAGCATTTAACCCAAAGATGAAACATCATTGTAATGAAATGAGTTGGCAGTGAAAGAGCCCCAGTGAAAATGTTCCTAGTGATGTGTGTGCACTGAAAGGTCAGTTCCCTGCAGCAGGGCAATGTGAAGGATTTTTAACCATCCATCGAAACACAGTTTGGAACTATATTGTACCACATACTGGACTGTAGGAGTACATTTCCAAAATGGTACCCTCTGTAAAGGGACATATGAAAATGTGCAGAAGAAACTAGTCCAACTCAAGTCTGTGACAACCAGGAACCCACTGGTAATTCCGGCCACTCCAAATTGTTCTAGGGAAAGATTCAGCCTCAGCCAAAGCATCTTCCTAACAATGAAGAATTCAGCATTCCCTGTGTGCAAAGTCCAGCCTCCCAGATCTATCTACCAAGATGGGGAAAGTGGAAGACTATTAGGAAGAGCCTGATGTCTCCAAGCTTCTTCCCTCTTTGCTGTAAAATGTTCTCTTTTCTTTAGAGGGCCTGCCACATACTTTCTGATCCTTGTCCCCTGGTACAGTGCTTCCCATTTCCTTGCAGTTCCATCTGCTTTAGAGGACTACTATCTTCATTTGAAGGGTTTTGCAAATCATTACAACTGTGCTGGGATGAATCAATGACAGGGATCTCAGCTGCTGAAAACCCCCCTCTTTGGAGCTACTGTCCCCATGAGCCCTGAAAGCCACTGAGAGAAAGTTAGCCTCTTCATGAGGGTCCCTCCTTCCATGTATTAAACTTCAAGCTAGTCCAGTCTGTTTGCCATGTATTTATTTTTGGTAAGCTCTGCTGACTGCACAACATCAAAGGCAGACACTGTATTTTCCAGGTCAACCACTCAAATTTTCCATCTCTTGAAGTTTGTTCAAGATATCTCCTACTTTACACTTCATTGGCATCAAAGGCTCTTGGGCTATGCCCAGTCTTTTGTGAAGTTAAGAATATGACCCTGATTCTCTTCAACTTGCACCACTTAATTGAAATCAATAGATTTGTAGAGTGGGTTACTTCCAGCTTCAATTGGAGCAAGAAGAAAAACAGACTCAATGCCATTGGTTCCTTTAGCTTTCCAATTACAGACTCTCTCACATGAGCAAGAAGGGGGATTGACTGGATCTGGCATGGACATTTGTGTCTATGATCTACATGACTTAAAAAGAGATCTCTCTACTTCAGCTAGGGCTTGCCCCACGCATTTTATAGACTGAAGCAGTGGTACAGCTCTTGTCTACCCCCCTGCCAGCTGCCTTTGTTGTGCTCTTTTCCTTTCCCCACTCTCCCATTAATGTGACAGTGTTGCTTAGCATGCAATCTGTTTAGTCTGGATTAGTACTTACAACAGGTCATTGAGAAGCAAGACCTCTGGCCTCATTGCCAGCTCTGCCACTAATTGGCTGCCTGACCTTGAGAAAGTCACTTCCTTGCTTTATTCCTTCATGAAATGACTGATACCTGAAGAAGAGTTCTGTGTAGCTTGAAAGCTTCTCTCTTTCACCAGCAGAAGTTGGTCTAATAAAAGATATTACCTCACCCACCTTGTCTCTATAATGCCACAGGTCTATTTTATAGGGATGTTATAAGGTTTAATTTAATTAATGTTTGTAAAAGGTTTTAAAATCCTCATCTGAAAGGCCCTACGGGTGTGTAAGGCATTATGGGTAGGATTTTCAAAAACAGAGGAACTGCAACATAGCACAGAGCTCAGTTGCTTCAATCCTGATTTGCCCAAGTCTTGAGCCTCTACAACTCCCATAGAAGTCAATGGGAGCTGTGGATACTCCGCACTTCTGAAAAATCTGGCTCTTAAAATCTATTCCAAGGAGTTACAGCTGCCCTGCCTTTCTCGGGATCAGGCCCCTTGATGGCTGCACACAATGCTGAGCACCAAACTGTGCTCTCTTAAAAATAAAATCCAGTAAAACTCATTGACCCTGACAGAAAAACAATATTGCCAAACCTAAGGATTCAAAAATCATGAGTCAGCTCCTTGCCCCGTCGTTATTAGATGGCTTAAAAACAAAATTTTTAAAATAACATACTGGATTCTTGTTATTTGCCTTCTGGTTTCTGAGCCTTTAAGGTATGTATTTGGAAGCTTTAATTTCCAACAGTGGGGACTCAAACCTTTTTTTTTTTTTAAATGAAATCTGAGATTCTCACATATTCATATGACTCCGGAAGTGGAACTATAAGAAAAACACCTGATATCACAAGAGTTGGCAACACTATAAATAAAACCACCGCTATTCCGCAGTGTGGAGGTTCTGGGAGGGTGGGGGAGAGGGCACACTCAGGGGAAGGTTCGGAAGAGGCAGCGCAAGGGCGGGAAGGGGGGGCTTAGGGGAATAGGTGGAGTGGGAAGAGGCGGGGTGGGAGCTTGGAGGAAAAGAGGTGGAGTGGGGGCGGGCCTGGGCCGGGCCTGGAGCGGAGGGGGGGAATCGAGGCCCCCTCCCCAGGTAGAGAGGATGTCAGCTCCTATGCACATATCTGCATATAATCCTGATATTTCTATGGGATAATGCTACAATTCCATCAACAAAACTCATCACATTCAACACCTATTGGTTTGTGTGTGTGTAGATCACATCAAATGCCCGACAAGACCTCAGACTCCTACACCTCTGACTTGGAACCAAATCCAGTGATAGAAGTATGGATGACACACATCACATGCACACTGCCCCCTATTCCCAGTTGCACTAAGTTCTCTTTACATAGCTCTGGCAGAGTAAAGGAGTCTCACAATGGGCAGAAGCAGACCTGAGAATAACTCCTGGGCAGAGGACCTCCTTCGCTGGTGTAGAGCTGATGCAAGGTGTGAAATCCTGGCCTCATTGAAGTCAATGGCAAAACTCCCAGTGACTTCAATGGAGCCAGGATTTCACTGAAGAACTCTGCACCAGTCCTGCTGGCAGATTGAGGATGTGGCAGTGTGCCCTGCCCTCTGGTCATATTCCTTTTTCTGGGGACGAAGAACCAGAGCATAAATTAGGGAAGCCCTGAGGCTACTGTCACTTATGCAAGGATAAGCCTCTGTACTGCCCCACAATACAGGAAGCACAAAGGTATTTCAAAAGCACCTTTGCCTCCCCTGCCATCCCTGCTTCAAATGCACAAAGAGGAGAATAGAATCAAACCTGCTAACATACAGATCCCTGAAACTTTGCTTATACGATTGCTTTAATAAGGAACATCATCTTGGAGCTCTTTTGTCTCTAAGGTACAACATAGTAAATCAACACAAGCTTTTAAATCAAAAATAAGGAAGTTCCTCCACACTTCTCTTGACTGCTCTAATTAAATATGTTGACAAGGCTACTGCATTACTAGCAACACTTACTGCTAAACAAGCTATTTTCTTTGCACAATCTAGTTTATGGATTTTGTATGTTATAACTGTGTATGACATATTAAGTTACATCAGATCACTGTTTTATTTTAACTGTAGCCACAGGGCTAACTCAAAACCTTCTGTATTAAAAATTACAACATCAACCCTAAATTAAATTGTAATAGAGGGAATAAAATGTGAACCTCTCTTAAAAATGCTTGCAATAAACACGTTTTTTTTTAAATATTTCTTCCAAAGAAATAGCAACACGTCTTGTATATTCCCTCCACCCAACACACATGATTTTTCAACCTTGCCAAAGAATTTAAGATCTCTTCTGCTCACTGAACAAAGATCCAAGGAAGTTTTGCACCTCTCAGAGAGAAGCTTCCCACCTCTCCTAGGGAGAAAGATTTTTAACAGGATTATTTTGAAATACAAAGTGCTGCACCAAGTAATTCTATCCTTAAAAAATACACACCTAACTACACTGCACCTCATAGTCCTCCAGCCCCCCATATCCAGATTTGTAACTGCCTTCAGCTATGCCTGCAGCACCACTCCCAGCCTACTTGCCCACACAATTCCCTGGACTTGGAAGAGAGTTCTTGGAGAGCGCATTGTCTGCTCTTCAGCTTTGTGGGGAATCTGCAGTGTTAACTAAGGTAGGCACCTCATGGGGTGGTGGGTTCTATGGCTTGTAGCCGGCAAGGAAATCCCAAAGTAGGGTGACCAGACAGCAAGTGTGAAAAATCGGGACGGGGTGGGGGGTAATAGGAGCCTATATAAGAAAAAGACCCAAAAACCGGGACTGTCCCTATAAAATCGGGACATCTGGTCACCCTATCCCAAAGTAGTGGTGACAGAAACTGGAGCAGATCCCCTGGGGCTGGGGATCCAGTGTAGAGGCAAAGGTCTGTGTGTGGATGACCCATTTGCCTCCATTAGATCCATGGGGCTTGGGGCCAAATCCCAGCTAGAATGAGCACGGGTGTGTAAACAACACACCACTGCAATGGAAGAAATTTTACAAAGGGACATCACAGAGGTTCTTCCCTGGAACCCTGACCTCTTCTTTGTGTGGTTTTGTATGGGAGCATAGGGAGGAAATCTGGGCCTGTGTTTTTTAATTACACAAATATACCCTGGACAAAAACGTTCCAAATGTCAGTGCCTCAGGACGGGGTACCCATGTAGGACAAGCTGTTTGAGGTCAGATCTCTCCTTCTCCCAAAGGCAGTCTCGCTTTTGTGCACTCACCCCACTATATTTTATGAGCTGAATTGAGAACATCTTGGTTCCTCTGGAGAGTTTGGGATTTGGTTTTAAATGTTTATTAAAAAACAAAACCACCCAGAGCAGTCAGAGCTAGGATTATTACTACGGTCTGTGTTTGGAAATGCTGGAGCGTTTGTGTTCCCACAGGTATACCTGTATGCATTGAAAAATAAATACCAGAAGTGATTTAGCTGAAAGTGACTATATAAACGTATCTTATGTAAACACCTTCTCAGAATAGCCACACAAAAGCAAAATCTGGAGCCAAAATGCCTTGTTATTAACACTGGCAAGCTAGCTGTGCAAAAGGGAGCTAAGAGCTGCATATGAACACTTCCACCGAACTTTCAAGTTACCATTAAACAACATAGCCACAGTGCGTGGGGGAGGGGAAAGAGGCGCAGGCAAAGAGCTTAGGGCTTTCCTTATTTATTTTTATTGCCTCCAACTTTGCAGATTCATTTTCATTCTTCCTTGGGGAACTACATTTTTTAATCTTGCTTGCAGTGTGCTGCAGCATTAGAGTCATTCTTTTAAGCTAGGCAATAACTTCTTTCCTGCCCCAATCATCCTGGGAGGGGTCAAGTTTTTTTTGATGCTTTTAAACTGTATTTGGACACAGCACCTCCAAATCTGGGGTTGCTTGGTGACCAGCAGTATGGTCAGTATTTTTTTTTTACTTACAAGCTTGCTGCTGTGCTGTGCTCTCTGACTGATAAAAAAAAATGACCTTTTTGCTGCTTTCTCTGTGTCTTTCAGATTTTCCATTCATTTCAAGCTGTGGTAAAGGTTGCAGGCCTTGAGACCTAAGGACCAAATTCTGCCCCCGTGAATAGCATCTCTCAGATGTATATGGAGGGTGGGTAACAATCCTTTCTACCTAAGTGCTAGATTTCTCCTTCACATCTGGCCTTGCGTAAGTGTGCCATAAGTTTCACTGCCTTAAGGAGCAGATCAGGGAACCAGAGCCGTAACTAAGCATTTTAGAAGTCGGGATGAGCAATCATATTTGCGCCTCCTATAGGCAACATGTGGGGGGTGGTCACAAGGGGGTTGCATGCCCCCCCTCGATTTCTGCCTCCCATTTAGCGACACCCCCTGGAGCTGGGCTCTGCCCATGCAGCCTGGCTGCCATGAGATGCTCCCTGCAGTACTCATCTCCCTTGGGTACCTGCCTCTCAGCAGCCCGGTCATACCCCACTTGCTGTCCAGGGACCTGCCATTGCAGCCAGGTCAGAGCAGAACTGCCCCTTGCTCTCCTTGGCTGCCCTGCCCCAGCCCCATGGCTTCCAGGCTCACGGTCACACAGCCTGGTGCCCAGCCCAGGCACTGCAGGCAGGCGGCTGCTGACAGGGTTGACTTGCTCCCACCAGCTCCAGAAACCAAGGCAGTGAGAATGGAGCAGCCACTAGGGTTATCATATTTCAAGATCCCAAATAGAGGACACTACTGGGATGGAGGGGGAGGAGGAGCTGGAAGGGGCTTTTGGGGAGTGCTGGGGGGGTGTCTGTGTACTGGGAGGGATATTTGGGGGTGCTGGAGGGAGTATTTGGATGGGACTGGAGGGGATACCTGCAACAGGGATACGCACTGGAGGCGGCCTGCCAGTGCTGGGTGGGGATGGGTGGCTTAACGGGAGAGCCCCAACTGCTGCTGCCACTGAGGGGATGCTGCATGCAGGGCTCCTGCTCCCCCTCCATTCCCCATCCCCTTCTCTTCCGCATCCTATCCCTCTTCCCCTCTGCCCCCTGCCTCTATATCCCTCCCCCCACTCCCACATCCCCCTCCCGCTGCCCTATCCCATCCCCTTTCCTTGCCCACTTCCTCTTCCCCTCACCTCATCCCCCTTCCCCTATGTCCCACCCTCACAGGCACTCACCCTTGTACAGAAAACAGGATGCTGGCTATGCAAGGTGCCCAGCACACGCAGAAGGGGAAGACGATCAGCACTAGGACCCAGGAGGCAGCATCCAGCTGCAGAGGCAAGGTTGGCAGGAACAGCAGCTCCACACTCCCTCTGCTCCCAACCCCAAACTACACCCATGGACTCTGTCCGACGCTGCTAGGCCCAATCCTGCCGGGGGAAAGGGGGAAGGCAGAGGGCAGATGCCACTAGGCCCAATCCTGCGCTGCGCCATTTTTTGTGCCCCTGCCAGCTCTGCGCCCTGGGCGGCTGCCCCTCTCGCACGCCCCGCCCTAGTTACAGCTCTGCAGGGAAGAAATCGTGCCTCAGAGTGGCACAATCCTTCCCTGTTCTCCCTTAGTCTTCAGGGAAATAATCTGCTACTGGCTCTTACTAACAGTAGGTTACTACCTCCACCGCCATGCTAGCCAGGATGTGGGAGTTGGGGCAGAACAGAGGCTCCATCTGTTCCACATCCCTTCCTGCCCACCTGCAACGTGGGAGGGGGAAGTTCTGGATATGCAGTACCTGTTCTCCCCTCACACCTGCACTGGAGATGTGGGGAGCTGTGCTAGGCAGTGAGGGGCAGGGGAGTCTCGCTTTCCCGTATGCCCCTGCAGCTGCATAGAGCCAGGCCACAATCAGGCCCTACATCTATGTAAAAGTTTAGTCCGATTTCCTTTCAAACCCAAATATGGATTTTTTTCTTCTTATGTGACCTGGGGGTAAGTCTTCATTTTCTTTCTTGGCATTTCCCTATTTGGGATTTGCGACTTTTAGAGCATTCTTCCAAAATTCATTATTGTACACTAGGCTGTCGTGCAGATGGGTTGCTCTGGAATCCACTGATCTCTGTCCACGTACTGAGTCTTTGGTTTCCCCTTTGATCATCTTCAGTCCACAGTCATTGCCAGAGCCATCCAACTGCTATGGTGCTGCGGCCTCATATGCCATACCAATATAGCCTAGCCTCTCTCAACTTATCTTCAATCGGAGGAAATGCATTATGCCCCTTACAACCTTGTTTCGTTTCCAACCACAGAGTGTCCAACCAATTGCCCATCTCAACATCTCCATTTACTGGAATTTCTCTACTATAGCCCCATTTAGTTTTGACTATGGTAGTCACTCCATCATACATATCTTGGGTCAGACTGACCATTTCATCCTGGCACACCTCTCCATCGCAAATGTCACCAAACCAGTACTCTTGGAACATCACCGTATACCTTCTCCAGGTCCGTGAACACCATACCCAGTTGTCATCTCTTTTCTCTGAACTTCTCCATGAGGATTCATAGCACAAATATGGCATCAGTTGTGCTCCTTCCAGGCATGAATCTATATTAACCTTTCCAAACTTCAACTGTTCCACATAGAAACTTAAATAATCTTCTCCCAGACTTTCATATCATGTGACATTAGCTTAACTGGGCAATAATTAGCACACAGTGTAACATCTCCTTTATGTTTAAAAATAGGCACCACCAGGGCTGGCGCAACCCATTAGGCGACCTAGGCAGTCGCCTAGGGCACTAACATTTGGGGGGCGGCGACCGCGGCAGCCAGATCTTCAGCTGCCCCAGTCGTCGGCGGTATTTCGGGGGCGGGACCTTCCACCGCCTCTGTCGGGGGCGGCATTTCGGGGGCGGGACCTTCCGCCGTCTAGGGCGGTAAAAAAGCTAGTGGCGCTCCTGGGCACCACAAAGCTTTTACGCCACTCCTCCAGCATTTTATGTCTCAAGAATATAATTGAGCAAACTTGTAAGATACTTGATGCCTTCCTTTCCCAGTGATTTTACCACATCCACCGATACTTCATCTGGCCCAGATGCTCTCTCCTTTTAAATTTTCCCCAGTGCTTCTGTAACCTCTTCCTCCTGTATGAAATCTATCATGCCCTGGTTTGGGTTACACATTCTTAATTCCGCCCTTGGATTCTCCTTGTTCATCACTCTTCCAAAAGAATCACTCCAAACTCTGTTGATTCACCATTCGTTTGCAATATATCATATTCATTTCTAATATAAGCAAACCTATTCATGCCCCTCATCATTTTCTCTCTTGCCTTGGTAAGCCTATAGATGGTCTTCTCTCCCTCCTAGTCAGTTATATAGCTCATCACAGGCCATACTTTTAGCTGTCGCAACACTTCATTTGGCTTCCTTTTTTGCCTCCATGTATGTCATCTTCCTAATGAATATTTTAATTGGTCAAGGCAAGATTTTCAAGGGTGACACTTGATTTTGAGTCCCTCAGTTTTTAGATACCAAAATTCAGGCAACTTAAAGGGGCCCATTTTTCAGAAAGTGCTCCGTATCTATCCTCTGAAAGTCAGGCTCCTTTCAAGGCCTCATGTGAGAGGATAGGTACTTCCATGCATATTGACTTCCTGAGATCTCTACCAAGAAGGGTACTAGCTATGTTAGTGATTACTCGAGGTGGATGCCGGTCCATTGGGAACAATAACTTACTTCACACAGGTCACAAAGTTCCTCTCAGATTGTAAACTTTTAGTTATTTCTGACCTGTATCTGAATTGAACTAGTGACCATGCTGAAAAGCCCTACATCATTATATTAATCCTATGCCATTCAGCTTGTTCTCCACCCAAAATGTTTAATCACACTTACAAAATTATCTTCAAATATGTTTGTTCATTTAAAAACCCAGTTGACCTAATAACCTTGAAAATGAACACTAAAATTCTAGAGTATTTACTAAAGTCATTTTAGGCTATTGACAGTGTAGGAAGAGCTGTTGTCCCAACTTAATAGTTTCCTCTTGATTGTGACATAACCCTTTTGCTTCAGATCGGTTTCAGAGCTTCATTCATTGCCATTTTTGAAAGATCGATGGCTCATCAGTTGCCTTGCAATCCTACTCTTCTAAGTCAAAGGTTCTAAAATAAGACATTATTTTAGCCTTCAGTTTCTGTTTCCTGAGTTGCTCTAACACACACCTGGCTGCCCACAGCCCCAAGGGAACTTTCCTGCACCTACTTGACCAGCAAAGTCTGAGTGTCTTGTTTAGCTTCACTCCTTATTCCTGATTTAAGAAATCTGTTGTAGACTGGCTGGATTTACAAAGGCACAAGTCCCTGTTGCTCTCCATGACTCACCACCCAACACTTAGGCATTGTGTTGTATGTACTTTTCAACCTCAGCCTGGAAAATCACAAGTCTTCTATAGAAACTTGAGATGACCAAACTGAGATTCACAAGCAGGATTTTATTTTAACCAGTGAATTTATAAATATCTGGTATTTTAAAGGGTGGGTGGTGGTGGCTGTTTTAAGTGAGTCCCCAAAGTCACATGTGAGGAATGAGAATTATGGAATAGTCAGTCAAAGGTTTTGGAATCCTTCTGGCAACACAGTCCCACTGATGTGCCATTTCTATCATTATGGTTTCCAGACCATTTGGAATATGCACATGTTTAATTCTGTGACTTTGCACTGAGTTTGATTTTCTCCCTTCTTTCAACATTAGGATTAAATCAAACTTTTGCTCCTAGCTTCCATACATTTCTTACTTGGTGGGACTTCTTGAAATGTAGTGAATTGGACAATGACATGTGTGTCCGTTATTTACTGTTATTTAAAAGTCCTCTGTGATTTTTCAGACAAGCGTTTCACTCTTACAGCTTCTTCCTACTCTGTCTGCACAGCAATTTGTTTAGATCATTAGGAAAAAAATCTTGTAGGCTTTGATATACTACTTGAAAGCAAAGCTAAAAATGTATTCAGTGATTTAAATTGCATTGTTTTGTTATAGATCATTAACGTACAATGTAGCATACCTAGAGAACTGTATTGGGGTAAACATCCATGGGCTTGTGGCTGGATGAGAATAAACTGCATGTGGTTTTGTATGACTGCCAGAATCTGGGATTGGATGGCAGGGGATGGATCATGCAATTGCCCTGTTCTGCTCATTCCCTCTGAAGCATCTGGCACTTGCCACTGTTGGAAGACAGGATACTGGGCTAGATGGACCATGGGACTCTGACCCAGTATGGCCATTCATATGTATGGAAATCAGCTATTTGGTATGGAGAAATACTAATTTGCCTTTAAATGAACTGATTGTATGGCTAGAGCTAGAATTTTCAATGTAGTTTTGTTTTATAAACCATTCATAATCATTAGCACTTCTGATAATTATTTATTTCACTCAAAGTAGAAGTGTGGATTCACTCATATTTACTAGGGCTTTATTTTACAGTCAGCTGAGATGGGAAGTCAGGATCTGGCACTTGTAAAACTCCCACTGAAATTAACAAGAGATGTTTCCATCCAAAGGAACGTAAGAAAGGATTCATAGCCAGTAGCAGGCATTCATCCCCTCCATACACACAGAAAAATACCTCAGTCTCATTTAAAAATAATAAATAACTCAGGGAATCTTGTAATTACTTCAGTTGCTGAAGGTCACACACTCTGCCCTCATTCCTTCCTTGTCATCTGGCTTCTCCAGGCCTTACATCATGCATCATTTATCTGCTCCATTTTCCCTCCCTCTATTCCTCTTATCTTCTCCTGCCTTCTTTACATTTCATAAGTGTTACTATTCATAATTCAGTCTCTTACTGACTTTTCCTTACACTGACAACTGTAATGAAGCCAGTAGTTGCCCAGACTGCGTTTTGTGTGTGAATATGTTAGCAATGTGTAGCAATATTCTGGATGCTGCGCTGGCATTTTAGTGAAGAAACCTACAGAAAGGTTCCCAGGAGCTAGACACCAATTGAGTGCTGCAGAGATGTGGTAGTAAAAATAACTCTTGTGGGTGTGCAGAGGATTGCAGCAATGACAGGGCCAAGAACAATGTCTCCAAAGGATCATTGTGTTGCTGCAGCCAAAGAAATCTGAGCTGTTCCAACAGCTGAGAAAAAGGCTGATACTTTTCTGAAATAAAGAGAAACAAGATGCAATTCTCCTTTAAAAAAAAAAAAAAAGATATAAACAGACTGTAAAGTTTGGTGGCCATCAAAAGCCTGTGGGGCTTTACTTGATCATTATGATGCATTCATCAGCTCAATAAATCCTGCTAATGACTCAGAAATCAATATCTTGTAATATTTATTATACCTTCATTTTCACCTAAAGAACTGAAGATTAGGTGCTGTCTGTTGCAGGCAACAGAGAAGATTACTTTAGGAGAAATCTTCAAAAAGATCAGTTAGGAGAGCAAAAAGGCAGAAATTCATACATATTGTGCCTGTAGAAATTTATTCAATGGAGACTTAAAATAAACATAGTCCATTCCTTTCCATAGCACTCTTCAGTTCCATAAGAGCCACAGATGTGGTATCCATAGCACTGTTTTACAAATGCAGAACTTGAAGGGCAGAGCCGAAGAGATTTGCCCAAAATCACAAAGTGGCAGAGATAGTGCCCATGGAACTAGTCTAAAAACGTTCATGAAAAAAAGTTTAAATTGTTGCCATTTCACAGGGTTCAACAAATTTCTATTTTTTTCCCAATTTTTTTCATAAATACTTTTTCAATAAAAATGTTGACTTTCCCCCTTTCTCCTCCTCTCCTCCCCCCCCCCCTCTTATTTTTGCCACCATCATTGTGCTACAATGATGTTCAGGGGTTTTATAGTCACTTTCATTTTTCATATTTTTTTTCCATTTTCCTTTTGCTATTCTAACTTTTCAAAGTTTCTTCAGCTTTGGAAAGTTACAGAGTGCTAGAGTTAGTCTCATTTTTCTTTTTGCCAGTTCCATAGTAAGGAAGTTTACAAAGCTCACAGAGTGGTGAAAGGAAAAACGTGACAGTGAAAAAAAACAAACCAAACCTAGATACTATTCATTCTATTGCATTCAGTGGTAGAAAGGTTGTAATTTTTTCTTTTTTCCTTTATTTTCTGTTTCAAGGAAAAAATCAGAAAATTAAATATATATTTGGGAATGTTTTAAAGTTTAAAAAAAGAAGCCATTTTTCATTTCAAAAGTACTGAGGTCTGAGTCCTAATTCACTGCTACATGCACTGAACTACACTGCTCAGCATAATGGCTGGAGTTCAGGGTGACAGTGGGAAACCATTGCTCTGTGAACCGATAAAGCAGTCTGACACAAAATATAATCTATGGCACTATAATGAAAAAGAAGAAAGCCTGAAGCAAAAGGTAGGGAATATAGTGCCCCATCAAGGTCCCTTTCTCAACCCGAGTGGCAGTCATTTTCACTGTAGCCAGGCATTAATTCCTCAACCTTTTACAGACGATGTGGGAAGGAGGGAAGGAAGAAAGAGATGGAATACAAGATGTTTGAGGTATTCACATTCAAAATGTTACCCTTTTCTCTATTCCTCTACTCTTCCGGCCAACTTCCAGTCCTTGCCTTTATTGCTATCCCCACAAATATCCTCTTGCTGGCCATGTGATGAGGGCTTGGAGGCCTTTCAAGAAGTAAACTCTTTATCATCCCTGCTGCAAAGCCACTCTGCTGTCCCTGGGACTCTTTAGCACTGCTACTTCTGTTACCATAGCAGCACTCAAAGGAGTCACTCAATACCAGCTGGGCATGGAGTAAATTGGGATCTTGCAAAAGGGAGAATAGACCTTATTTGCTACAAGGTCCATGAGACAAGCATCCAATACGTCCAGAGAGCCTCTATGGTCCTGTCCTCCTAAGTGCAGAATGCTCTCAACTAACATTGACTCCGACGTGAGCTAAGAGTGCTCAGTATACAGAAGATGCAGCATGGTGCTAATTTTTGTACCACTGCACTTATGTGTTCACGAAGAGTGTCCTGAGGCTGCAGGCACACACAGCACCTCCTTTGTATCAGTGAGGAGGATTCTGGAACTAAGTCTTTAAAGCCAGAAGGAAATATTCGCTAGAGAATTCCTGCTGCAATTCAGAGTGATGCAAGGTGAGGAGGATAACAGGGATCAAAAGACAATATAGTCATCATTTTTAAACTAAAGAGGGAAGGGAGGAGAGAGGAAGAAGCTTCTGAAGAGAGAAAGAGAGGGATGCCTGGACCTTTTGGATTATAAAACACAATGCAATTAGCTAAACCAGGTTCATATGACCCTACTTAGACAATTGCTAGTGGCCACCAGTGAATGGCTTTTGTCACTAGGATGGGTAATTGTACTATATTAATTTTAGAAACATGATTCTGTTTTAGCTAAGCAGATTGCATTTGGCCACCAAAGGGCATATAAACAGAAATATGAACAATGAAGATGTACGAGATAAAATATTTATGCCACAACATCGTGTTCCATCAGAGATGGCTGCATCCCTCATGAGTAGCAAAGCCACAACTGAGTTACACAAGTCACCTCAAATGAATGCCAGGGAAAACTTTATATGAGAGCAGCATATATTCTGTACGTCTGCTTTGCTGTTGTGTGTGTGTTGTTGTTTTTTTTTTTTTTTTCAACGGTGTTGGGTGTTTATTGGAGGTTTTTTTTTTGGCTTTTGGTTTTTTGGGGGGGTGTGGGTGTGGGTGGGGGGGGGGGGGTGCATTGAGAATATTGGCTCTGAATGGCAAACTATTGTACGACACTGGGACTGCACTTTTAAAAGAAAGTGGTCTGTATTTTGTCCACTTTGATTTAATATTGTCATTATCAGTTTGGAGGGTAGAATGGAAAATATGCTAATCAAATTTGTGGGTGATACAAGGCTGGGAGGGAGGTGAGAGGATAGGATTAATATTTGAGATAAACCAGATACAATGGGGAAAATAAGCTGGAATCAATGCAGTCAGATGAATCACAGACAAAGTAAAATAGTTCCCATAGGAATGAATAATCAAACACAGAAGGGGATAAGAATGTCTAAGCAGTGGTACCCAAGAGAAAGATCTGGGGGTTATAGTAGAGGCTAAACTAATTAAATAATCTTACATTTATAGCATAGAATCCTGAGATTTTTTTTAAAATTTGCCTAAAAACAACATTGAGATTCCAAAGTGAGGCACACCAGAGTATGGGGACACCAAAGTTAAAGCTGCCTGGACAACATAACTCTTCCCCTTTGTGTATTGGCTTTAACTACAATCACATATGTTTGCCACAACACCCCTGGAAGACGTCAATAGGCACTGGATCATGCCCCAGCTTGCAGGCTGGATGGTGCTCAGTGAATGAAGCAGTTGTTCAATATTTATTTTATATCCACATTGTTCAACCATGGTCCTCAGCCTCGCTCAGAGTTCAGCTTTTATGAATAATAAGGAAAAGGACCTCTGCCTCTTACTCTCCAGCCATGCTTCTCATTCACCATTCTACCTGCCTCACTGAGCAGCCTTAATATTTTTTTAACTTCATTTTGGTATGAAATTTGTTAAGTAAAGAAAAATGATAAAGGAATAGCACGTGGAACTCACTGTTGGTGAGCAGAACTCTGTCCTTCACAAATATGAGCACTCAATGAGGCAACAGAGCTGTGCCTCATTGAATGAACTTTTTTAAACAATGAATTAGATATAAGCATTGCATGAGATAAGGCTTCTATCAGTGGATTGTGCATAGACTCATAGACTTTAAGGTCAGAAGGGACCATTATGATCATCTAGTCTGACCTCCCGCATGATGCAGGCCACAAAAGCTGACCCACCCACTCCTGGAATAATTCTTTCCCTTGACTCAGCTGTTGAAGTCCCCAGATCATGATTTAAAGACTTCAAGTCGCAGAGAATCCTCCAGCAAGCGACCCCTGCCCCATGCTGCGGAGGAAGGCGAAAAACCTCCAGGGCCTCTGCCAATCTACCCTGGAGGAAAATTCCTTCCCAACCCCAAATATGGCGATCAGCAGAACCCCGAGCATGCATGTGTGTGTGTGTGAGAGAGCATAATCCCCCTATTTTATTCTATATCCATTCTCAGATAATTGGTAGACTATTAAAAACCTGTTTATTGTACCAAAACCACCAGTGCACATGCGTGAAATGTGCTTTAAAAAAAACACCCACATTTTTAACTCAACCTAATCAAAAATGGATTTTCACCCAAACATCAAGGGGCACATCTGTGATCCAATGTGACTCCTTGCCACGTTTCAAGATTCTACCAAATCTCCTGTTAGAGCAAAAAACATATAATGGTAGAAAAATTGATTTTTCCCTTTATTCGTGAAAATGGCTGAATTGTGGCCTCAGACAAAAAAAAAAAAAAAATCCATTCCCAGGCTCAGAACAATCATGCAAATTTTCATCCCAAAAGGTAAAAAGTTCAACACAGCTATAAGCAACTGAAAAGGTGCTTTTAGAATGAACATTTGTGAAAACTTAGCTATTGATGCTCTACCTACATTACAGGAATCTCACAGAAACTTCTTCTCCCACCACTGGAATGCAACTAGCTGTGGGTTAAAACATAGCTGATTAACACTGCACTAGCCACTCAGACTCCCAGACTTTAAGGTCAGAAGGGACCATCGTGATCATCTAATTTGACCTCCTGCACATTGCAGGACACAGAACCTCACCCACCCACTCCTGTTATAGACCCCTAACCTCTGGCTGAGCTACTGAAGTCCTCAAATCATGATTTCAGGACTTCAAGTTACAGAGGATTCACCATTTACACTAGTTTAAACCTGCAAGTGACCTGTGCCCCATGCTGCAGAGGAAAGTAAAAAACCCTAGGGTCTCTGCCAATCTGACCCAGGGGAAAAATTCCTTCCCGACCCCAAATATGGTGATCAGTTAGACCCTGAGCATGCGGGCAACACCCACCAGCCAGACACTTGGGAAAGAATTTTCTAACTCAGAGCCCTCCCCATCCAGTGTCCCCTCACCGACCATTGGAGATATTTGCTGCTAGTAGTTGCAGATTGGCTACATTCCTTTGGAGGCAGTCTCTTCACACCATCCGCTCCATAAACATATCAAGCTCAGCCTTGAAGCCAGTTGGGTTCTCCTGCCACGTTGCGGCACCCCACCCCCACCCAGTTCTCTTTGGAAGGCTGTTCCAGAACTTGGCTCCTCTGATGGTTAGAAACCTTCATATAGAGTAAAGCCTAAACTTGTTGATGGCCAGTTTATATCCATTTGTTCTTGTGTCCGCTTTGGCGCTTAACTTAAATAACTCCTTTCTCTCCCTGGTATTTATCCATTTGATATATTTATAGAGAACAATCATATCTGTCCTTGGCCTTCTTTTAATTATGCTAAGCAAGCCAAGCTCTATGAGTCTCCTCTCATAAGGTAGGTTTTCCATTCCTCTGATCATCCTAGTAGCCCTTCTTCGCACCTGTTCCAGTTTGAATTAATCTTTCTTAAAACATGAGAGACCAGAATTTCACACAGTATTCCAGATGCGGTCTCACCAGTGCAGTGTATAATGATATTAACACTTCCTTGTGTCTACTGGAAATACTTCGCCTGAGGCAGCTTAGGACTGCACTAGCCTTTTTCACAGCTGCATCACAATGGTGACTCCTAGTCATCCTGTGATCAACCAACACACCCAGGTTTTTCTCCTTCGTCACTTCCAATTGATAAGTCCCCAGCTTATAGCAAAAATTCTTGTTGTTAATCTCTAAGTCAGTGATTTCCAAACTTCAACAACCTGTGAACCCCTTTCACTAAAATGTCAGGTCTTGCGAACCCCCTCCTAAAAATGAATATTTCCAGGGATTTTCTCCTTTACCGGCGTATAAATTATAAAAGCAGTGATCTTGGAAATATAAAATTTGTTGTTGTATAGCTATTGACTACTGAGGATTGGTGTGGAAGAGGAAAACACATCCAAATGAAACTATAGGCAGGCAGAGGATAATTGCCTAAACTGGAATTTGGCCAGGTGATACTGCAACTAGCATTCCTACTGTTGTTCAAAGTGCCACTGTAGTAACCACAATTGTTCAGGATGACTTCACTTTTATGTCTCATGAGAAAGGTGACACTTCTGTCAGCTCGTATTTAGTGCAGTAGAACTCTGGGTTTTTCTTGATGGTTTACCATTAAGTACTAACTAGGTGCAATCCCTTTCAGTGGCATGTGGAGTATATATATAACACCTCCCCTATATATGTGGTATAACTAGTAGTGTAAACAGCGAAGCACTGCTTAGGTGAGTAAAAACATGCCTAAACACTGTGGCTACACTGCTGTTTTTAGTGTGTCGTGTCCCACAGCTGCCTCCCTGTTGCTTACTCCTGGGGGAATTCTGCACCAAAACAATAAAAATTCTTCAACAAAAAATTAAAAATTCTGCGCACAATATTTTAAAATTCTGCAAAATTCTGCATATTTTATTTGTCAAAACAACACAACATAATCATCAGTTTCAATTATTTTTGGTCTTTTATTTCAAAATACCTGTCAGCAAGTATGTCTGTAACAATACACACAACAAAAAAGATTCAGGAAATGTTTTTTGACAAATAGATTCCTTACTAGGCATATTAATACAGAACTCTGAGTAATAATTCATTTAAACTACAATACAGAACCGTATTTCCCGCATCCTTCAGAAGCAGCACAAAGGCTTGGGGGAGTCAGGGATAACAGAGGAGCAGAGGGAGAGGGAAGTAAATTGGTGGGAACGAGCCTGGGTGTGAACTTGGAAGGTTGTTGGGTGTGGGTGGGAAAAGTATGGAATAGGTTTTTATGGGGGAAGGGGCAGGGAGGGATTGTTAGGGAGATTCCCCCATGCAGACCCTGGCTGACCTCTAGCCTCTCCCATTCAGTCAGGCACATCTGCCCCATTCCCATGTGTTCCTGCACCCCTATGTGTCCTTGCACCCCCTGTCCATGTGTCCCTCCACCCCCACTCAGACACCCACTCCCCCCATCCCCATGTGGCCCTGTACCCCCTCCCCATCCCCATATATCTGTGCCCCCACTCAGCCACCCCATCCTATGTGTCCCTGCACCCCACCCCGATCCCATGCATCTCTGTGCCCCCACTCAGCCACCCCCTGTCCTGATGTGTCCCTGAACCCTCATCTCCATGTGTCTGTGCCCCCACTCAGCCACCCCCTGTCCCTATGTGACTTTGTACCCCCTCCCCCTGTGCCTGTGTGTCTGTGCCCCCAGTCACCCACCCTCTGTCCCTAGGTAGCTTTGCACCCCTTCCCCCATCACCATGTGGCCCTGCACCTCCCTCCCCCCCTGTGGCCCTGTGCCTCCACTCCCATTCCACCCTGCCCCAGTCTCTCTCCCCATAACCCCTGTCTCCTGATCTGGCCTGACAAGTGCTGTGAAGAAGGCAGGCTCTTTCTATTCCCTACCTGGCTGGGAGCTGCTGCTGCGTTTTATCGCCACAATGGCCTCTTGTGGACAAAAGGCAGAACTGCACCAACATTTCAGCAGAAGCTTTTTTCTGCGCAAAAAAATTAAAAATATGTGCAGCTCATGAATTATGCACGCACGCAGTAGCACAGAATTCCCCCAGGAGTATGTTGCTAGAGTCTTTCCCCACCACAGTGAAAGATTCAGGCACTGGGGAAAGGCACTGACACCTTTTCACTGACGTGTTGCTATGCACCACAGTGTGGACATAGCCTACTTTTCACTGTGATGGGTAGCTACTGTGACAAAGTTCCTCTATCTTGGTGGGTCCTGCGCTTATTGGCGGATTTTCTTGCCTCAGAGATTCACCATGTGGGTTGGGGAACAGCCCAGAGACCTTCCCCTCTGGAAGAACCCACAGTCCCGGTCAATTGGGAGGTTTGGGGGGAACCCGGGCCCGCCCTCTACTCCGGGTTCCAGCCCAGGGCCCTGTGGACTGCAGCTGTCTATAGTGCCTCCTGTAACAGCTGCATGACAGCTACAACTCCCTGGGCTACTTCCCCATGGCCTCCTCCAAACACCTTCCTTATTCTCACCACAGGACCTTCCTCCTGGTGTCTGATAACGCTTGTGCTCCTCGGTCCTCCAGCAGCACACCCTCTCACCCTCAGCTCCTTGCGCCTCTTGCTCCCAGCTCCTCATACTCCCACCACAAACTGAAGTGAGCTCCTTTTTAAAACCCAGGTGCCCTGATTAGCCTGCCTTAATTGATTCTAGCAGCTTCTTCTTAATTGGCTCCAGGTGTCCTAAATAGCCTGCCTGCCTTAACTGGTTCTAGCAGGTTCCTGATTACTCTAGTGGAGCCCCTCCTCTGGTCACTCAGGGAACAGAAAACTACTCATCCAGTGACCAGTATATTTGCCCTCTACCAGACTCCTGTACCCCACTGGTCTGGGTCTGTCACACTACATATACCCTACATGCCACTTCAAATTGGTATGCAGGGTGGATGTAGTATGAATTAGAGATCTGAGAAGATTGCAGTCAAAGGTTGTACAGCTATCAACCAAATAAGAGTCAATAATGTAATTATGTTGCAAAAGAGCTATATTACTAGAGGATAGGCCTAAAATTAATGAGGCAAGAATCCAACTCTACTCAGGACTGTATAGATCTCAAATGGACAAATGTATTCACTTTGGGGAGCCATATTTTATGAAACAGCCATGAAGTTCAGAGAGAGCATGAGCACACACATGAACAGAAGAAGCAGAGAACAACAAAATGATGAAAAGTTTAGAAAATTGCAAAATTCTCCTCATTTCCACATGGCAAGTCTTGCCGCTAGCATACAGTCATTTATCACATGGAAAGAGAATCATCACAGTCAAAAGCCACAGTGTATCTCTGAGAGGAGAATGTTATCCCCTAATCTCTTAGGAAAGGTTAAGTGAAATGGCAGTCTTTACCATGGAGAAAAAAGTCTGAAAGAAGATATGTGATAACTATCTATAAGTATGTAATGGGATGTCATGAAGAAGAGTGATCAATTTTCATTAGTCAAAGAAGAAAGAAAATAATAATGGGCTTAAGCTGCCTGAGAGAAAAACGGGAGCTGTATTAGGAAAAATTTACAACTAAAAAAGAGCAGTTAGACAATGGAACAGACTGCCCCTGAGAAGCTGTGGAATAATCTTCACTGGAAATATTCAGCAATAGACTAGCAGGTCATACATTTTGTTGCTTATGTAGGCCAAACTGTACACCCAGCCAGGCCCCTCACCTCCCACTCCTCTATCCAAGTAGAGCTGTGCAAATAACTGATTTTTTGATTCACTGGCCAATCCAAATAAAAAAAATCATTTTGGGTTAAAAAGAAAAACAAACATTTTGTTTAGTCTTCTGGGGGAAGGGGATAGTTTAAAGATTTAAAAAAATAAAATTGAAGCAAATTTCAAAACAAATTTGTTTCAAAGTGAAAAATCAAAACATTTAATTTTGAAAATGTCAAAACAAAAATATTTTGATTTTTTTTTTTAAAAATCAACTGAAAGAATTTGGCAAATTCAACAGAATTCACAAAATGTTTTGGTTGATCAGACTCTGTATTTTTGGTGAAAAAATGGTTCTTCTGAAAAATTATGCCCAGCTCTACTCCTGAGTGTCCGTTTGGTCCACTGAGTTGGTCGTAAGGCTTAGTTTTGCTTGGCCAACGAAGGGTCTACTTTGTGGTCTAGATCAGTGGTTCTCAACCTTTCCAGATTACTGTACCCCTTTCTGGAGTCTGATTTGTCTTTCATGCCCCAAGTTTTACCTCACTTAAAAACTACTTGAAAAATTGCTTACTTTCTCATTTTTGCCATATAATTATAAAATAAATGGATTGGAATTTAAATATTGTACTTGCATTTCAGTGTGATACTTGAGCCTGCTTTTCACTTGTGATCCTTGTCATTCTGGGGGCAGTGAAGCAACAGCAACAATTAAGTTTTTCTCCACATTGAGTCTATTTCTACTCTTTGTCTTGATGGCAATCATTGCAGAAAATGAGACGTCACAAAGATATGTTGACCCGCAGGTAACAGAACATCCAAAGCATGGTTCCCAAGTGTGCTCTGTATTAAACACCAGAACTGGGTTAGTGTGGACTCATTAAACTTCATTTGCAGACCACTGTCTGAGGATAGCTTAAGAAGATTTTCTTGAGACTGGCAGAGAGGTTACTACTGCTAACATCTGAATGGGTTTCTTACTCAGCCGAGTTGAGCTGAGTTGTGCTGCATGTTGGGGAAATGTGACTAGAACTCAGATATCAAGTGGGCCAAATAATTTACATATGAAACTTCAAGTGCTTTTGTAGAAATTGTTGAAGCTTTTTTCATTTTAAGCTTGCAGGTATCAAACTCAGAAAGCTTTCTTTGAAAAAAATTATACTGGCTTACGTGCATGCACAGTGTGTTTTGTCTTCAAATGTCATTGCAAATATGCCAGCTTCATATTGTTATTTGATGGAGTTTCTCTGCAAAGGAAGCACAAAGCTTGAGGTGGATCACTATTTATAGATGTGAATTGCAAAGCAATATATTCCTCACAGAACTGACTGTGGGGTGTTTTTTTTCAATGTCTTGCAAGTTTCATTGTTGCCACTACCACCGCTTCTATTGCCTCATTTAAAAAAATCTATCCATTTTTACATTGCAACCATATACACACCATGACAACTTCAACATCATTAATGTGCTTGCATACATCAGTAAATAACATAAAATTCTGATTAATACAGTGCATATATGCACTTTATGTTACTGTATAATATATAGAGCAGTACAAACAAGTCATTGTCTGTATGAAATCTTAGTTTGTACGGACTCTGCTAGTACATTTAATGTAGTCTGTTGTAAAACTAGGCAATAACTAGATGAGTTGATATACCCCCTGGAAGACTTCTGCATACCCCCAGGGGTATGCGTATCCCTGGTTGAGAACCACTAGTTTTGATGAAATTACTATAAAGTGGTTGCACAACTTGTTGATTGACCATACTCAAAGAGTAGTTATCAATGGTTTTCTGTCAAACAGGGAGGGAGTACCTAAGGGCTCCTGCAGGGGTCAGTCCTAAGTCTGGTACTATTCAATATTTTCATTAATGACTTGGATAACGGAGTGGAGAGTATGCTTAAAAATTTGCATTTGACACCAAGCTGGGAGGGGTTGAAAGCACTTTGGAGGACAGGATTAGAATTCAAAATGACCTTGCTAAATTGGACAATTGGTGTGAAATCAACAAGATGAAATTCAGTAAAGACACGTGCAAAGTACTACACTTCAGAAAAAAAATCAAATGTACTACTACAAAACAAAGAATAACTGGCTAGGCAGTAGTACTGTTGAAAAGGATCTGGGGTTATAGTGGATCACAAATTGAATATGCGCCAACAAACTGAAGCAGTTGCAAAAAAGGTGAATATCATTCTGGGGTGTCTTAACAGGTATGTTGTATGTAAAACACAGGAAGTAATTGTCCTGCTGCACTCAGCACAGTGAGGCCTCAGCTGGAGTATTGTGCCCAGTTCTGGGTGCCATACTTCTAGAAAGATGTGGACAAACGGAAGAGAGTCCAGAGGAGAGCAACAAAAGTTATAAAAGGTTTAGAAAACCCGATCTATGAGGAAAGATTAAAAACAAACTGTGAATGTTTTGTCTTGAGAAATGATAATGGAGGGGGGACAAATATATTAAAGGGCTGTTATAAAGAAGACAGCCATCAATTGTTCTCCATGACCACTGAAGATAGGACAAGTAGAAATCTGCTTAATCTGCAACGAGGAAGATTTAGGTTAGATCAGTGGTTCCCAAACTTTAACAACCTGTGAACCCTTCTCACTAAAATGTTAAGTCTCACGAACCCCCTCCTAAAAATGAATATTTCCAGGGATTTTCTCCTTTACTTGAGTATAAATTATAAAAGCAGTAATCTTGGAAATATAAAATTTGTTATGACATGCTTATTACACACTATTATTAATTATTAATCATTACAGTATTTTTATTACATTATGAAAACGGCAACACTCTTCCAAGATCTCACTTTCATAGCTTGTATCACTTTGAATAAGCCTGTTATAAGACAAGACACCTATGTTTCATCAAGGAATATCAGATGTGAAACAGCGTGAAGGTATTTAAGAGGCCAACTCAAAGAGTTCCTCCTACACAAGCATTCAAGTCTTGAGCAGTCCAGGCAAACAAACAACGCATGTTACAACAAAGCTTAAACTTGTTCTTCATAATAACTTTAAAAACAATACTAGCTGCCTATTTAATTTTAAAAACAGCAAAAAATATCCACTTCCTTTTCCATTTCTTATAAGGAGTCTTGAAGTTTAAATCTCCTCACCGCGATAGATATGCTCAGGGCCGGCTCCAGGCACCAGCGCAGCAAGCAAGTGCTTGGGGCGGCCAACTGAAAGGGGTAGCACGTCCGGCTCTTCGGCGGCGGGTCCCTCAGTCCCTCTCGGAGGGAAGGACCTGCTGCCGAATTCCCACCAAAGACTGAAGCGGCGCGGTGGAGCTGCCACCGAAGTGCCGCCGATCGCGGCTTTTTTTTTTTTTCCCTGCTGCTTGGAGCGTCAAAAACCCTGGAGCCAGCCCTGGATATGCTTTCTTTGATCTGCTTAGTTCTTGGAAGTCTAGGGGCTCCGGGCTGCTGGCTGTGTGCTGCCCAGCGTCCCTAGGGACAGCTCTGTCCGCCATTAGGGAATTTTTTCCCCGAGAACCCCCTGTAACATTTTGCGAACCCCCAGAGGGTCACGAACCCCAGTTTGGGAACCACTAGGTTAGATATTAGGAAAATCTTTTTAAGTATAGGGATAGGTAAGCACTGGAATCGTCTGCCAATGGAAGTTGTGGAATCCCCTTAAAAACCTCCGGTGATGAACAGTTTCGACAAATATCCAGCAGGGACTGTCTAGTTTTACTTGGTCCCGCCTCAACGCAGGGGGCTGGACTAGATGATCTCAAGGTCCCTTCCATCCCTACATTTCTGTAATACTATGAGCTATCAGAGGTGGTTTAGAAATAAATACATGAACTGTGCCATGAAGCAAAGTGAGCAGCATGACCCACTAGAAGGGTGAAGGCCTGTTACAAAATAAAAACTTCTTCATGTAGCAGGGTTGGTAACTCTCAAAATACAATATACAGCGGGTACCCAGTGATGAGACACTGAGCCTAGTACAAATGTTTAAACAGACATGTTCAGAAGTAACACATTTGGCTGATTTATAACAATGCTTTGCTGGATTCCTATCTGTGGGTTTTACTTCAGCTCCCAGTGAAAAGTCTCTGTAAATTAGAAGGCTGGCAATAAGCAATCACTGGAGAATTGGATATGCCTTTAGGTAACTGTTTTGAGTTTCAGATTATTAAAGGCTAGTTTCCTTACTCATTTTCATATAGTTTGGGGCTAGTTGATGAAAGTCCATACCAAAAATAGAATTCTGTCACTTTATTAATCTGTGTGTTTAACTAATGAGTACTCTCCTGGAGAATGCAAAGAAGTTTTGCAATCTGTTGCTGTATTATCTATACAGCAGGGGTAACTTCAGCAATGGTGGATTTGGGGTTTTTTTTTTTTTTTTGGTCATCTCTTATGGTCTTTCACACTACATCTTTTCACCCCTGCAGACATGTTTAATTTGAAAGGCATGGCTATAAACAATGCCACACTTAATCTGTGCCTAAAATGTATTTCATGTCCTTTCAGATATAAAGACTAGTAGTCGGTTGGCTACACAAATCTATTTCCATTTTTATGATATAAACACATACGAGAAGATGGACATAAGATTATTCACAAACGGATTACATGAGAATGTTAATAAATGTAGTAGATTCTCCAAGTGCATCATTCTCTTTAGTCATTATTATGTAGTCATTAATATCTCTCTACTCGGAGTGATTTATACAAGGAAATGGAGAAACAAGTACATTATTTTTAAAGAAATTGACTCCATGGCTGTATTTATCAGTATTCCTTTTCTTGTTGTAACATTTGTGAACTTAAAGACAGTAACCAGTGTTGCCAACTCGTGATATTGTCATGAGTCTCATGATAATTATTGTTTTCCTTAAAGCCCCAGTTCCTGGAGTCAAGTGGATATGTAATGTTTTCAGCCTTCATTCTTAAAGAACAAGTACCTTTCCAACCCTCATGGCGGTAGAGAAAGCTTCAAAGTGTGACCCCAGTGCACCTATAAAGTTCAAAAAGCAGAAGGCAAATAATGAAAACACCAAAGCTATTATTTTTACCTAATCGCATTATTTTAATACCAATCTCATGATTTTTAGTGAGCCTGACTCATGATTTTTGAACCTTTGGGGTTGGCAAAGCTGCAGTATACCCCTATGCAATGTACCAACAAAGTGGCCAGCATGCATCACTTATCAATGAGTGATTTCTGTGTGGACCAGAGATTAAAATAGATCCAAGAACGTTACCTAGATAAGACCCTAATTCTGATCAAATCACCAGAAAAATAAAAATTCTCCACATTGCTAGGCAAGACAATATCACCATCACTGTCTGCACCCAAGAGCTCCTGGATCCTGCCAAATTCTAAATTTTGCTTATAGAAAACGTTACTTGTAGCCAATCCTACAGTAAACTATCTAAGGATTTATTAACTAAGAAAAGAAATGAGAGTTATTATTAGTAGTGTGACAAAGTTCCTCCTCTATCTTGGTGGGTCCCGCGCTTACTGGCGGATTTTCTTGCCTCAGAGATTCACCATGTGGGTTGGGGAACAGCCCAGAGACCTTCCCCTCTGGAAGAACCCACAGTCCCGATCAATTGGGAGGTTTGGGGGGAAACCGGGCCCGCCCTCTACTCCGGATTCCAGCCCAGGGCCCTGTGGACTGCAGCTGTCTATAGTGCCTCCTGTAACAGCTGCATGACAGCTACAACTCCCTGGGCTACTTCCCCATGGCCTCCTCCAAACACCTTCCTTATTCTCACCACAGGACCTTCCTCCTGGTGT
>NW_020698372.1:3930951-3951555 GCF_002925995.2 Terrapene triunguis
GAGAGCATCCACACAGGGGGTTAATGTGCTTTAATTTATGTGCATTAGCTTCACAGATAAAGTTAATTCATCTTAACTTCTGAGTGTCCCTGTATAGATGAGACCTTGGTTTGCTTTAAATCTGCTCACCGCCAAATCACCCAGTTTCAAATCTACCACAGAAAAAATAAGAGAACCACTTAAAAAAAAAAAAAAAACAACAACCAAAAAACTTCTCTAACCACAGAGCTATTAAATATTACTAGTGCTGCAGTTGCCAGTTTCCTTACCTATTCATTTAAGATAAATCTACTTAGGTTCACTACTACATGTCGCCTTCAGTGTAAGCAGATGAATCAGTGGTGATGAATATTTATTGTAGAACTACTCATTATTCAACCAAGACTGCATGTACCTCCCTAAAATAATATGTGTAATTGTAGCTTGTCATCTACTGAAGCGTAAAAGATTTAAAAACCCAACCCTTTTTAATGGGATGTAAATGTAAATATTCATTTATCATCTACAAGGGTAATAATAACAACTACTGACCTGTGACCACAAACTCACTGTTTTACAAAGCAAAATGAAAATACGAGTCTGCCAAATACAACAAGCAAGCTACAAATATATGCAAATTGTTGTGAGTAAGGAAGCCTGCTGGAAAGGGATGAATTAAGGGTGGTGGTAGGGGAAAGGGGGAAGAGAGAACCACACATTTGTTCATGTTTCACTGAATTGTCTGACTGGGTTTCCTAAGCCCTTGTCACTGTTTTAATTGTATTTAAAATATTCTGCTCGAGACCATGAGACTGCACATTTTAAAAAATGGTTTGAGTGACAAGTAGAAAAATACCAGTAGAAGGTAAATCACATATTAATCCATGAATAAAAACATGAATAACTTCTTTAAAAAACTATTTATCAGGATCTATGTAGCTATAACTATTTTCTAAGTGATGTACCTTTACATTGCTAAGGAATCTGCCCATCTGCCTGTTGTGAAGCCCTCCATCTAGAAAGCGGTTTCATTTTAAGATGGCTGCTGGTGCAACATAAGTCACGCACATTGTGCTCTTTCACAGAGATAACACATTTGTTCTTTCTTGATTTCCTTCACTATAAATAATTCATTCGGAATGAAAGTATAACTGGAGTTGTGGGTGTTCAGCACTTCTCATTTTGGGCACCCAATCACTTATACTATTGGGCCTGGGTAGAGGTGGGTGAACAACAGATTTTCCATTTGCTGGCAATTTCAAAACAAAAATTTCAACCGAAAAGAAAATGTTTCAAAATGTTTGGTAAATCAAAAAGTAAAAATGTGTATTTTGAGTCTAACAAAAACATTTATTTTGACAAAATCAACATTTCATTTAAAATTTCTAACATTTTAAACATTTTATTATTTTTTAATAAAAAGAAAAGTTGAAATGACAAATCAAAATGTTCCATTTAGGAAACATCAAAACAAACCATTTCATTTTTTCCCATTTTATTTTAAGGTGTTTTTTTCCAGCCGAAACCACTAGGCAAAATCAACATGAATTTGTGAAAGGTTTTGGTATCACCAAATCTGAAATTTTTTGCCTCACTCTAGTCCTGGACACAATAGGCAGGGATCTCATTCCACTACAATTCCATAGTAAAAAATTATTCTTCCGGAGAACACACCATGTGTCAGTTGCTTTGATTAGGTTGAGTTCAAAATGGGGTCTGAGATGTGAGAGTGACAACATTTTGTTCTTCTCACTGTCTCCCTCACTCCCATAATTCATTTTTTCAGATGTCAGCTTTTTCCTCCTTGCCCTTTGGAAGGACTCCTGAATACTAATGAGATAATTCTCAGCCTAGCCCAGTCAGTTACTTTCACATTATTAATTCAGACTCCAGATAGCCAATGTAACGAGGTTGGGCCATTTGCAGGATTCTGACAGATTAACCACCATGTATTTAAATATATCTATATCTATCGATAGATATAGATATAATAAACAGGCACAGTACAATCAGGCAACTGCCCCTGGCAGGAATATTTTTATTCTACTCATCCATAATCTCTAGATCTGAATGCAAAACAGTCATGCATTTTAGGTTCTAACCTTTGTGAGAAAAATTATAATAGGAAGAGAAACATTCCCAGATGGAAAGAAACACTAACTTTTCTAAAACTTTCTGTGTCAGATAAGAATGAACCAATTGGCACCTATGACATTTAAATTTCATTTCTACATATTCATAGATTCTATGACTGGAAGGGACCTCGAGAGGTCATCGAGTCCAGTCCCCTGCCCGCATGGCAGGACCAAATACTGTCTACACCATCCCTGATAGACATTTATCTAACCTACTCTTAAATATCTCCAGAGATGGAGATTCCACAACCTCCCTTGGCAATTTATTCCAGTGTTTAACCACCCTGACAGTTAGGAACTTTTTCCTAATGTCCAACCTAAACCTCCCTTGCTGCAGTTTAAGCCCATTGCTTCTTGTTCTATCCTTAGAGGCCAAGGTGAACAAGTTTTCTCCCTCCTCCTTATGACACCCTTTTAGATAACTGAAAACTGCTATCATGTCCCCTCTCAGTCTTCTCTTTTCCAAACTAAACAAACCCAATTCTTTCAGCCTTCCTTCATAGGTCATGTTCTCAAGACCTTTAATCGTTTTTGTTGCTCTTCTCTGGACCCTCTCCAATTTCTCCACATCTTTCTTGAAATGCGATGCCCAGAACTGGACACAATACTCCAGCTGAAGCCTAACCAGAGCAGAGTAGAGCAGAAGAATGACTTCTCATGTCTTGCTCACAACACACCTGTTAATACATCCCAGAATCACGTTTGCTTTTTTTGCAACAGCATCACACTGTTGACTATATTTAGCTTGTGGTCCACTATAATCCCTAGATCCCTTTCTGCCGTACTCCTTCCTAGACAGTCTCTTCCCATTCTGTATGTGTGAAACTGAAGAGAAAATTTCCCCCCTAAAAGTCTGTGAATGGCTTCAAATTTTATCAGAAAGTTTCTCAATTATTTTATGCAGCTTGTGTGTTTTAACCCTCACACTGAACTGTTTCTTCGACTAAAATTGGAGCTGGAAACATGTCACAAAGATTGTTTAACTATGGTTGCTCCAAATTTGCTAGTGACAAGTATGGCACTCTCTCTCTCTCTCTCTCTCTCTCTCAAAAAAAAGTTACAAACAGTACTATGTGACCTGGGGGGGATTTCAGAGTGTTCTCAGTCTCTCTCTTTACTAAACTTAGTAAATGCCAAGATATAAGATAAGCTACAAGTATTAAGTGAATTGATTTGCCTTTCACACAAATCATCAAGAATTATTTTGTCAGTCACATTTGGACATAATGTAAAAGTCTGAAGTATATTCACAGCACTTATTTAGCTTCTATTCCTATAACACTTCAAGCTAACATTATTCCTTACTTTCTTAAAAACTATTTTCTCCCATGTGTTTGCACTTAGGATATCTCCATTTAAAAGTTTGTCTGTAAATATCTATCTCCTAGAACTGGAAGGGACCTTGAAAGGTCATTGAGTCCAGCCCCCTGCCTTCACTAGCAGGACCAAGTACTGATTTTGCCCCAGATCCCTAAGTGGCCCCCTCAAGGATTGAACTCACAACCCTGAGTTTAGCAGGCCAATGCTCTCACATATGAGCTATTTTCTTCCCTTAGAAGTAGCATACTTATTTAATAACAAAGCCCAAAAACTGAGCGGCAAACCTCGAAGTGTGTCACTGAAGAAGAAATATGGCTTCCTCTATTATCACCTCTGTAGCGAGCCTTATTCCATGCAATCATCACAGTAGTAATAGCACAACATATCCAACCAGTGATCATAGTACTCTGTACATTACCTCTAACTGAAATAAGGAGCAAAGGTTTCTTTAGGTTAGAAAAACCTGTGATTTAGTTTAAAATGTTGTTTTGGTTAAATCCAAAGCAGCATCCACAGAGATCAGCTGCAGAAGAGGTGTTTGTGGATTGAGCCCCATTAGGGTTAGGCTAAGGCTTGGGTCTGAGGCAGGATCAATGCAAGGCTTTGGGTTCCGTGCCACTGAAATCTCACAAACCATGCTTGTAATTTTCAGTTATGTCCAAACCAGAATTAGAAAACATAGGCCCCTTCTGGTTTTGCATCCAACCCACAACCGAAACCAACTGGGCGGTCTTGGTACCTTTCAAATACGGTAGAATCTCTGAGGCCTGGTCTACACTAACCCCCCCAATTCGAACTAAGGTACGCAACTTCAGCTACGTGAATAACGTAGCTGAAGTCGACGTACCTTAGTTCGAACTTACTGCGGTCCACACGCGGCAGGCAGGCTCCCCCGTCGACTCCGCGTACTCCTCGCGCCGAGCAGGATTACCGGAGTCGACGGCGAGCACTTCTGGGTTCGATTTAACGCGTCCAGACAAGACGCGATAAATCGAACCCAGAAGTTCGATTGCCTGCCGCCGAACCAGCGCGTAAGTATAGACAAGCCCTGAGTTACAAACACCAGAGTTATGAACTGACTGGGCAACCACACACCTCGTTTGGAATTGGAAACACGTAATCAGGCAGCAGAGACAAAAAAGGCACAGTACAGTACTGTGTTAAATGTAAACTACTAAAAAAAATAAAGGGAAAGTTTAAAAACATTTGACAAGGCAAGTAAACTGTTTCTGTGCTTTTTTCATAGAAATTAAGATGGTTAAAAGCAGCATTTTTCTTCTTTATAGTAAAGTTTCAAATCTGTATTAAGTCAATGTTCAGCTGTAAACTTTTGAAAGGACAACCATCACGTTTTGTTCAGCATTACGAACATTTCAGAGTTAGGAACAACCTCCCAAGGTGTTTGTATCTTTGAGGTTCTACTGTATGAAACCTCAACTATTTGAAGGGATTTGAATTAAAGGTTGAGGCTTTGGCCTCTCTCTAGTTAAAATTGAACTGCAAAGCTAAGGTGAAAATTGAGTTAAGACAAAAATGTGTTGGATGCTTGCAGTAACTAAGCTGTCACGGAGCAAGATATATCCACCATAGACGATATGGAGATGAAGAATGGTCTTGCAGCAGTTAAGCTACTGGAGATCTCAGTTCAGCTCCTGGCCCTGTTGTAAGCTTCCTATGTAACACTCTGCAAATAATGTATTCTGTATCTCAGTTCCCCACCTTTAAAATGGGGATAACAACACTTTCTTCCACACCTTTATCTTTCTTATCTATTTAGATTATAAGTTACTCATGCTACAAGCTCTTTAGGTGTACAGCCCCTAGCACAATGTGACTGTAACATCAGTGAGGAGTACTAAGTTTATACAAACAATAATAGTAAATATAATAAACTAATTAAAAAATTAAACTCTCTTTTGAGAACAATGGTATCATCATCTGTGAATTGCTCGGTTACATTCTGGGATAGTTTCAGCAAACCAGGAAGTATCAGCCATCTTGATATGGTCAGTCCTATGACCACTATGTACTCTGGAGTGCCTTTAGTAAAGCAAAAAGGTACTGACTAGCAGACATTCAGCACATTTTTCTGGGCTTCATTGGATTTCCATTTTAATTTTGCATTTCACCTTTAAAGAGGTTTATATATGCCATGTGATTAGAACCGTAGGGCAGCTCTTTCCCCAGTGATATTAGTGGTATTTTGTTAATGCCAGCTGTGCAGTCCTGCCTCTCTGTATAATGTTGTTCTCTTATTTGCTCATAACAAGATTAAAAAACAGGAATTAATAGTAATTTAACGTGGTATGAAAATGCTTAGAAGAAAATAGCATTTTACTTTCACTCAGTACCAACACTAGACATTTCTAGATTAACAGAATGTGAATATTCGGGGAACTTGGGATCTGAGAACATGAATACTGAGCAGGCAATTTGTTTCCAATATGACAGCTGTCTGCCAAAAAGATTAATAGACATCTGATGCTTAACACTGGAAACACATCAATTGTCAGCACATCACAACATTCCTAAGATAGTCTGTTCCTGATAGTTCTTTAGGATAAATACTACCATTCAGATAATTTCTGGATGATCATCTAATTACCTGTCTCAATCCACTGATTAATCAGTGTATCCAATTGTTATTCGGGCTCACTAAAAATAAAAGTCTCACTAGTAGTATAACCAAAACACATAAAAAACAAACAGTCTTTAGAATGGAGGATTTAAAAAAAAAAAAATGAACTCTGCCTATTCCAGGCATTTGTAAAGCACCAGTCACAGTAGTATATCTGGGTGGTGATGTGGGATGAATTTCCAAACAACTGATAAATGCAAATAGATATTATATACAAATAATTACTGTATGTCTTATACTTACCTATGCCTTTCATCCTGAAAGGATCCCAAAGAATTTACAAACTGTGTCTGAAATACTGTTTATAAAAAGGCATCACTTTATCCATCACTGAAATGCAACCATTTCAGACATCAAATGTGGCAATTGTTTTAACAGCAACAATGCTCAAGAGTGTAAGACAGGAAGTGAAGAAATCCTATAGTCAATTGAAACTTCAGGGAGATTTAAGGCAGACAGGATGTAATTAACAGAGTGGGACATCAAAGTTAACTCCTCTACACGTGGGAGGAATAATTGTCATCCGATATTACAACAACTGGCCAAGAGCTCAGTTTTAAATTCAATCTAATTTAAAAGATGCATCTTTCATCATCGGTGACTCCTAACCTATGTTGAGTCACAGCTAGGGTGACCAGATCACTGACAGGAAATATCAAGACGCAGGAGGGGCTAGGGGGGGATATCGGGACATGCGGGGGGGGCGGGGCAAAAAAAAAAAAAAGCGGGTTGGGGGGGGCCGGCCGCCCCGGGGCCCGCGCCCCCCCCCCCCCCAGTGCCCCTCAGCTGAGGAGCCAGGACGAGGGGGGAGGGGGGCGACCCGGCTCCTTACCTGGCCTGTGGCGGCCGGCGCGACATGCTGGCACGGGGCGGGGAGCCGGCCGGGGTCCCATCCAAGCCGATAAACTTTACATGGCCACTCGTGCAGCCCCGAGCCGCTCTCCCCCGCCGCTGCTGGGGTCCGGAGCCCCCCCGTCTACCTCCTGGGGGAGCAGCCCCCTTGCCAGCCCCCCTTGCCCGCCCAGTGCCCCTACTCACCAGCTCCAGGAACTGGAAGCCGGCCACCACCGCTCCCTCCAGGCTTGCCCCGCCATTACAGCAGCAAGCCTGGGAGGGAGGAGGAATGCCACATGCATGGGAAAGAGGCGGGGCCAGGGCGGGGATTTGGGGAGGGAGCCAATGGGGGATGGAGGGGACGGAGTCGGGGGGGGCAAGAGCCCTTCCGGGAGGGCAAAATTGCTTGTTTGTCCAGTGTCCCGAACGCACATCGGTCGGGACGCGGGACAAACAAGCAAATATCGGGACAGTCCCAATAAAATCGGTATGTCTGGCCACCCTAGTCACAGCCTGAGCTCATCTCACAACAATGTTCCTGAAGCTTGTCCCATTCCTTATGAGGAGCAGCCACACTGGTTTGGCTGAGTCCAAGGAAATAGGGAGAAGAAGAGGATTTGCCCCAAAGTGCCTCAAAAGGAAACAGATTGCTCACAATCGAAGATCATTCAACAACTGGTACCCAAGGACTATAACATAGCATGCCTGTGTAGCTGGTACCTGAACATGTCACTCATTGTCAGAGCCACAGCTAGTCAGATACAGGCAAGTTAAAAAACAGGCAGTTATAGATTTAATTTCTGAGGTTACCGGAAGGCAACCACAAGAGCTAACTCTACTGCTAGAGACAGCCAGGGCCGGCTTCAGGCACCAGCCAAGCAAGCTCGTGCTTGGGGCGGCAGATTCTACGGGGCAGCATTCCGCCCAATCCTAGGGTGGCACGCCGCTTTTGTTTGTTTGTTTTGTTTTGTTTGCCGATCCGGCCGCCCTGTAGGGGGCGGCGGCACAGAAGAGGGGAGCGCCCTGCTGGGAGCGGGCTGCGCGCTCCGTCTGCCCCAGCCAGTGCCAGGTCTGCAGCAAGCCCGGCAGGGAAGCCTGCATCCTTCCCTCCCCGCCGACCACAGCGGCGTGGAGCCTTCCCGGCGGGCGGCGCGGCGGTCAGGGCTGTGTGGCGAGCGCCCCGCTGAAGCCCAGGTCGCCCTCCTTCTTTCTCTCCCCCCGCTAGCTGGGGCACATCTGCAGCACAGGGAGTACCTCTGCACCCTGGCTCCAGCCGCACCGCAGGTTTTTTGTTTTTTTTTTTTGCTTTGCCGTACTGGCTGCGCCGGGTTTTTTTTGTTTTTTTTTTGCTTGGGGCGGCAAAAAAGCCAGAGCCGGCCCTGGAGATAGTACAGCTGAAGAGGTGGTCAGTTTGGAAGAGCACAAGGAATGACCAAGTCAGTATGAATAAAGAAGGATCTACTGAATTATTACTACTTTAATAGATCAAGATATGGACAACATAGCCCTTTACATATGTGTAACCCTTCTGCCCATCTAGTTGGCAGCAACAAGGGCCGGGTTCTGTATCTAGGGGTTCAGTTTCAATAACACAATGCAAAACCGGCTCGAGCCCCCACCCAGTGACCTGGGACAATTACATACCACCCCCCCTGGGTACCTCTAAGAGGCAATACTTCCCCTCTCGCAAGCACGGAGTCTGAGTGTAGCAGAAAATGTTTAATAACATGAGGTAAACGACATCAGCATAAAACTGGAAAAAACACCACAAACAGGATTCACAACACAAACCATGAGCAAAACCCACCCCAGCAAATTGGGCTGTGTCCTTTCCCTTTGGTTCTTGAATCCAGCAAACCAAAAATCACCCAGAGTCCCCAAAGTCCGACACCCCCAAAGTCTCTTGGGTCCAGCAACCACCCAAAGTCCCAAAAGTCCAACAACCCCCAAAGTCTCTGTCCCTGGTCAGTGCAGTCCCAGAGTAAAACGGGGGGGGGCACGCAGGGTGTTAAGGGGCACCTTACGTGATCCGAGGCTGGCCAGCCGTCTGTTTCTCCGTGGGGGTTCCGCCGCAGCCTTTACCACGAGCCAGTCCACTTTCCTGCCATCCCACGAACTGCTCCGCTGTACAAGCTGCTCCGCTCCGCTCCGCTCACCGACCTGTGAGCCGTTCCAGCCGTCCCCGCAAACAGCTCCGCTCGCCGTTCCTTAGGCCACTCCAACCGGCCCCGCAAGGCTCCACGCCGCTCACTGCTCCTCCAGTCGTCCCCACAAATTGCTCCGCCAGCTGCTGAGCAATATAGCTTCAGGCTCCCCCACTCGTTAACACAGCACTCAGTGATCTCAGCTCTTAATAACATCAGCTCTTTTGTGATTTCAGCTCTTAGTGATTTCAGCTTATAGTATAGTAGGGGAGCCCCAGTGCTGGTGCACCATTGGCCCAAAGTGAATTCAGCTCTGCAGCCTGTAACTAGACTCCTAAGGGAATCAAAGTTAGCTCTGACATTCAACAGTGGAGAGAGGAGGCGGTGCAATTGGTGTTTCAAACCCTCAGAGGGGGCCCATACCATCAGGTACAAATACCTGTCCCCATCCTCTCTCAATTCACTGGGTTTTGTAACCCATGCCCCTTGTCAAGCAAGTGCTACTTAGGTAATGGTGAGGGACTCACTCAGTCCTTCTGTCATACAACAGTTCCACTGGCCTTGATTCACAGAATCAGGGTAACAAAACTTTATTCTTCCCGCCCCAATAATAGAGAAACTGGGGATCCCACACCAGCCAAAGTAACCATTTTCAGTTGTTGTGTTTCATGCCAGGCGAGTGGGTGTGCCTATGCAAACAAGATCAGCCCCTGGAGTTCTTTTCCACACTCGCCATAATTCACCACCAGATGTCAGGGTAGAGCTCATCCTGACTCTGCTTACATATGTAACAGTAGATAGATCAGTCTAATCACATGCTACAATCAAGGTTGTGTTTTCTATATAACACTTTTGTTTGAATGTTGTATGTCTCCTAAGATTCAACTCCAGCATTTTGTTTCCGACATGAAAAAAACTTCATGTACTAAAGACGGCATGGTACTAGTCACACAACATGCAAAGTTAAGTAACCTCAAACTCTATTCTCATAATGCCATGACATGGTCAGCATAGCTTTCTCCCACACCTGAGCAGATATGTAGATGATGACCTCAACTATGGGTTTGTCTACATACACAGTGACGCTGATTTAACGTGGTGTTATTTTAAAGTGCTATGGTTAAACTGGTGCAAAATACTGCAGACAGTCTTATTTCATTTTAAACCAGACATATTTCTGTTTAGGTTAAGTGGAATAGGAACAAACTTAAACTAACCTGAAATAATCCAATCTTTAACAAAAATAAAGATATCCACACCGCCATTTGCACTGGTTTAGTTATACGGACAGAAGTTTGTTAGTAGACCAGATCTGATGTCGAGTCTCTTTCCAAGATAGCACTGGTTTAACTTTAAAATCATACCTGTTGCACATTACTCAAATTTAGTTGAATTGGTGCAATTGTGTGTGTGGACACTTTTAAATAGATTTAAACCTATCTTATATCAGTTTAGCTTGCCTCTGTAAATTTGCATGGAGACGCTAAATAAATAGAGCCAGCTTTAAACTGATATAAATGTGTCCACACGGGGATTTGCAAAGGTTTAACTAAATCAATTGTGTGTAGACAAGCCCTCAAGTCAACAGACTCCTAAGGTGTCTCAGACATGGCGACACACACACAGGAGGGTAGAGCTTGCAATGAATGACAGACACTGCTACAGATGTCTTTCAGACTGAAATGAGGAAAACAACAGTTTCTTGCTGAAGTCTGTCCTTTATTATTACAGACACTTGCAGATTCAGTATCAGTAATATACCTACATAAGAATGGCCATACTGGATCAGACCAAAGGTCCATCTAGCCCAGTATCCTGTCTTCCAACAGTGGCCAATGCCAGGTGCTCCAGAGGGAATGAACAGGTGACCATCAAGTGATCCATTCCCTGTTGCTCATGCCCAACTTCTGGCAACAGAGGCTACGGACACTATCCCTGCCCATCCTGGCTAATAGCCAGGGCCGTCCTTAGGCATACGCACCATACGCGGCTGTGTAGGGCACCCAAAAATTTGGGGCACCAATGGGCTGCAGGGCCCCAGCCTGTTCCACTTGTGCTGTGCTCGGACTCCGCTGTCCCTAGCCGTAGGCAGGCTGGCCGGGATTGCTTGTGTGCAGTTTGTACCCAGCGTCTTCCTTGCTGCACATGTGCAGAGTGAATCAGGACAACCAATCAGCACTGCTCACTCTCTTCAGCCTGCCCGCTGGCCTTCTCTCCACCCCCTGGGAGATCAACAAGGTAGGAGCTGGCGTGGGGCTGTGGGTGCCGGGAGGAAGCCATGCATGCTGGAGAGCAGAATCTCCTCTCAAAGCTGGGTGCGTGGGGGGCCCCCTGGCCAGAGCTTTCATCATCCCCCCATACAGATCAACACACCGGCTATCAGGGCATGTGCCCAGAGCCCCCCCCCAGCCAATATGGGACCCCCAGAAAAATGGGCACCCAAGCAGACAGCCCAAGCCACGGGGTGGAAGAAGCCCTGAGCTCTCCTGGGTGCCCTGGCAGAAGCCACACTGCGGGAGGTAGATGACGGAAGCCCCGAGCCCGGCAGAAGCCATGCCGGGCAGGCAGGCGGCGGAGGGAAGGGTGGCGCCAGGCAGGAGGGAATTGGGCATCTGCGGGGAAGGGTGGTGGCTGTGCCCCTTGACACACGGGTCAGCTGTGCTAGCTGGGGACCACCTTCAGTGGAGCCCCCACCTTCCTCTCCCCTGTCCCTCAATATCACCCCTCAGGTAACTTGTGTAGGGCTCCATAAATCCTAAGGACAGCCCTGCTAATAGCCATTGATGGACCTATCCTCCATGAATGTATCTAGTTCTTTTTTGAACCCCGTTATAGTTTTGGCCTTCACAACAACCTCTGGCAAAGAGTTCCACAGGTTGACTGCGGTGTGTGAAAAAATACTTACTTTTGTTTGTTTTAAACCTGCTGCCTATTAATTTCATTTGGTGACCCCTAGTTCTTGTGTTATGAGAAGGAGTAAATAACACTTCCTTATTTACTTTCTTCACACCAGTCACGATTTTATATACCTCTATCATATCTCCCCTTAGCCATCTCTTTTCCAAGTTGAAAAGTCCCAGTCTTATCAATCTCTCCTCATACTGAAGCCATTCCGTACCCCCATCATTTTTGTTTCCCTTTTCTGAACCTTTTCAAATAAATCTTTTTTGAGATGGGGCAACCACATCTGCATGCACTATTCAAGATGTGGGCGTACCATGGATTTATATAAAGGCAATATATATTTTCTGTCTTATCATCTATCCCTTTCTTCATGATTCCCAATATTCTGTTCACTTTTTTGACTGCCACTGCACATTGAGTGGATGTTTTCCCAGAACTATCCACAATGACTCCAAGATCTCTCTCTTGAGTGCTAACAGCTAATTTAGACCCCATCATTTTATATGTATAATTGGGATTATGTTTTCCAATGTGCATTACTTTGCATTTATCAACATTGAATTTCATCTGCCATTTTGTTGCCCAGTCACCCAGTTTTGAGAGATCTTTGTGTAGCTCTTTGCAGTCTGCCTGGGACTTAACTATCTTGAGTAGTTTTGTATCATTTGCAAATTTTGCCACCTCACTGTTTACACTCCCTTTTCCAGATCATTTATGAATACGTTGAATAGGACTGGTCCCAGTACAGACCCGTGGGGGACACCACTATTTACCTCTCTCCATTCTGAAAACCTAGGATACAGATAATTGCTAGAGGCAGATTTTCTACCAGTGTGACACAACACCACACACAATTAGGGCTTCTGCTCCATCAGGTGCACCATTCTTAGTTCGTGTCTGGAACTAAAGAACTAACATCTGATAACACTAAGGGCTGGTGTACACTGGACCTAAGCTGGTGCTATGCGGACAGGAGAGAGCATCTCCCTCTGACATCAGCTCGTGTGCTGCCTTTGGCATGCATGCTATAGGTTGCCTACCCCTGGATTAGACCCATTAGACTCACTTTCTAGCCCTGGGTACTCAGAGTCCACAGATCAAAAAAAATAATGATTTCAGAATTTGAGTTAAATAGACAAGTTTTTCATAGTCAGATCACATGATAACTATCTACTGTTCCTGGTGCACTTTTCCCAATTTGGCACCATTCACTGATTCTTTAATGAAGGGATTGTGATGCTCGAGTTCATTTCACCTGCCTTCCTTGAGAAATATTCACATAACTGGTAAATAAAGGTCCTGAACATGTGTGTAATGACCTTTGATTTAAAAGAATTAGGTAGCATGTCATTTTCAGTTATGAAATCAGAGAAGTGTTCAAGCATCTGAAAAGAAATCATATTTTCAGTACTAGAAGCAGTGAAAAAGTGTACAAATAAATGCCCGATTCTTATTTTAGCAAAATATCCATGTCTCTTCCTTGCATGAATAAGCTTAATGAATTTAATCATTCAAATACCATGTATCTAAGAAATAGGCCAGGAGAGCAAGCCATCTGGCATCTGAAAAATATTGTGACAAATCTGACACTCATTCCAGATATTTATGAATTGCTTCCTCCAACTCAAACAAACAGATTAAAGGCCACCTGCAAAGGAAAAAGGCATTTCCTCTGCAGTACAGTAGATGCTTGTTCACTGCACCCACCTTATCAAATAGCAAGAACAGTCTAGCATTAAAGAGTCTATCTGCAATGAAGTCTACAACCCAGGTCCCCTGTCTGTTGGAGTCAAGAACCACTATGTTGTACTAACACCAGAAAATCAGGAGCAGACCCCACTGGCTGAGGAGGAGCGGCCACCTGTCCCCAAGGCTGGGAGGCTCAGGGCCACTGCACCCAAGTGGAGGTGGTGCAGGGTACTAGTGGTCAGGGACTCTTTGCAGGGAGGGGGGAGGAGGCATCCACCTGCTGACCTGACATGATGTCCAGGGAAGTGTGTTGCCTGCCTGGAGCCTGCATTTGAGACATTATAGAAAGGTTGCCAAGGCTCATCTGTCCCTCAGACAACTACCCCATGCTGCTCATCCGTGTGGCCCTAATGATACTGCTAGATATGACCCTGAACAGATCAGCAGGGACTACAGGGCACTGGGAGAAATAGTGAAGAGGTTGGGGACACAGGTTGTGTTCTTGTCTATCATCCCAGTTGAAGATAAGGGCCCAGACAGGGGGGACACATCCTAGAGATGAATGCATGGCTGTGCAGATGGTGTCAATGGAAGGACTTCGGTTTCCTCATGCATGGGATGCTGTTCTGAGAAAGAAGGGGAAGAGTAACTTTGTGCACTGACTCACCAGTCTACTGGGGAGGCTTTAAACTACAGTCAAAGGGGAAAAGTGACAAAAAGCTACAGATAAGAATAAAAAATGGTGATTCTAACAGAGGGCTAGATGCTGGGGGGAATGGGGAACATGGAAATTACAACAGGGGCACAGGCAGGGCCGGCTCCAGGCACCAGCTGAGCAAGCTCGTGCTTGGGGTGACAGATTCCAAGGGGCGGCATTCCATCTAATCCTTTTTTTTTTTTTTTTTTTGGCGCTTCACCGCTTTGGCCGCCCCTGCAGGTTTTTTCTTTTTGGTTTGCTGCTCCCGCCGCCCTGTAGGGGGCGGAGGACAGGAGCGCCCTGCAGCAAGCCCGGCAGGGCAGCCCGCATCCTTCCCTGCCTGCCCACTGGAGCGGCGCAGAACCCTCCCAGCAGGTGGCGCAGCGGGAGGGGCCGCGTGGCAAGCACCCCGCTTAAGGAAGCCCTGGCCGCCCCCCTTCTCTCTCTCCCTCCCAGCTAGCCGGGGTGCGCACTCTGCTGCCCAGGGTCTGCAGGGCCGGGAGTCCCCCTGCACCCACGCTCCCGCTGCCCCGCAGGTATTTTTTTTTTTTTTATTTTTTATTTTTTCTTTCCTTTGCCGCTCCAGCCGGCCGGCCAGTTTGTTTCCCCCCCTCCCTTTGCCGCTCCGGACGGGGGCAGGTTTGTTTTCCTCCCCCCCCCCCCCCCCTTTGCTGCTCCGGCCGGCCGGGTGTTTTTTGCTTGGGGCAGCAAAAAAGCCAGAGCCGGCCCTGGGCACAGGAGTAGCAAGAGGGAAATCAGTGAGGGGAATCTGCTCAACATCTTAGATGTCTATCTATACACAAATGCAAGGAGTATGGGGAATAAACAGGAAGAACTGGAAGTATTAGTACATAAGCTAAATTATGACTTAATTGGCATCACAGACTGACTTAGTAGGATGAATCTCATGACAAATATTGGTAGAGAGGGGTATGACACTGCACCCCATAGTCTTCATAGTGATATTATGATATAATTATGGCATAATTATGATGCACTTTGCAAAAGACAGGGCATATAAGATGTCATTGGGGATGCTATGATTTGCTGAATATGATTATCTTATTTGTGTGCGTGAGTCATTTTTGTATCTGAAGTTATAAATATTGACTATGGATCTGTATTTCAAATGGGCTTACTCTGGAAAAACACCCACAGCCAGCCTTTTAGGTCCAACAATGAAGAAGCCAGACAGGGCTGATGGCCCATCAGCAAAGACAGTGGCCTGTGGAATAGCTTAACCTTCCTGTGAACGTTTTGGCTAGCTGTAAGCAATGCCTACTATGACACTGCAAGGCCATGTGATCAGGCCACATGACTCTGGACTCCATTTTGGGATGTCTGTATTTTTCCCACACACTGGTCTGGGAACTGGTTTTGGAACAAAGGGTTACAGCCATATGCTAAAGCTATATAAGGCAGGGAGTGACATCATTAGTTGTTCTTCACTCCCCACACAAGACGACTCCTGGAAACACCTGAGGAACAGAGACTGAACTGGGAGAAGTGCTGGACCCCGGCTAAAGGGATTTCTAGGCTGTGTATGAAAACCTGGGGATCCCAAGCTGCAAAGCAAATGCAGCTTGTCCCTTAATAATCTGCAAGCCTGCTTGTGCCATCTCTCAGGGTGAGAAACTGCTAATTCATATCCCATCTATCTAGCATGTTAAGATTAATTTGAGTTTTTGTTTATTTGCTAGGTAATCTGCTTTGATCTGTTTGCTATCCCTAATAATCACTTAAAATCTATCTTTTGTAGTTAATAAACTTGTTTTGTGTTTTAATTTAAACCCAGTGTGCCTTTAAGTGAAGTGTCTAGGGAAAAATCTCAGTTTGGTTTAACAGAGGCTTGTGGCATTTCCTCTTCACATTGGGGTGGGGGGGAGGGAGGTGCGCAAATGGGATAATAAATTCATACTGGTTGGTATTTGGACCAGAGCAGAACGGTACAGCTCTGGGGTCCTAGGCTGGGAAGCTAGTAGTTATTTTGGCTGTAGCCTTTGTATTGTTGGTTTATGCAGTGGCTATTCAAAAAGCCTGGATGTAACTGCAGCTGGGTGCATCCCTACCTATGTGAATGCTGGAGGAAGTGTAGAACTGGGAGCAGGTCTGTAGCTTGTCACAGCAGCACAGTGTGAGAGGGAGCCCAGGCTGGTGGATCAGAGGGCTCAGTAGTACCCCAGTTCCAGGTGGCACCCCTGGTGGAACCCATCACAAAGGGTATAGCTTGTTCAGAAAGGACAAGCAGGGAAAAAGGGAGTGCATGTTGCACTATACACCAAGAATATATACACTTGTTCTGAAGTCCAGAAGGTGGTGAGAGGCAGACCAATTGAAAGGCTCTAGGTAAAAATAAAAGAGGGAAAAACAAGGGTGATGTCATGATAGGGGTCTACTTTAGACCACCAAATCAGGAAGAGGAGGTGGATGAGACATTTCTAGAACAAATAACAGAAATGACCAAAACACAAGTCCTGGTAGTAATGGGGAACTTTAACTACCCAGACATCTGTTGGAAAAGTAATATGGCAAAATATGAAATGTCCAATAAATTCCTGGAATATATTGGGGACAAATTATGGTTTCAAAAAGTGGAGGAAGTAACCAGGGGGACAGCCATTGTAGACTTGATTCTGACCAACAGGGAAGAATTAGTTGTGAATATGAAGGTTGAAGACAATTTGAGTAAAATTTGGGATAGATTTCATGATTGTAAATAAAGGAAGGCGTGAAAGCAGTAGAATAAGGAAAATGGAAAAAAAAAAGACTTCAGAAATTTCAGAAAACTTTTAGGTAAGGTCCCATGGGAGAAAAAACTAAGGGATAGAGGAGTTCAGGAGCACTCTCATTTTCTCCAAGAGATAATATTAGACACACAACTGTAAACTATCCTGATGGGAAGGAAAGATAGGAAGATTAGTAAGAGGCCAATCTAGCTCCATCAGACCTGACAATCAAAAAGGAATGCTACAAAAAGTGGAAACTTCAACAAACTACTAGGGGAAGCATAAAAGAATAGTACAAGCATATAGGGACAAAATAAAAAAGGCTAAAGGACAATATGAGTTATACCTAGCAAGAGACATAAAAACAATAAAAAGATATTCTTTAAATACATTAGGAGCAAGAGAAAAATGAAGGAAAGTGTAGTGGGAAGGTGCGATAATAATGGATGACAACAAGAATGCTGAGGTGTTTAATGCCGATTTTGCTTCAGTCTTCACTAAAAAGATTAATGGTGACCAGATAGTTAACATGGGGGCAGGAACACAAAACAAATAGGGGAAGAACATGTTAAAGAATAGTTATATCATTTAGATGTATTCAAGTTGGCAAGGTCTGATTAAATTCATTCTAGGGAGAACTCATGGAGGATGGGTGAGGTCGCAGAGAACTGGAGAATGGCAGACATAGTACCTACCTTTAAAAAGGGGAACACAGCGAACATCGGAATTATAGACCAATCAGCTTAGCTTCTATACCTGGGAAGATACTGGAACAAATTATTAAACAATGAACTTGTAAGCACCCAGAGAATGCCACCATATATCTGTTTTGTCTACATTTAACTCTAGACCACATTCATATGTAATCTCTAACAACTTCATCAGACCTTCTTCTGAATCAGCCAATAGCACTGTTAGTTGCATAGCAAATGTAATTAATCCAATTTACATTCCTCTTAATTCCTTCTTGTTTCTTCAATTAAATTAATCAAACACTTGCTATAAATGTTAAATAAAGTCAAGAACATAAGAACGGCCATACTTGGTCAGACCAAAAGTCCATCTAGCCCAGTATCCTCTCTTCCGACAGTGGCCAATGCCAGGTGCCCCAGAGGGAATGAACAGAACAGGTAATCATCAAATGATCCATCCTTTGTCGCCCATTCCCAGCTTCTGGCAAACAGAGGCTAGGGACACCATGCCTGCACATCCTGGCATTGATGGACCTATCCTCCATGAATTCATCTAGTTCTTTTTTGAACCCTGTTATAGTCTTGGCCTTCACATACTCTGGCAAGGAGTTCCACAGGTTGACTGTGCGTTGTGTGAAAAAATACTTTCTTTTGTTTGTTTTAAACCTGCTGCCTATTAATTTCATGTGGTGGCCCCTAGTTCTTCTCTTATGAGAAGGAGTAAATAACACTTCCTTATTAACTTTCTCCACACCAGTCATGATTTTATAGACCTCTATCATATCCTCCCCTTAGTCGTCTCTTTTCCAAGTTGAAAAGTCAGAGTCTTATTAATCTCTGCTCAGACTGAAGCCATTCCATACCCCTAATCATTTTTGTTTCCCTTTTCTGAACCTTTTCCAAGTCCACTATATCTTTTTTTTTGAGATGGGGCGACCATATCTGCAGGCAGTATTCAAGATGTGGGCATACCATGGATTTATAGAGAGGGAATGTGATATTTTCTGTCTTATTGTCTATCCCTTTCTTAATAATTCCCAACATTCTGTTCGCTCTTTTGACTGCCGCTGCACACTGAGTGGATGTTTTCAGAGAACTAGCCACAATGACTCCAAGATCTCTTTCTTGAGTGGTAACAACTAATTTAGACCCCATCATTTTATATGTACAGTTGGGATTATGTTTTCCAATGTGCATTACTTTGCATTTATCAACATTGAATTTCATCTGCCATTTTGTTGCCCAGTCACCCAGTTTTGAGAGATCTTTTTGTAGCTCTTCATAGTCTGCCTGGGACTTTACTATCTTGAGTAATTTTGTATCATCTGCAAATTTTGCCACCTCACTGTTTACCCCTTTTTGCAGATCATTTATGAATATGTTGAATAGTACTGGTCCCGGTACAGACCCATGGGGGACACCACTTTCTTTAGGGTGACCAGATTGCAAGTGTGAAAAATCGGGACGGGAATGGGGGGTAATAGGCATCTATATTTGACAAAGCCCTGCATATCGGGACTGTCCCTATAAAATCGGGACATCTGGTCACCCTACCTCTCTTCATTCGGAAAACTAACGATTTATTCCTACCTTTTGTTTCCTATATTTTAACCAGTTACCAATCCATGAGAGAACCTTCCCTCTTATCTAGGGTGACAAGATGTCCTGATTTTATAGGGCTTTTTCTTATATAGGCTCCTATTACCCCCCCCCCCACCCCCTGTCCCGATTAAGAGCCTTTGGTGAGGGGCCTTGTCAAATGCTTTCTGAAAATCTAAATATACTATGTCCACTGGATCCCCCTTATCCACATGCTTGTTGACCCCCTCAAAGAATTCTAGTCGATTTGTGAGACATGATTTCCCTTTACAAAAACCATGTTGATTATTCCCCAACAAATTATGTTCATCTATGTGTCTGACAATTTTGTTCTTTACTATAGTTTTAACCAGTTTGCCTGGTACTGAAGTCAGGCTTACCAGCCTGTAATTGCCAGGATCGCCTCTGGAGCCCTTTTTAAAAATTGGCATCACATTAGCTATCCTCCATTCGTTTGGGACAGAAGCTGATTTAAATGTTATACAATCTTATCTGATCCTTTTCTTGATCTCTATTACATTTTCATTTTCACCTTCCATTATAAACCCCTTCTGATTCCAGTATAAACGTTTAATTACTCAGTGTTCGTATCCATCAGTACCTACATATCTTAATATACTGAGAAATTTGTAGAGGTAAATTCTGTCAAATGCTTTTTGGAAGTCAAAGAAACACAACTATACCATTTTCCCCATGTCAATTGATCTTTCTAAAAGGAGTTTCATGTTCAGAATGAAATTTATCATTCCCTTTTGACCTTTGAAACCAAATTGTTGGTTGTGTATTTCCTTATCAATCTTCCCTTGTATTTGCTCTTGAACAACTTGCAAAAGCATCAGAGTCTACGTCTACAGGAATAAATGACTAACAGCACAGCTGCAGCTGGCCTGGGCGAACTGACTCAGGCTGGCAGGGCTCAGGCTGAGACACTAAAAATCACTGTGTAGACATTTGGGCTTGGGCTGGACTCCTCCCAGGGTCCCAGAGCTCAGGCTTCAGCCCAAACCCGAATGCCTACACAGTCATTTTTTATCCCCGGAGTCCAAGCCCCACCAGCCAGCAGCTGATCCAGGACAACCATAGGTTGTTTATCCCTGTGTAGACATAGCCTTAGAAGCATGCAACATTAAGCTGATTGTAAAAACAACAAAACAATCCATAGCATTCTTCTTTTGGGGGATTTGCATACACAGTGAGGTTGTAAAATCTTCTGGCAATTCTCCTATCTCAAACATAGATTCAAGGAC
>NW_020698372.1:3966555-4007892 GCF_002925995.2 Terrapene triunguis
GACAATGTATTAGATATTCAATTCAATGATTCCATAGAGTTTAAAATCATCAAGTTTTGGTGTAGACCCGTTTATAAGCCGACCCCCGCTCTTTGATGCGTCACTTTTTTACCAAAAATATTCGGCTTATGAACGAGTATATACAGTACCTTCCTACGCAAGAGGTCGAGTTGCAATCAGCCAGAGTAAGGGTGGTAGAATCAGGCCCCAAGTGTGCACACTGCTAACGAACGTAATGGCATGAAACAGAACGTCAGGCACACTGTAAGTATACTATGGGCATTATCTTGTTTCTAGTGAAGTCAGTGGCAAAGCTCTCATTGAATCACTGGGAGCAGGTCCATGCCCTATGTATTTGCAGAAAATTTCTTTACAAAATTACTGCATTTGGAGGGGAGTTATTCCCTCAAAGATTCATCATACACCTGTGTAGGATACGTATAAAATTAAAGAATTAAAGTTAGCTTAACTCTGGTTAAGGAAATATATATGTGTGGTAAAGAAAGGCCCTGACTAGCAAGTAGAAGGAAGGCCTTGAAATAATGAGTGATAAGGGCAGAAGGAACAAAATAGGAAGGATGCCTGGTTCAAAGAATAACTAATGAAATAAGGCAAAATTTCTAACGTGAAGGCCTCTGACTGACTGGGGCGACTGCAAATGGTTTTCAATAAGACAAACAGAATCTCTCTTAAGAGGAGCCAACATGGACCTTCCAACCCCACATTCCAGTGTTATCTCCTATGGGAAGCCAGGTGCAATGAAGGGGAGGAGGAAAGGCCTTGGGAAGAAAGGAGGTTGTAAATCTTATCAGGAGTAAGACTGAAAATAAGGGTGAACTATCTCAAATTGTTTTTGAGCTAAAGTCAGTAATTGGCAGTGACATCACTTGTTTCTTAAAGGGTATAATAAGTGAACTCTTAAAGCATTCATTGCTAATACCTGCCTGATCATGTTGGACCTGACCAATATGGGTCTAAGCATCCCTGGGTTTAGCCCATTTGTAGGTATCTTGATCAAATGCTTAAATGTTTTGTTACTATTCGGATGTATTTAAGCTTTTTAGGCATGTTTAGAGCAATTGTGTAAATACTATTTGGCCTTTGGATTTAAGAAAGGAAAGGAATTTATGTTTACATTAGTGTTTGGTTGTTTCCCATATCAGTATTAATTTCAGTTATTACTAATTCCAACACTCTGCCTCCTCTCTTTAAATTAAAATAGTTCAGGAAAAAGAGGACTTGAGGCCACTGATTTCCCCTGCCTCCCCTCCAGGGAGCTATTTCTTTCTCCTCCTCTCTGATAGACCTTGTTGGAAACCAGGAAAAAGTTATCAAAACATTTCCCTATTTTTCATTAGAAAAAAAGATGTGGATGGAAATTTTCTGACTAGCTCTGCTTAACATTTCAGTCCTGCAAAATTAACGAAAGCCACAAGAGGATAAAATGGTAAACAACAACATTCATGTCTCAGCATAATTTCCTTTACTAGTGTCATAAGCTTAAAGAGACTTTTATTTCCCATCTTTCATCACAAACCAGTCTAAGTATTTCTAAGTTTTTTATGTCCACACTAATGCAAACGCTGCACAGTTACTCAGCGAGTTACAGTACTGGCTTTTCACATCTAGACCAAAATCTGCTCACAGATATAGGTGCACAACACTGATTGAAATCAGCTAGAGTTGCAGTTGTGAGCAGTCTTTGGCTCCTCTGACATGTCACTAAGGGCTTGTCTATACTTACGCGGTAGTTAGACGGCTGGCAATCGAACTTCCGGGTTCGATTTATCGCGTCTGGTCTGGACGCGATAAATCGATCCCGGAAGTGCTCGCCGTCGACTGCGGTACTCCAGCTCGGCGAGAGGAGTACCGCGGAGTCGACGGGGGAGCCTGCCTGCCGCGTGTGGACCGCGTCTGAACCGCGGTAAGTTTGAAGTAAGGTATGTCGACTTCAGCTACGTTATTCACGTAGCTGAAGTTGCGTACCTTAGTTCGAATTGGGGGGTTAGTGTAGACCAAGCCTTAGTTTGATGTTTTTATGCTAAAGTCTAGAATACATTTGTCTCCATTAAAAATTCACCATTTTTTCATGATTGGCAGCCTATGTCCAAGTGACGCACTGGACTTGAGTAGCAGGGTTAGAATTTTCTTGGTCAGAATTTAGGCACATTGACAGATCTATGCATATTATCCTTTTCTCTAGTGCTTACATCTCAGCTGTCTATCATTTAAATGTTGTATAACAGGGATAGGCAACCTATGGCACACGTGCCAAAGGCAGCACGCAAGCTGATTTTCAGAGGCACTCACACTGCCCGGGTATTGGCCACCGGTCCGGAGGGCTCTGCATTTTAATTTAATTTTAAATGAAGCTTCTTAAACAAATGCTGGGCTGAGAGCACTTTTTCATTCCTTCTTTATTGTAACACGAGAGTGTTATTTTCCAATGGATCAAAAGTGTATTTTCATGGGTAACAAAAGCATTCAAAGGGACTGATGCAAGATTGCTCTGGGAGACAGCCAAGTCAGTGACCAGAGATAATGTAATTTCATTAGTTGTGGTTAAGAAACATATAGTGTTGGCACAGCATAGGGACTTTCAGATCTACTTAGAAAATTTCAACAAAGCTCTTAAAGTACTCTGAAGAAAATTGTCATCAAGGGGGGCAGGAGATTCCATTATGTTAGCAAATACCCAAAGGAAATCTATCCAGTGAAATGAAAACAATTTGTTCTTCGTACCAAATAGAAGTGTTTCCAAGTTTACAGAGGGTATAAGACACAGGTTTGCTGCGGATTCTGTAAAGATTCTGTAAAGATGATCACTAGATTTTTGAAATGAACCCCTCAGTTAATTCTCCTTTTTAAGATTTCTATTTTAAAGCATTAAAGTTTGAGTCACAGATAAGAACGTAGGACTTGTGATATAGGAAGAGCCCAGTGATTCATAGTCTGGCATCCATCCTCTGTTGGGAACAGGAAGTTCCAGAAAAGCAGTCACCCACTGCATTTCCTCATCATGAAACCTGATCATCTTTCTCCAGTTCTGCCAATCATACTGCACAGTGTGCCTAGGTCTGCAATTTTTGACATCTCAAGAGAAAACTGAATTTCTTTGAAAAAAATGGGATGAATTGGTAATTTGGAATCTCTACATTAAAGAAGATTCTGTTAGACAACATTTATTAGGAGAAAATAAAAATTCACTTTTGACCTAACTGTTCTTTAAAGGTGAGGACAATTCCAATCTGATTGCAGGGAGGTGGGGGGAATGGTTGGAGTATTATACTGCATGTAGTCAAATCCTATCACAACTAATCCTGTTTTTTAAAACAATTCTTTCAGACTGAGGATTCCAGCTAGATTTTCACAGATGGTGTTGTGATAGCACCTAGAGGCCCCAATCAGGAACCAGGGCTCCATTGTGCTAGGCATTGTATCTACAAATAACAAAGATAGTCCCTGCCCCAAAGAGCTTATAGTCTTCAAATAAATATAGGGGGGTGGGGGGCCTTCTTGAAGGCTGTGCTCAACAAATAAAAGAAAAATGCTTCTAACAGCCAGCATCATCCCCTCAGCCTCATTCAGGTCTAGCTAACCCAAACCATTCAAATACTGAGAGCAAGTGACAACAGCTGATGTGTCCTTTACTCCCTGCTCATGGAACCATTCTTCCCAACTGAGCCCAGCTACATCGTCCTTTGTATATTCTCTGCTCTGGGAATGTTAACCCTTTTCTTGCCAATCATGGGGTGGCTTCCATTCACCCCATCACAGGAACCCAGAAGTACAGTGAATTTTCCTGAAGTCCTTGCATGTATTTCAAAGGATAAAACCACTCTGTTTAGGAGCCAGTTCTGCTGTGATAATGATTGCTGTGTTGCATAGTTTAGTATTTGATAGACCTATCACCATCTGTTCCAACTTTAAACAAAATCGGAGATGAGAAAATTGGCAGCTGCATCATTAAAGAAGCAATATGTGGAGGAATTATGTGAGCGTGTCCATGCAATACATGCTTGTGATGTGATTTCCAGGCCAAGCTTCTCATGGCACTTTGTTAGTGCAGTTTCACAGAGTTTGTCATTGCTATGTTCTGTATACAGCACAGCATGGATCCATCATATTTTCTGATGTTTTAGTGAAAAATAAGTGGGGCAAAGGAGAGAGAAAAGATCTCTGCTGATATAGCGAACTCCCTGCAATAACCATTTCTTCATGACAAATAGGAATTCACAACAAGATCTTTTCATGGTACTGGTGACATGGTAAAGTTAAATGTGCAGTGGAGAACATTTGTATTTTCTTGGGCTGAAGAATGGATTGAATTGGGGCTGGGTTTTGCTCAATAAAGCTCTGCCATTTCAAACAGGGCATATGCCTGCCAGCAAAACTGCATGCAGAGGCTGTGACACCTCTCCAATGGAGGGCAGCCCAGTAAACAGTAAATTAAACTTACAGTACAGTCACAGGCAAGACTAGAATCCTTATCTGCTTCTTTTCTAGGTGTTCTGCCAGTGAGTTAAAGTAGCAATTCTACTATCTCCAGCATCCCTAATGCAGGAACTTTGGTCATGCAGCTAGCTATTGCATGGATGAGAAATTTACTTGTGCATGACAAGTTGAAATGATGTCTTAGAATATGTTTTAGTGAAAGATTTAGAACACAGTAAAAATACCCCAAATATACACACACAATATGTATGATTATATAAATGTCAAAGTAGTACAATCAGGAAGGATAAGATTCTGACCGGATTCTGCACGGACGCTGGTTTTACACCTAACTCCAATGACATCAGCGGAGCTACTGACACCAGTTTAAATCAAAAGTAACCTATGTGAAAAAGTTAACGGAGTTAGATCCAGGTAAAACTAGTGTAAGTGAGAACAGAACCAGGCCCCACCGTATTCTGTAACGTCACGTATTCTGTATGGACCAGATATTAGCTAAAATGAGCTCAGAATCAGGCCTAGGTCTCAACCTTAGGAACCATGACTGTATGGTATTTATTGAAACAACTATTGTATCCTGGAAATTCATTCTTCTAAAGATCTCATTCATGGAATACACTGGTCTCTTAACAAGATATTGTGAACAGGATGAGTGTCTACCCCATCCTCATCCTGACCCAGATTCTCAGCTGGTGTAAATTGGCATAACTCCACTGGCATCAACAGAGTGACACCAATTTTCACCAGCTAAGAATATGGCCCTTTGTGTCCAAATATACTCACTCCCTGGGGTATGGGGGTTTTTTAATAACGCAAACGACGACAGCTGAATCTCTGAACTTCGCCATCCCAAGGGTTTCCCTATAGGATCTTTTCTTTCCTAGCTCCTTAGTTCCATCTCCTTTTCCACCTCCCTTGGATCTCATTTGGAGTTAACGAGCCACACTGCCATAGTGAGTCAAGAGGTCCTCAGCAGATTCTGTCACCTGCTGACAGAGCAGGTCAACAGAAGAGCCCTGACACCGTGGTACGTATGTATGTGTGTATGTGGAGATTATAGAAGCTGTATGATTATTTGTTGATACCGCCAGCCCACATTAAGGACCTAGCCAAAGACTGATCTGGGTAGTACTTGATCTGCAAGGAGGCCGCATCTTTTGGATTTGCCATGATGATGATGATGATGATGATGATGATGATGACGACGACTATTTATTGAGAGCTATCAGTGTGCTCAGTCCAATGCAAACCTAGAGGAAGATATGGTTTCTCTCCCTCTCAAGAAGGTCAAAATCAGATGCAGACAACACAATTCAAACACATACAAAACCCAGGCTGAAGGTAGAGACTCAAATTGGTGTAGATTTAAAAAATATATATATTTTAGGAAGATTATAGAAAAACTCCACAATGTTCATCTTTCTGAGGGAAGTCCAGGAGAACTGTGCGTATATAAACCACCATCTGGCTTCATTTTTTGGAGGAGGACGTAGAGGGGCTCAAAGAGTTGTTGGAATCATAGGGAAATAGCAGAGAAACTATTTCAATTGAAATATAAGAGAAGTCCAGATCTGAAGAAGAGCTCTGTGTAGCTCGAAAGCTTCTCTCTCTTGCCAACAGAAGTTGGTCAAATATAAGATATTACCTCACCCACCTTGTCTCTCTAAGAGAACTCATGTCAGAAACCTTGTAGGTTGAGTCCATGCATTAGATACCTACAAATGAGGAAAACATAAGTTAAGCTAATGTAGCAACTAGGAAGAGTGGTAAGAAGAACAGAGGCATAAAGCCTTTCCACACAGTCACCCACAAATTCAATGAGTATTATTTCTTTGAGTTGACAGAACAGACTGAGAACTAGCTGGTACAACAGCCAGAAACTGACTAGTGAGTACTAAAAGGGAAAGTGTGGGTGGGGGGAGAGAGAGAGAAGCACTTACTAATTAAACTCCAGTGACTAGCCTAGCCCAACAAATCTGTGACCCAGATAAAGAGAACAGGATTGACCCTGGATGACAGGATCTGAAGTATGACAAAACAGATGATGAATATCCTTGAAAACATGGGCTTACTCTTACAAATTTATAGCGTATGTGGGAAGAAACAACGTGAATAAAGAGAAATCTGTTAAGATCAAGGATGTTTTCAGGGACCTGGAAAGAGAAACAAAGACTAGGATGCTCATGTAATCTCATATATCCTTTTCTGTGCCTAGCATTCTTCCCTCTTAAAGAAGGTCAGATTGAGCCTATGAATTCTGACTGGAAGGGGTGCAAAGAGGCTCTCGCTTTGTGTGCTGGGAATCAGTGGGGCTCTGCTAGAGTCTCTCCTCCCACCTCTGAAATCCAGACCAAGATATTGCAGACAGTTAGTAAACTGTGAAGCTCTGTCCTCCGTGCTGTGGAATGCCTAAGGGAGTTCCAGCAGAGCAGCAGTTGTGTGAAGAGTCCCTGGCAGCATATGGCTTTTGCAAGAAGTCATGGGGAGCTAGATGTGTGTGCGTAAGACAGCAGTGCAGCAGCAAGGAATCTCAGTTCAGATCCCAGGAAATGTGCTGGTTTGGGCACCTGAACTGCTAACTATTTCTGCTTCAATGGGACAAGACTGGTCTGCACAATGGAAGAGCAAAGAGTCTAGTCTACATAGAATAGCTCTAGCAAGGAGAATGAGGGCTCTGAGTAAAAAAAAAAAAAAATACACAATACTGGAAATCAACCAACACATAGGACAATGTGAAAACACTCCTGAAATTATGAGTCTGGATTAGATAGTCTCCAGTGAAGCAAAAGGAATGTTGTACCAGTGTGCTGGTCTGAAAATTAATTCATCAGACTTTCAAATGCACAGGAGAGGGGGAAAAAGAGTTTTATCCTAACTCAAATACATGCTTGCGTCTAGCATACACAGAAAAGCTGAAGATGGAGTTATTCTGAAAGAGAAGATGAAGAATGGGAGGAACATTTAACGTACAAAACCAAGGAGTGTGGAAACGAAGCAAAGAGAACAAGATATGATAGTAATGAGGGAGTTTACAACCAAGTGGGCACAACTGAAAGCTAGTGGGATGATTCCACGTGTGTGAATGAATATACAACTCTACCCCAATATAACGCTGTCCTCGGGAGCCAAAAAAATCTTACCGCGTTATAGGTGAAACCACGTTATATCGAACTTGCTTTGATCCACCAGAGTGCGCAGACCCGCCCCCCCTCAGCGCTGCTTTACTGCGTTATATCCGAATTCGTGTTATATCGGGTCGCGTTATATCAGGGTAGAGGTGTACCTGCATGCTATTTATATAGGAGAGGTAGAAATACTTCAGTGCATTTGAAATCTGTATGTACAGAACAGCCACTTCAGATGACATGCATCCTAGGACAATACAGGGATTAGCAAAGGAACTTAATGTACCACTGACAGTCACTTCTGAAGACAGAAAGTGGTAATGTGTGGCACAAAGAAGAAATCAAAGGATATTTTATTAGAGCACACAAGCAGCAGTGAGGATTTCAGAAGTGCCACACTGCGAGGAGATGAAACGATGTGCTTGTTTGCTGCGAAAGCCAGAGCTCTCACTTCTCAGTGAGCATGCTGAAGTAGTTTTAAAAGGAGCCTTGATTAGAAGAGTGGAAGTTGTCAACAGACCCAGCAGTAGTTTGAGAGTGGGCTAAGCACAATCCGGGATGGGCTGGGAGACATGTGGACCTGAAAATAGATATTACTTTTCTAAAGATCAGCAGGAACATAGAATATGTTTTGTCTATTTCCCTTTTTAATCTCTGGAAATATATAATTTCATAACATAGGGTCAGGACACATTCGCCCACATTGTTGTGTTTCTATAATTACTACTCAAGTACTCAAGGTAAGAACTGCTCTTCAGGACACAGAATGATGTCCTTTTAATTTTTAGTGTGCTGGATTTGTCACACAAGAGGAGGATGTCACTTTAATCAGAATATAATTTGCCAGCCATTGGAACATGGGAAAGCAGGGCTGCAAACAATCAGCACAAGAAAATGAAATATTGTCAGAGAAACTGAGTGAGCACGTTGCTCAAAGAGCAAATGTGAAGTCCCCAAGGTAACCTGTACTCAACTCTTAGCTGGATGACTCATCCTGCTTCGCACACTTTACCTCTGTTCACCCCAATGAGTGGGCAGCTTCATTAAGTGACAGATTATTCCTTTCTGTTGCCTTAAATTAAGGCTAAAAATCTCTCTCTCTCTCTCTTTCACACACAGACACACACACCCCTACCTAGTTTCAGGAAGTACAAGGTTTCCATCACCCCTATATCTTTTTTGGGGTACACAAATATATTTGTAAAAACTGCAGATGGTACCAAGATGCAAGATTCAGATCCAGACTTTAAGTTCTCCAGAATTTGGGGATGTTTAGAACTGCTAATCTGGTTCCCACATTCATTCTGTGATTAATGTAATACTATGCCTAACAAAAACTATTGTGCAGAAGCAGCAATTTGGAATGAAATGGTTAACCCAAATTTTCACATGAACACGCAGTTAATATAAAATGCCCTTTTTATCCTTTTGGAAAGTGAACTCTGTGCATTAAATGTCTATTTTAAAAAAATCTATATATATTATATATAAAAAAGGCCAAGACGACACAGGGCAAGATTTTCAAAAAGTGACTAATAACTTTGGATGCTCAACCTCCCCCTGAAAATTAGGCCCCTTTACGGTTTGTTGCCCCTTTCCAACCCGAGCAGCTAGTCAAATTTCTAGGCTTTGGGGATGTTCCAGTTGGAAGTAGAAATTGATGGAATCTGGCATTTTCTTTGATTCATTCTTGTTTATTTACAAGGAATGTACAAAGTCCCGCTTCTCCAAACACACGAGGAACCAAGAACAAAAGAAGCAGTTTCTTAGTTTATACCGCCTACCCTCTTTAGCTAGCACTAGACCCAAAAAAACTCTCTAGTTTTTTCTGGGGTCACACTGTGCTCACAGGCTAATGCTTGGCTCTCTTGCTTTTTGCCTCTCCCTCTCTTCTCAGTTTCTGTATGTTCTACCTTCTCTCACACAGATGCACAAAACTCATAAAAAGCCTTATACACCCTCAGTCCAAAACTCCTGGATGGGTTCGTAACCATTTTATCTTAGGTAGGGGCTTGTGATAAATTTATCTTTATAGTTATGTTAGCTGAAGGGCGAGTTCAAATCCATCAATCTCAGCAAGGTTTTAACTCAACCCATTTCAAGGTTTCACCGAGCTCATAACATGTTTCTTGAGATGGGAACCTAAAAATCACTGAAAATCTTTCATAGAAATGTAGGGCTGGAAGGGACCTGGAGAGGTCATCTACTTCTTCCCCCCATGCTGAGGCAGGACCAAGTAAACTTAGACCAGTGCTGACTGGTATTTGTACAACTTGTTCTTAAAAACTTCCAATGACAGATTCCAGAACCTCCCTTGGAAGCCTATTCCAGTGCTTAACTACCTTATAGTAAGAAAGTTTTTCCTAATATCTAATTTACGTCTCCTTTGCTGCAGATTAAGCCCATTACTACCTGTCCTGCCTTCAGCGGACATGGAAAACAATCGATCACCATCCTCTTTATAACTGTATTTAACATATTTCAAGATAGTTCTCAGGCTTCTTTTCTCAAGACTGAACATGCCCAGTTTTTTTAACCTTTCCTCATAGGTCAGGTTTTCTAAACCTGTTACCCATTTTTGTTTCTCTCTTCTGGACACTCTGCAATTTGTCCACATCTTTCCTAAAGTGTGGTGTCCAGAATTGGACACAGTACTCCAGCTGAGGCTTCACTAGTGCTGAGTAGAGCAGGACAATTACCACCAGTGTCTTGTATTCAACACTTCTGCTAATAGACCCCAAATGATATTAGCCTTTTTTGCAACTTCATCACTATTGTTGGCTCATTCTCAATTTGTGATCCGCTATAACCCCAAAATCCTTTACAGCAGTACTACCACTTAGCCAGTTTTCCCCCCATTTTGTAGCTGTGCATTTGATTTTTCCTTCCTAAGTGTACTACTTTGCACTTGTCTTTATTGGATTTCATTTTGTTGATTTCAGACCAAATCTCCAGTTTACCAAGGTCATTTTGAATTCTCATCCTGTCTTCCAAAGTGCCTGCAGCTTGGTGTGATCCACACATTTTATAAGCATACTTTCCATTCCACTACCCAAGGGCTGGGGAAAAGCTGACAGATATGGAGAAGCACGTGGTTTGGACAGAGACATACCATAGGGGAATATCTATTAATAGAGATTCTCTATGTCCTAATAAAGAGGAGAGGATAGAAGTTGATAAAGTACAGGTAGTAGATGAAGAAAAACAGTCAAATGAAAAAGAGTCCTACTATTCAGTTACATCACATAATGACCGACAGCTACAAAGTGACAAATTTTATAAATTCTGTATACAAATGCTAGAAGTCTGAATGCTAAGATGGATGAACTTGAGAGCCTGATATTAAATGAGGGTTCTGATATAATAGGTACCACAGAAACTCAGTGGAACGATGATAATCAATGGCACATGGTACGACCAGGGTACAAAATATATAGGAATGGCAGTAGGTCATGCTGGTGTGGGAATGGCACTGTATGTGAAAGAAAGCATAGAGTCAAATGAACTAGCAATCTTAAATGAATCAAACAGTACCATAGAATCTCTATGGATAGAAATTCCATGCTTGAATAATAAGCATATGGCAACAGATATATATTTCTGACCACCTGACCAGAGTGGTGATGATGACAGGATGCAGAGATAAAGTTTCTTGACACCATTAATGACTACTTCTTGGAGCAGATAGTCCTGGAACCCATAAGGGGAGAGGCAATTCTTGATTTAATCTTAAGTGGAGCACAGGACCTGGTCCAAGAAGTGAATATAGCTGAACCGCTCAATAATAGCATCAATAATATAATTAAATTTAACATCCTTGGGGGAGGGGGAATAGCAAAGAAGCCCACCACAGTAGCATTTAACTTCAGAAAGGGGAACTACACAAAAATGAGGAAGCTAGTTAAATGGAAATTAAAAGGTACAGTCACAAAAGTCAAATGCCTGCAAGCTGCATGGAAACTTTATAAAAACACCGTAATAAAGGCTCAAATTAAATGTATATGCAAATTAGAAAACATAGTAAGAGGACTAAAAAAGTATCACCATGGCTAAACAGAGTTAAAAAAAGTGAGAGAGATTAGAAGCAAAAAGGCATTCTTTAAAAATTGGAAGTCACATCCTACTGAGGAAAACAGAAAGGAGCATAAACTCTGGCAAGTCAAGTGTTGGGTTGGCAGGAAAAAAAAAAAAAAAAAAAAGGAAAAAAAAAGAATTTGAAGAGCAACTCACAAAAGACTCAAAAATGAACAGCAAAAAAAAATTGTAAGTACTGTATATACTCGTTCATAAGCCGAATTTTTTTTAGTGAAAAAGGGAAGCAGGTGCGGGGGGGAGGGATAGCTCAGTGGTTTGAGCATTGGCCTGCTAAACCCAGGTTTGAGAGTTCAATCCTTGAGGGGGCCATTTAGGGATCTGGGTAAAAATTGGTCAGGAATGGTACTTGGTCCTGCTGTGAAGGCAGGGGGCTGGACTTGATGACCTTTCAAGGTCCCTTCCAGTTCTATGAGATAGGTATATCTCCATTTTGGAAGCACCAGAGAAGGGGGTCGGCTTATGAATGGGTATAGAGAGGGAGAGGTGGGACACAGCCCCTCCCCCCAACAGAGGGAGCAAGGAGAGGCAGCAGAGCCAGAAGGGAAAGGGGCCAGAGTCTCTCCACTTCCCACGCTGCTCTCCCCCAGCCTCCAAAGCAGCTGCAGCTCAGGGGCTGGCAGGCTGCAGCCGTGCCGCTCGGCCCCGCCCCCCAGAGCAGGCTGTGGCCATGCCACCCGGGCACTGGAGCATGCTGCGTCCGTGCCGCCCGGCCCAGTCCGCTGGAACATGCTGCGGCCGTGCTGCCCAGTCTGGCCTGCCAGAGCAAGCTGCAGCCGCGCTGCCCAGCCTGCTGGAGCAACTCCAGCCAGGCCAGAGAGATCCTCCCTGGCCCTCTCCAGATAAGGTGGGAAGGGATGAGATGGGGCGAGTGGGGGGATCCCAGGCTAGGGGTGGGGTTATGTGGGGGGTGGTCACAGAGGTTACTCCCCTGACTCCCAGCTTCTCCCTCCAAAAAAATTTCCCCACCAGTTGCTGTCCCGGCCCGTCAGGGTAAGCACCTGGTGCGCTGGGACACTTTGTTTACTTAGGTTAACCTCCGTGCCTGCGGACGCTCGAGGTAAACAAACCATCTCGGCCCACCAGCGGCTTATCCTGATGGCCTGGGAGCTAAAGTTTGCTGATCCCTGAATTATAGGGTCGGCTTATGAATGGGTTATAAAAATTTTCCATTTTTACTTATCCATCTTGGGCGGGGGGGTCGGCTTATAAACAGACCGGCTTATGATCGAGTATATACGGTACATCAGAAGCAGGAAACCTGCCAAACAATGAGTGAGGTCACTGAACAATTAAGATGCTAAAGGAGAACTCAAGGGAGATAAGTCCATTGCAGAGAAGCTAAATGAATTCTTTGCATTGATCTTCACTGCAGAGGTGGTGAGGGAGATTCCCACACCTGAGCCATTCTTTTTAGGTGACAAATCTGAGGAACTGTCCCAGATTAAGGTGTCATTAGAGGTGGTTTTTGAACAAATTAATAAATTACACAGTAATAAGTCACCCGGACCAGATGGTATTCATCCAAGAGTTCTGAAGGAATTAAAATATGATATTGCAGAACTACTAATTGTGGTATATAACCTATCACTTAAGTCAGCTTCTGTACCAGATGACTGGAAGATAGTGAATGTAACACCAATTTTTTAAAAAGGCTCCAGTGGTGATCCTGGCAATTACAGGCCAGTAAGCCTAACTTCAAAACCAGGCAAATTGGTTGAAAACTATAGTAAAGAACAGAACTGAGACACATGGATGAACACTATTTGTTGGGAAAGAGTCAACACAGCTTTTGTAAGGGGGAATCATGCCTCACCAATCTATCAGAATTCTTTGAAGGAGTCAAACAAACATGTGGACAAGGATGATCCAGTGGATATAGTGTATTTGGACTTTCAGAAAGCCTCTCACAAGGTCCCTCATCAAAGGCACATAAGCAAAGTAAACAGTCATAGGATAAGAGGGAAGGTCTTCTCATGAATCAGTAACTGGTAAAAGAAAAGAAACAGATTAGGAATAAAACGGTAAGTTTTCACAGGGGAGAGATCTGTACTGCGACCAGTGCTGTTCAACATATTCATAAATGATCTGGAAAAAAGGGGTACACAGTGAGGTGGCAAAATTTGCAGATGATACAAAATTACTCAAGATAGTTAAATCCAAAGCAGAATGCAAGGAGTTACGAAGGGATCTCAGAAAACTGAGTGACTGGACAACGAAATCGCAGATGAAATTCAATGTTGATAAATACAAAGTTATGCACATTGGAAAACATAATCCCAACTAAACAGGCAAAACGACAGGGTCTAACTTAGCTGTTACCACTGAGATTCTGGAGTCATTGTGGACAGTTCTCTGAAAACATCCACTCAATGTGCAGCAGCAGTCAAAAAAGCTAATAATGTTAGGAACCATTAGGAAAGGGATCGATAATAAGACCGTAAATATCATAATGCCATCATATAAATCCACAGTACGCCTACACCTTGAATATTGCATGCAGTTCTGGTTGCCCTGTCTCAGAAAAGATATATTAGAATTGGACAAGATACAGAGGAAAGGCAACAAAAATGATTAAGGGTATGGAACAGCTTCCATATGAGAAGAGATTAAAAAAAGACTGGGACTTTTCAGCTTGAAAAAGAGACGACTAAAAGGGGATATGATAGAGGTCTATAAAATCCTGAACAGTGTGGAGAAAATGAATAAGAAAGTGTTTTTACTTCTTCACATAACAGAAAAACCAGGGGTCACCCAATGAAATTAATAGGCAGCAGGTTTAAAACAAACATAAGGAAATACTTCTTCACACAACATAGAGTCAACCTGTGGAACTTGTTGCCAGGGGATGTCGTGAAGGCCAAAAGTATAACTGGGTTTGAAAAAGAATTAAATTGGCTCCTGGAGGATAGGTCCATCAATGGCTATTAGCCAAGATGGTCAGGGATGCAACCCCATGTTCTGGGTGTCCCTAGCCTCTGACTGCCAGAAGCTGCGAGTGGACAACAGTGGATGGATCAATTGATAATTACCCAGGTCTGTTCATTCCCTCTGAAGCACCTGGCATTGGTCATTATTGGAAAACAGGATATTGGACTAGGTGGATCATTGGTATGACCTAGTATGGCCGTTCTTATATTCTTATGATAGCAAAACAGTCTGAACTAGTCAAAAGGCAGGAGAAACTTGAATAACCTGAAACCAGCTTAAAAGCTGTAAACAGACATTTAAGTCCTAACAGTCATTATCATTAAATCCCTGATGCAAGGAGAGTGAACTCTGGGATCTATCACTTGTTATGACACAGAATCTGTTTGGAGAGTGAAACTGAATATTCATGGCAAGACTATTGACTTTCAGATTGATTCAGGAGTAGACATTGCAGTCACCTCAGAAGGGACTTACAGTCACCTACAACCATTCCCAGAACTGAAGTTACCTGACATAGCTCTGACGAGCCCTGGAGGCATTCTGAACTGCACAGGCCATTTCACCATAGAAACAACTTACAAAGATAAAAACTATGTATTTAGGAGGTATGTGGCCAAAGGACCAGAGACCAACAGCCTTCTCAGCTGCAGTGTGACAGCCATGATGGGCCTAGGGAGAAAGGGGGAAGAACACAATGGAATATTTGGTGATATTGGTCTTTTGAAAGGAGATGCAGTACAAATAACCTTAAGAGACATTGTTGAACCATAAAGTGTACATATGCTTCGCAGGATTCCTATCCCATTACTTTATAAAGTGAAAACTGAGTTAAAGAGAATGCAGGGGACTGGCACAAATGAGAAAAATCTCTGAACTAACACAATGGTACCAGATACAAAGAAAAACGGAAAAATATGAATCTGTGTGGATCTTAAAAGACTTAATTATGCAACTGTGAGAGAAAAATATCTGCTCCCAACACTGGATGACTTTCTCACCTAAGTGAAAGGAACTGCAGTATTCTCCAAGCTGGATGCCTCCAGCAGATTCTGTCAAATTCCTTTTTGCCAAAGAAAGTGCTAAAAGGACTACTTTTAATTGCACTCTTTGGGATATTTTGCTTTCAATTACCACCTTTTGGGATTACCAGTGCAGTTGACACTTTCCAAAGAAAGAGGGCAGAAATGTTAACACACACAAATGGAGTTGTAATTTTCATGGACAATATTTTGATCTATGGGTCTTTGATGGAAGAACCCAACAAAACTGTCAAGGAAGTTCAAAGCCTAATCAATCAGTCTGGACTTAAGCTAAACAAAGAAAATTGCATTCTCTGCCTACCCTAAATTGCATTTTTGGGACAGACAATAAAGAAAGATGGAATCAGTCCTAGCTTTAGAAAGTAAAAGCAATTAGAGAACTGAATGCACCAACTAATGTACCAGAACAGACACACACAGTGGGGATGGTAAATTACCTTGGTTGATACCTACGAGACTTTTCTACAATGATAAAACCCCTGAATGCACTATTGAAGTCCAACACAGCTTGGTTATGGGGCTAACTCAAGAAACTGCTTTCAAAAAAGGTAAAAGGAATTATTTCAACTGCTTCAGTACTGTGATGTAAACAAGCCCACCATGGTCAGTGCAGATGCAAGCAGCTATGACAGCAGTTCGTGAAATGTGGGTCACAACTCCAAGTTGGTCATTCCATCAGCAAATTGGGTCATGGTGAACCCTGGTTTGCAGAGGATTTCATTTTGCTCTGCACAGCATGACCTTGCATATACAGTGCATGCAAGGTCATGATGGAGGACACCATTTTGCTCTACAAATGGTGTCCTCCATGTGGTATGTGTGAGGTCACGCTGGGCAAAGGACACCATTTGATGTCCTCCATGCTGTTTAGGGTCCTGGGAAAAAATAATTCATTAAAATGGGGACGCGATGGCAAAAAGTTTGGGAACCACTGAGCTATGGCCTAGATGGTGTATTGTTGCAATAACATGGCTCTGAGTGAAAATCAATTGCATTTTGCTCTCACCCACAGACAGAAGCAGAAAAAACAGACACGCAGATTGAAAAGGAGTGCCTGGCAAGCCTATCAGCATGCGAGAACTTGTACAGGTATCTGTGAGGATTGGATTCATTCACACTGATAATAAATCGCTTATAACCCTCATCGACAGAAAAGACCTGGATCAAGCACTCCCACTGAGATGCCAACGTCTATTGATAAGGCTAATTGCTAAATATGTTCCTGGAAAAAATCTGGTAGTAGCAGACACTCTGTCACTGAGCCCAGCATCACACTCAGCTACCTGTGAGCTTGAAGATGACAAAGGTTTAAGTGGATGCTGTGGACGCATGCAGATCAGCGTCAGGAAAAAAAGACTACACTGGCTACAAAAAGCAACTTCAAGAGGCATGCAATTTCTAAGTTACATTAGATATGGCTGGCCCAAGTATCTAAAAGACACTAAGGAAGTGACAAGAGACTACTTTGCAGTATGTGGACAATTAAGCAAGTCCACTGGACTGATGTTTAAAGGCGATTGCATCATAATCTCAAACAAAATGAGAGGAGAAATCCTAAACCACATCCACGAAAGATATCAAGGATTAACTAAATGCTGAAAATGAGCCAAGCAGTCAGTGTGGTGGCTGGGCATCAGCAAGGACAAAACAATAAAATATCTACATGAGAACAATTGCAGAACAAAACAGAGCAAGACATCACAAAGAACCTTTAACAACAACCACCCTTCTAGACTTGAAAGAGACTAGCTGCAGATTTATGTGAATTCAGACAACATTACCACCTGGTCATAGTGAACTATTTGTCCAGATACATAGAAATAATGTACCTGAAAGACATAATATGTCACAGTGTCATTGAGAAACTGATGTGCACTTTTGCTCATTTTGGTATTTCAGAACAACTACTGACAGATAAGAGACCACCATTCACTGCAGCAGAATTTAAATAATTCCAAATAAAATATGATTTTGAGCATCTTAATAGCAGCACACATTACCCAGAAGGAAATGGAGAGGCTGAAAGAGCTATACAGACAGCCAAGAAAATCCTACAGCAGTAAGACCCATTCCTTGCTCTTCTGAGATCTTATTTAAGCTAATCTTAGCTACACCTGGCAGAGTATTAAAGGATCTTATAGTGAACACATCTGGTGTGTCTCTCTGTGAGAAGTAAGCTCTGTAGTCAGTCTATAGCTGATATAGAAGCCCTAACTGCTAGCAGTAACCCTGCAAGCTACCGTGCACAAGTAGTACATGACAGACACCTTCAGACATTTGGATGATCCTTCCATGATTGAACTGACAGTAAAATCTAACCCTACCTGTGGAAATAAATGTTGCTCCTGATTAAAGCAAGTATGGGCTATTTAGCATCTAATATGGTGATGTTATTGAAAGTAGACCTAACTATTAGTGGAGACAAGCACAAATTAGAATTCCAAAATTCCACCTGATTTTTTGAGAAAGGGGGAGTGTTGAAATAAGAGCCAAATCTGCATTAGAATGTCATGATTCAGGTCCATCTCTAGATGTGAGTGATTGATTTCATAGCATCAAATACAGATACAATATTTATAGTAAAAAAAAAATTAGAATGAAAGTAATTAGAAAAGTTTTTTGACATGGAGGAGTTCCAAAAAGTATCCAAGTACAGAAATAACAGCAGCTGACTTTGTTTGAAACTCTGTTTAAAGGAAATGTTAAACTTAAACTTTCCAGTGCCCTGAAGTCAGACATCCTCTCAAAGGAAGAGGCATCTGGTATCTTTCACAAGGCTCCCAGAAAGGCTTTTAAATCTTGCTCTTCAGATTTTTCCACTCTCTTCTTCCCATTGTATTTCTCCTTTGACACAAACTCTTTAAACAGTGAGTGCCCAGCACTCACTCTTTGCAGTGACAGCATGCCAAGCCCACTGCATAAAATGTTGTGACACTTTAGTCCAGGGAGCGGCTGCTTCTAGTCATTGCACTGTGTGTGGAATGTTATTTATCAATAGAGATGGCAATATTTGAAGGCTCACTTCACTTAGGGCTGACTTCCCCAAAATAGTCTGCAGTTCTTAAGGCAAGAGGCATCTGTTTTCTGAAAGAGAACGAGCTGATTTTATCCTGAGTTAGGAATGCTTTTTTAGAAAGAAGTGGCTTTATCGGTGTGTACTGCATAGGACACTTCCCTTGAATACAACCACCACCACAAGGAATATGGAAAACTGTCCATTATCTAGCTGCAGTTCAGAAGTAACCCAGATGTCCCCTGGGCAATGTTCAAACTGAAGTGAGAGCTGGAAAGGAGATGGGATTCTCCCTGCCTCTTCTCTAGATACTGCTAAATCATTCCTGGCAATGCCAAGAGAATTTATATTCTTGACTTCTAAAATCACTTTGGAAGAGCAGATATTATGCCTTTGGAATTCAGCAAGAGGGAGATTTTCAAAGGCATAATAAGGAGTTACGCACCCACCTTCCATTCAATGTCAATGAATACCTCGCAGCCAGGGCCGGCTCTAGGCACCAGCGAAGGAAGCAGGTGCCTGGGGCGGTCAATAGAAAGGGGCAGCACTCCATCCGTTATTGGGGTGGCACGTCCGGGTCTTCGGCAGCGAGTCATTCAGTCCCTTTCTTCCTCTTCGGTGGCAGCTCAATCGGGTTTTTCTTTCTTTTCTTTTTTTTTGCCGCTTGGGGCGGCAAAAAAGCTGGAGCCAGCCCTGCTCGCAGCCCTTTGTGTCTTTGGAGGCCTCCCCCAAATGAATTAGCCTTATTATTAATTTGCATCTCAGTAGCACCCACTATGTCCGCATGCATTGGAGAACAGACAGATTTTCAGAGCTCACTAGAGGATTTAGACACCCAATAGCCACTAAAATTCATGGGAGTGGTCAGGGCCGGCTCTAGGTTTTTTGCCGCCCCAAGCAAAAAAAAATTTTGGCTGCCACCCACCCCAGCCCTGGGCTCTCAACCTCCCCCACCAGTGCCCTCCCTCCCCCCGCACTTCCTGCCGCCCCAGCGCTGGGCTCTTCCTCCCCCCCGAACCGCCTGCCACCCCAGCCCTGGGCTCCCCCCCACCAGTGCTGACTCCGCCCACTCCCCCGTCGCCTCCAGCCGGTCCGGCGCTGGCAGGGTCGGGGTAAGCAGCGGGACTCCCGGGCTGCACCTCAGCCCAGGGTCCCTCCAGCCAGGGCTCCCGCCTCCAGGACCGGCCGGGCAGAACCGGGGGGACCGCCCTGGCAGGGGCCTGAGGAGCCGGGGCAGGGTAGCCCCAGAGGTAGCGGAGCCCCGGAGAGTGGGACGCAGCCCGGGCCCCGCACGGCAGCACCCCGCCCTCTATGGCCCCGCTGCTGCTGCTTCTGGCCACCCTACCACAGCCCCTGGGCGGCTTGGGCCGCTTCACTCAGCCCCGGCTGCAGCGCTGAGGGACGGCCGCCCTGCGGCACCTGCAGGCGGCTCCGTGTGCTCCGCGGGGCGGCCCCCCGCCACAGTGTCCCCCACTCGGAGCCCGCCCGGCCCAGCCACAAGGTGCAGGCGCTGCTCCCCCGCGGCGCGAACCTCAGCGGCCCCAGGGCGCCCCCCGCGCACGATGCGCTGCTGCTGCCAGGGCCGGCTCTAGGCTTTTGCCGCCCAAAGCAAAAAAAAAAAAAAAAAGATGTCTGGAATGCCGCCCCTGAAAATGTGCTGCCCCAAGCACGTGCTTGGTTTGCTGGTGCCTAGAGCCGGCCCTGGGTGTGGTATTTCAATGGGACTTGTGCATCTAATTCAGAGCCACTTTTGAAACTCCAACCCTGTCTCTCTCAATCTCCTAGTCAGATCTGAAAATCACCACCACAGTCCTTGTCCCAAAGAGTTTAGAATCTAAGATGACAAGTAACATATAAAGAGGGAGGGATTCAGTCACAACATGCCTAACTGTATAGAAATGTCACCAAATCTGCTAATTGCACCAGTGTGTCACATTCAATCATTTACCCTAGGGAATGGGGACTGTTCAGATAACATTATGTTAGATATATGGATATATGGCTGCCCCAAGTCTAATAGCCTCAAGTTAATTAACTAACAGTGCTATTTCACCTGACATCCAGAAGCCTTGGGAAGAAATAGTCACATTTTGCCTACTCCTAAATTCTGATATATGATTAATGACATCACTTGAATGGGCTTAATTTCCTGTTCTTGCCTGAGAGATGCTTTGCTGAATATGGATGACTACAGAGATATCTGCCACTGTGTATAATAATTTCAGCTGACAAAAACAAAAAAGTGTCAGGTCATGGAAGTAGAACTTTCCTCCAACTGAATCAGAATGCCTGCAAAGAATATCATACACACCTGCTGTGCTGCACATAACTATGAAACTATAATGCCTTTGTTCTGTGTGTACTGTGTCTTCAAATCAATAAGAACTCAGCCTCTGAGCAGATGTAATTGTTTTACTTATAAGACGCACACGGGATCTTTATAGGGGAGAAGGCAAAAACGCCGCATTTATTGAGAATACAGCAGTTAGCATATGCTTTTCAAACAGAGTCCTGCCAGTTGATGTTTATAGTTACCAGTCCAGAGTCTGGATCAATCTAGTTGCCAGCCAGAATGGTCACAGAAGGGAGCCGGGCTCTGTCAGTCGCGATCCGATGCTCCTGGAGTGTTGCAAGACGAACCCAAAGTCCCATGGCAAAGCACCCTGTTCTTATAGTCTTTTTTTCTCCGTTGAAGTCTATGGATTTTGCTGTGTCAGTTTGTGACTGGTTACTCCTTAAGTGATGTAACTTTTGTCGTTAACATTCCAAAATAGGGTGACCAGATCACACAGGTGAAATATTGGGATGGGGGGGGGAGGGGGGGGGGGGGAGGATGGGGGATGCGCCGGGGCAGGGGCAGGGATTGGGGGGGGGATCCAAGGGGGGAAGGAGGGGATGGAGTCGGGGCGGGGGGGGCGCGAGCCCCCTCGGGGCTCCGCTTCGCCTGTGAGCAGAGGCAAAATATCAGGACAATTCGCATCCCGACCGAAGGTAGGTCGGGACACGGGACAAATAAGCAAATATCGGGACAGTCCCGATAAAAATCGGGACGTCAGGTCACCCTATTTCAGAAACACCTCTGAGAGGGTCATCTGTCCTGGTTTCGATTTAATCAATTGTCTTTAAGGGTGCCAGCCTTCACCTCAGGGTCGTCCATCTGCTCTTCCTCAATCATGGATGCGCGTTGATGGTTCTTTTGGCATCAACAAATTGCGATAATTGTCTTCACTCCTCCTTTCTTGACCATCTGGTTAACAATGGCCTTCACACCTTATCTTTTCCTGATGCATGCATTCCTCATTCACACAAACAGTCTTTTACAGAGGCCTTCAGCTAGGATAACATTTTGGAAAGGATTATATGGTTACTAAAGGGATTACAAAAGAACCTTACACAACTTAGTTTGCAATGCATACAAGAAGCAGGACCTTATAGCAAATACTGTAATGAAATCTTATCCTAAAACAAAAAGGTGACCATAATCAGTCATAAGGATTGTTCTGGTCTGTCCCTGCCCAGAGTCAGTACAGACACTGGCAGTCTGTCAGATGCATTTTTACCAATGTCCCAGAGGGTCATTCCTTTCTGCTATTGAAAAAGGGTGGCTGGCAGGATTGAAATCAAATCACACATTAATTCTCATAGTACAATTATAAAATCCTGCTCCTGCATAATGACACCCTTATTGGGTCATAAGTGGAGATTGAACCCAGGATCTCTAAGTTTACAGTTACCGATTGCTCCATCACTTGAGCTAAAGGTAGGGTTGCCACTTGGCTGGTATTTGACCGGCCTGGACTGTTTTTTTTTTTTTTAATGGATTTGCCAGTTGCCAGAAAAATTATTTAATCTGCTGGGTTTTTTTTTTCTACGTGGGTCTAAAGATTTGCATCATCATCACATACACTAGGATATCTAATGTTAAAAGTTTCTGTGTCCAGCTAAAGTTGCTGCAGTGTTTCCACTTCCGCAGTTTAAATGATAACAGATCAAAACTGTTGAAAATACAGTAGGTGTCTTCCCACCAACATACAAATACACCATGTTAGAGAGCAAGAGAGAGAGAGAGAGAGAGAGAGAGAGAGAGAATGAATGGGGGGGGGGTTCAGTCATGCGAGAGTGAGGAGACATGCGAGGCATATTAAATAATGGAAGATCAGGGTGATGGTGCAAGTGATCCTACTACACCCCCGGAAAAAAAGCTTGCATCAGAAACTGCACATTCAATGACAACTGGCTAAACGAAACAGACTTCAAAGACTGGCTGGAAAATTGTGCTGATAAAACAAATGCCCATGTGTTATCAACGAGGTTATCAATCTTATCTATATGTATTATCTCTGTAGATACTATAAGTGGCTGTTGAACGGGGGGGGGGGGTTGTGGAGTTGTCTTGTGGTTGGGGTTGCAGCAGGCTTGCCTTGTGGGGGGGTGCCTTTTTTGCATTTCAAAGTAACCCTAGCTAAAGGACTAAGACTATCTCCTAGGAGAAGTACCAGGTCGCCTATCTCTGCGGATTTGCCACAGAGGGATATGACATAACACACTTAGCCATTGTGTTACACAGGAAGAGCCACCATTTTGTTCTTAGAGATTCTGCTGCCTGTTAAAAGAGAAACACACACTGTGCTCTCTCACAGGAGCTTTACTTTTATTCCTTCTCACTGTGTTCCATAATCTCCTTCTCGCTGTTGCTCTTTGTGTGCAGAGAAATTTAAAACTTACGGTGGAAGAACTGTCATCCTTAAACTGTGCTAAGCAACAATATAATATTTTCTTGGGCAAATAAAAATATATATATTTGAAAGCGGGCTATACCTCCACAGAGGTTTCTGTCATCTTTGACTAGTGCCTGCTTTGCATCATGCATAGAATGATTAGTCAGGTGTGAGGGCCTCTCTGCCTATTCAGGGCATTCTTAAGTAGGTGATGACTAAACAATACATATATGAATGCATTGGTCCTTAAGTACATTGAACACTCCACAGGACTGAGCTCCAGTGGGTCAAACATACAGACTTGTCTATATGTTCATTGTTCATGTCTCCATACTGATGTTTTCTATAATCTATCCAATCCCCTGTTCCTATTTCATATCTGGAAAGCCTATGGAGTGTTGAGTATCCCAATTAATGCTACACTGTAAAGCATTTCTGGTTTATAATAAAATATATTATTCAAAATGTAGATTTCCCTGATGAATACATCACCTGACTACCTCTCACCAGGGCTTTACTCCATGCAGAATGGACTAGCCAAGAAATTAACTCTATATGCTCGCATACATGCAAGTCCCTTCTAAATGTTTCAGCACCATGCTGGAAGTTTGATAGTGACCCTCTGTCCGAGGAGCTGAAAGATCATTGTGTGTTTGGGGCTGAAGACGACAGCACAGCATGCGTAGGCAACCTGCGGGGAAGTAACTGAATAATGGTGGTGAAAACAGAGTTATCCCTTATTCAGACCTACTTGAATCATTATGAAGTTTGTCCACAAGAAAGTTGAAAGAATGTATCTCTTTGGATAGATAAAATCTAAGAGCAATTGCAGAAGAAGTTCAGAGACAGACACAACGATATTAATCAACTACAGAGTAAATGGGCTCAATAATAGGAGGTTCTATGAATTTCAGGCAGGTTCTGAAGTGAGTGACGGGAGTAACAGGCTTCATCTATCAAAACCTCAATTACTTCCAGGCTTGCTTCATGTCAGCTTTATGCCTTTTGTGTCAAAGGATTTGTTTGTTTCTTTGTTTCCCAATAAACTTGTCAGCTTCTGTAACAGCAATTTGATGACAGATACATTCTCCAAAGCACTCCTTCCTGCTGAGGGACTGACAGCGAACCCTGCTACAACAAGAGCTGATGCTAACACGCCAGAGGATTCCCTGAGGGAATCCTTTGGGAAGCCGGAGCTAAGTTTGTATGTATCAATGACCTGTGGAGAGAAAGATGCCCTTAATAGAACAGTGTAGTTAAACCAACACCTTAAAGCCTGGAAATTCAAAGTTACACTGGAAGACATTTTCAAAGGCACAAAGGAAAGGTAGGCATCCACATCCATTGACTTGCAAAAGGATAAGGGGGGAAATGTTTACCCCCTCAACCTTGCCCTGCGCATCCGTTCTCTGTCTCTCTCTCATGCAGATCACTGGATCCCTCTGTAAAGGCCTCTGTAGACTGGTGTGGAGGGTGGAGTAGGGGGATGGCGGGGGAGGGATAAAGGAACGATGCTCCTGAGGTGGTTATGTGCTGTGATGAGCTGCCAAAATCTTAACAACAGGTTCCCTATAAAAAGTTCTGATTTAAGGGATGTGCCACAGTCAGGGCCGGCTCCAGCGTTTCTGCCGCCCCAAGCGGCAGGAAAAATAAAATTAAAAAAAAGCCGTGACCGGCAGCACTTTGGCCGCAGCTCTACTGCTGCTTCATTCTTCGGTGGCAATTTGGTGGCAGGTCCTTCCCTCTGAGACTGGGACTGGTGGGCATTTGGAAATTTCATGAGATCAAAATTTGTCTTTGGAAGCTGGATATCACAAAAGAAGGAAGAGATGTGTCAAATGGTAGCACATAGAAAGAGCAGTTAGACTAACAGGAAATATCATTAAGGAAACTCAAGAAGAATTTGTCTTAGAAATATGAAGCCCAAAGCATGGTTCATGTTTCTTTTCAAAAAGAGTACAGGAAGACCTCCATTCAGTCAATGTCTCACTGCTTAAAAGGTTTGGGTCTGAGCCGGATCTCATTTAAGTCTATAGGAATTTATTTCAGTAGGACCAGGACTGGGCACTTAATTAGGGAAATACTCAAATTTCTGCAGCAAATGGTTTCAGAGGTATTTACCGGAATAAATTCAATAGGACTACTGTCAAAAGGGCTCTGTTTCTATTCAACAGCCTGAAATAGCCAACTCCTAAGGTTTCTGTCAAATGAAAGGTCTTGATTGTCCTCTCACTTATACCAGCATAAGACAGAGGTTATGTCCTTAATCTAGGTCCTCATATGGTGTAAAATCAGCATAGTTTTTGGACTTCAATAGAACTTTGCTTATTTAGGCCATCTGAAGTCCTGGTCCCTATGGACTTACATCAGTGTTCAAATAAATCTTAGTAAGAGGAGAATTAGGACTTAGTTTCTTCTCATCACCAGGGCCCACTCCAATAAAGTATTTAAGCAGGTGAGTAGTCCCATTGCTTAAAGTTAAGCACCTGCTTAAGAGCTTTGCTGGATGTAGTGAATTTCCCCTGGTACTTTAGAATAAATGGAAATCAGTGTGTTTTGATATCACTAAATATTTTTTTATTGTATTCTCCGTGCAGGCCAGTTTCAGTATCTAAATTTTCTTGATTTTCATCATGGGCGTACTCCTGTTCTCATGGAGGTTAACAACGGACAAACTCCCATTGACTTCAACAGAAGCAGGCCCTACCTTTGTATATACAAAAGAAATAGACCACCACACAATAAATTAAATTCACTGATGAGGTAAATGGCCATGGCCATTACACACAGGACTGAAAGAGGATGTAGTAGGAATTGGATGTCAGTAATAGATTAACCAGAAAAGGAGGTATGCAGGTTGTACATGGATGCAGATTGCACCAGTGAGGCATTCAGTGGGTGGGCAAATCAAGTGCTTAGATGGTAAGGATGAAAACAACCAACAGAAGGAGATATGATAAAGCAGTTCCTGCCCCTTTACTTTACACGCTTCTGATATCTACATCTGACCCTCCAGCAGTATAAATTAAGGCTGCACAGCTGGAGCGCAATGTGTCCATTTGGTCCAAGTTCAAACTAATAATGCCTCAAGTTTCCTCATGTATAAAATAAATAACCACACCCCTATGCAAAGTGTTTTGAGCCCCCCCCTATGTGAAACACCCTGTTTAGGCTTCCTAAAAATATAATTTTCACAAAATAATCCCTGCATGTAATTCCATAGTCTAAAAAATTGAAAACCTGAAAAAACACTGTTCCCTCATAGGATTTTTCTTGGGTTTTTTTTTGCAGGCTAGTCCTGTATTTTGTCACCTGCCAAGATGAAGATCATCCCTTGGATTTTTAGATGTCAAAAGATTAGCACTATAGAAACTAGCCAATGGAAGGAACATTCATGAGCCTCCCCCTGTAGTCATTAAACTAGCTTTCTGAATACATCAATTTACTAAACATGCAACTGTTTAAAAATAAATCAAGCCACCTCATTTCTGTTCTACCACATTAAATTCAAGACTACTTAATTAAAACTAATATTCAGTTTCAATGTGCCTGGTACAGAATGTGCTAAAGTACGAGAGTCACTTGCAGCAGGAAGTGTTGAAGGAACTGATATGTTAAGATTACATGTGCACTACACCAAACAAAATAGATACAGAAATGCAGCAGAGCTCTTTCAGATGAGTATCGCCTCCAAAAAAAAAAAGCTCCAAACGGAAAGATACAAGGGAAAAAAACAGCAAAAACTAACCTATAACCAGGAATCCAGTTGATACAATGCCTGGGTTTGCAGACCACCTGAAAACAACAGCTCTAAGCTGTGTGATTGCTCCTGGCCATCTCAGTGTAGCATTAAGTCAGATGCTCAATGCAAATCACTTAAAATGTTATCATTGTTAACTATTTCACTGCTGGCTAAAGCATGTAAAAAGGAAAGGGATGAGAGGAAAATGTACATGATCTACTCTGAGGCTATGTCTACACTGCAGCTTTTGTCAGCAAAACTTCTTTCGCTCAGGGGTGCGAATAAATCATTCCCCTGAGTGACCTAAGTGACACTGACATAAGTGCTGGTGTGACAGGTTACCCTCCCCTCCGGGGTGCCACCCAATGAACTAGGGTACCACTGAGCCTGCCTACTACACCAGCCTGGGCTCCCATACATTGGCCTGCTGAGCCAGGTCCTCAAGCCTCCTCCAGCACATACAGGTAGGGACACACCCAGCTGCAAAAAGACACCGACACTGAAATCAGCGCTGCATGGAAAGGCTTCAGCTAAGGAATTGCCCAGCACACAAGTGCACATCCCCTCTGGAGTCCAAACCGAAAATTGCATCGTCTTGCACTGCACAGAAAACTGTACAACGTAAGCTCATTGAATTTGCTCCCTCCCTCAATGTGGAGGAAGATATGCACAGCTTCTCCCCTCCCCCGCCCCCCGCATTATGAATTCCACAAACTGCTTTTAAAGAAAACAAAAACAAATTTATTAACTACAAAAGATAGATTTTAAGTGACTGTTAGGGTTAGCAAACCGATCAAAGCAGATTACCTAGCAAATGAAACAAACACGCAAGTTACGCTTAATATACTAAAGAAACTGGTTACAATTTCTCACCCTAAATGTTGCTTTAGGCAGATTGCAGAGGTTCTTGAAGGCAAGCTGCTCTTGCTTGCAGCTTAAAACTCCAGGTATTTCTTTCACAGGCCAGACACCTTCCCAGTCTGGGCTCAGCTCTTCTCTCCTGCTCAGTCTATGTTTCCTAGATGTTTCCAGTAGTCATCCTGGGTGGGGATTCAGTGAAGAACGACCCCTCATTATGTCACTCCCCTGCCTTAAATAAGTTTTACATATGGCGGGAATCCTTTTTTTCCCCCAGGGTGGTTCCTCCCATTCTCAGTGGAAAAATACTGGTATTCTATCATGGAGTCCAGTACCAGGTGGCATGATCACATGACCCTGCAGTGTCAAAGCAGCGATGAGTCAAAGGCCATTTGCAGCATCCGAGGAAGGTGGGAGATTAGCATCTTCAAAGAGCTATTGTTCTCCCTAACGGTCTATTGACTTGTTTTCGGCTACCTAGCCAGATTGATTGCATTTTGTCTGGTGGGCATTCCCCAGGTGCAAATACTTTTGTGGTACAGATGTATAGTCAATATTCTTAACTTTAGAGACATGCATACAAATAGGATAATCATATTCAGCAAACCATAACTTTTCCAATGATCTCACATGACTTATTTTGCATAAAACCCATCTTAGTTATGCCATATTCATATAATAACAATATCTCGATGAAGAATATGGGATGTAGCGTCCCAGCTGGTGTGGACAGCACTACGTCGGCAGGAGAGCTTCTCCTACCGACATAGCTTCTGCTGTTCGTGGGGGCTGAAGTAGTTAAACTGATGGGAGAGCTTACTCCAATCGGATTAGAGTGGGTCCCTTGGAGAGTTTACAGTGCAGCTGCAAACTCTCTAGTGTAGCCATGCCCTGAATAATATCTTATTATGGCATCAGGAGTGGGTGACACCGCTTACATATTTTCCCCAATCAAGGGTGAACCAAATCCAAGGAGCTTAGTAGGTGTCAAGGAATTTATAACAGCAAAGAATAGGGCTCATCATTTCCTGAATAACCTCCTTCCAGAGGCAGATGATCCAGAATGAAGAGATGGCTGTGGCTGCCAATAAATACAGGTACCAAACATTCAACAATGCAAACCTCCTGTGCTCTCTCCAACTCTCTACAACAGAGAAGTCCCAGTTCTGGGTCAGAAATTGCAATGCCTTACTAATGCCAACAACCTTTATTCATGCAAGTAGTTGTATTATACATTTCAGTGGAGCTATTCCTGAGAAGATGTGATTTACTTCACATGCGTGAAACTTTTCAGGATCAGGCCCTTAATGTGGCAGAATAAAGGCTCCAGCTATTCAAATCTGACTGAGATTTAGGCATCACGGGGGGACGGGGAGGAGAGGGAAAGATGACAGGTACTATACTAGAGAAAATAAAGTACGCCTCAGATCCTCCCTATATTTTGCCCCAGAACAACCTCAAACCAAGATCTATTGACACAGTGCAGCCAAGAGGATATGAGCACCATCATCACCAGGAGGCGTTGGAGATGGATTGGCCATGTGCTTCGGATGGAAACTGATTCCATCACCAGAGCAGCAATAAGATGGACACCTGAAGGTAAGCGAAAACAAGGCTGCCCAAAAACAACATGGCGAAGAGCTGTGGAAGCCGAGTTGAAAAACCTGAGGCACAGCTGGGGAAACCATTGAAAGACCTTCCAGAAACAGACAGGAGTGGAGGAGCTTCGCTGCTGCCCTAAATGCCAGAGGCATAATAAGAACATGATGATGATGACGATGACGACGACGACGACTACTTGTTGTTGTTTTTTAAAAAGATCCCACAATTCATTGCCATTTTCCCTCGTGCTTTTCTTTTCCTCTCCAATACACAGGAAGGAGACATCTCTAGAGCAGCCTAAAATCCAACACTAAACACACAGTGCAGGCTTTAGGCAATTATTGATTTTGCTATTCAAGTAGAAAAAGAGTAGTTACCATAGCAACTCTGATACCACATGGTATGTACAATATCACTGGATCTAAAATAACCTCCCCCCCCTTTTAAAGGCATAGACATTCATTCTTAAACTGCTGGCCCATGAAGAGGATTTTACTTTGACTTTGCATGGGCGTAGGTGACCAGACAAGAGACAAGGCATGGGAGAATCAGGGTCCTTGTTTGTGGCTGCTTCAAAATACATTACTTTCCTGATATTACTTTTTCGTATAAGGAAATGTTATAGTTGCCTCAGAAATGTTATGCTGCAGTCAGCATAATAGCCAGTGGAAAGGAGAGAATAGCCCACAAGATGCTATCCCTGACTCACTCTGTGAAGAAGCTGGAGAACCCTTGATAAAGAGATTCTGTGCTTTACCCTCTATGGGATCCATTCGAAACTACACATGCATCATTCCCAAAAATGGCTGAGGAAGGGGACTCTCCATTGTCCTCAGTTTTACTGTCTTGCTGAGGTTCCTCTCTTTGTGACTGAAGAACTTAGACTTCTAAACTATTTGTCCACTGCAGGGTACACTCCCTGGTGACTTCAATTAGAGTAACCAGAATTCTGCTATGGGAGAAGCCCCTGGTTCACCAAAACTTTGCGTACATATCTATATACACACACCAAGTTAAAACTGGTACAAGTGAGAGATGAATCAGGCTCAACGTTCATTGCATTTCTCCCTGACATTTTGTAAGCTTTATAAGAATGAGGGTGGAAACAACATATGGATTTTTGTAAAAAATGACATCACATTACAAAAATATCCCCCTGGCCCCAAAATAAACTACACTGCATGTTCATTGTACTTAAATTGTACCTTAACAGCATGGGCCAAATCCTCAGTGTAAATCAGTGTAGCTACTCTTACTTCAATCTTTGCTGGCTACACCAGCTGAGGATCTGGCCCCATCTCTCAGAGAATGCCAGGAAAAGGAAATTGCTTACAAAAACGTGAGAAGGTACATCAGCATTTTGTGACATGTAGGGTACCTCTCAATAAAATCAAAGGCATTTCACATTCTGGTTTGCATACTGAGGCATTCCACAGTCCATGTCGTAGCAGACAAGCCAGCATGTGATATGGCTTTATCTCCACTCAGAGGCCTGCCACACGGCAAAATATGCTGCAGACCTAACTGAAAAATGTTGTAATACATACTGATAAGTAGTATCACTGAGCTACAGTCTATGCAGTTTATGACTGTAGCTGTCACATGGCCAATAGGAGAAAATGTTACGGAAGTTTATTATATTTTCATACTCAAATAATGCTAAACCAGTCTGGCTGAAATGTACAATATTTGAGCAGAGAATAAAGATGGAAAATTGCACTCCAAAAAAGGTATTCATTTAACAAAGTTAAAAACTGAAAAATTGTTGGAGAGATGTGGGGGTTAGAAATGGAAGTTGCAATTCAACCTTATAGGTAGCTTGCTCTACCACAATAATATTAGACAGAAAAAGACGACAAGAGTGTGCACACACATGCACGCACACACACTACGAACTAGATTCTTCTGACTGAACCCAACTCCACTAGTAGAGTCATACAGGCTACCTGTATGTCTTACTCCTCTAAGGGGCTTGGAGCTCTGAGCTAGCCAGACCCCTACAAAGTGAGTTGGGCTAGCCAGAGCAATTAGGGCCAGGCCAGTCAGGTAACATGTTTATTCAGTGCAACTACTCTGTGAGAGCTTTCACTAGGAAGACACTTATGGAATCCTGGCTGGATTTTTAAGTTGCCCTGTCCCTCCAGGTTGAATCCCCTCTAATGGAGCCATAGATTTGTTACACACCTGGCACACAGTTGTTGCTCATTTGGGCACTTCTGGCTCTGTGTTTGGAAACATGAGCAAGATCCGAGACTACAGAAGAAGTTGGCTTTAAGGATGGCTTTGGAGATGGAGGGGGAAAACACAATAGGCAAGAGATAAGGAGTTGTTCTAAGTATGAGGAGTGGCATGAAAGAAGACATGAGGGCAAGCACGGGGAAAGGAAATGAAGGGGCATCTTGAGACAGGGTTGGATGAAATGAAAGCAGAGAATTAGGCTGGGGCCAGGTCATATGGGGCCTTGAATTGGAGGAGCTGGATGTGTTAAAAAGCAGAAGGCAATGAAGGAATTTGAGGAGAGGAATGAAATGCTTGCAGCAGCAGAAGTGGGCGTAGATAAGTTTTGAATAGACTGAAATGAGACGAGGAAAGAAGCAAGGATGCCAGAGAGGTTATCGCAGCCAAGGTGAGAGACTGCCAAGAAGTGGACAAGGATTTTATAGCAGTGATGATGGGGAGGAAAGGGTAGATTTTGGTGACATTAAAGAGGAAGATGCAATGGCATTTAGAAAGATCCTAGTTATGAAGGTGAAGGAGTAAAAAAATAACAGCAAGCATTGTAAGCCCAGGTGACTGGGAGGATAATGAAGTGACAGACAAGGGGAGGAATGGAGAGGGATTATAAGGGAAGATGCAAAGTTCAAATGTTGACATCCTGCGGCAAATCCATCCACAAAGCCAAAGGAGTTACAACAGGAATAGGTTTAGCCCACTGGGTTTGAAATAGCGTGAGACTGTCTAGGAGAGGATAGCAGAGTGAGCTGGAGATGCAAGGAAAGACGTGGGAGAAGTCAGGTGTAGAGAGAATCATCACAGAGGTGGTAGTTGAAACATAACATAGTAGTATAGATACTAGGGCAATGGATGCTCTAGAAGTACTTAAGATGGACAGATGTTATAAATGAATAGACTGTTCAATATCTCCTAGTTATACTCATGTTGATAAACTGCTTGAAGCCTGAAGTTTCAAAGATCCATTACATAATGCTAATCTCAGTTAGTATGCAGATGTTATGTTCAGTAAATAAATGGTTATTAAGCCTATGTTAATGGAAACATGCAGATGAGAGAGAAAAAAAAATACATGAAGAGAGATGGACAGAGATACAAATTAAAAAGTTTACCATATTTAGTAGACTCAGCTGTGCCTTGGCAGATCAGTGTGTAAGATATAGGTCTCTCTCTCTCTCTCTCTCTCTCTTTTTAATAGCAATTTCTGTTTTCTAATAAAGTTCAAAATTGACTTCTATATGCTCTAAGGGGATATTTTTTTCCAACAAAGATATACTTTCCCCAATAATTTTATGCTCATTTTCAGCCCACAGGCTGTTGAACAAATATATAGATGTGTCTTCATAATTCACTTGGCTGGCAAAGTTGAAAATTTCTGGCAGCCAGTAAATATTTTCTGTAGAATAGTCTCCTCCTTTCTGGAGTTTTTCAATCAGGTTTTTTTAGCTGGTTGTTTTTCAGGGATGGAGAGGGTGTTGTTTCCAGGGAGGTGTGTGGTTGTCTTGTTTTATTGTATTTTGTTGCTAAAAGTAGGACAATAGGGAATGTTTTTTAGAACAATGGGGAAACTTGTTAGCTGCCTAGTATATGCAGTTATAATTTGTGTGTTTTAAACTATTCTCTGATGCTATTTTGGCTTTGCTATACTGTTTGGGCCCAATTCTACAAATCCTTACTCATTCAAACAGTGCTTATTCACACAATTAGTCTCATCGACTTCATTGGCACTAGTAATGTGAGGAAAGCTTTTTGGAATTGTGCACCGCATACAGGAAACCAGTGGCTGCTATAAGACACTACTTGTGTCTCAGATTCTAAGCTCTGGTCACAATTCACTGATGGAGAAAACTGGTTTGAAATCCATCTCTTTGATTTCTGTTCATGAACATAGGCGCCTCCTAAGCTGTACTGGCACGATTCAAAATAAAACATCAATGACAGTCTATTTTTTTTAATAGCACAATCTATTTATCCGATATCAATTGCCTACAACAATGAAAATTTCAGGTTCTTATTACTTTCTGCTTCCCCTCCCACAAATGACCTCTCAATTTCCGTTGATTTCAATGGGACCCGAAGGTTGCACAGCACTCACAGGATCAGGCCCCAGAATTGTTTCAAGAGAAATAATTTTCTGTCTCCTCCTCAAATCGAGATGCTTTGATATGAATAATCAAACTTTGTAGATCCAGAAGCTGATGCTGACAGAGCAACAAGAAGCAACTGAAAAATTCTTTAGGAATAAATGTGAGCAGCAAGGTGCTCAGTGCAAAAGAGCGACTTTATTATCTCAATCAGAACCCAGCCTGCTGTTGGCTAGTATCATGGAAACAGAGCTGTGTCGGATAGATATCTATTTACTAGACTGCTGTCATAAAATTGATGCAGGTGACTGTGTAGGGAGAATATAAACCTTCTCTCTGGGAATCTGATCACTGTATTGTTTATGGCAGGAAAGCTGTAGCAAAGAATTTTTATTTTTGACTTCACTGATCAATAAAGACCAGGTGCAATAAACATGGTACCCTGGGCATACCATACAATGCCATAACAGCTATGGGAAATCTTTTTGTTCAGAGTGCCCAAGGTCTTAGTCAGGCTTCCATAGTGCAGAATCCAGACAGATATTATTCATTTATCTATTCACACTCCAGAATAACCTCCCCCTGGAGGTGGAGGGAGAGGAGAGTAACTAGAGTCTGTTGGTCTTTGTTGTAAAAATGGAAGACAACGAAGGAAGAATCATGTCCTGTCTGTAATGTACCAACATATAAATTAGTCACTACAGACCAAGGCTCTTTAAGATATGTGCACTACAACCTTTTAATTGAACTAATTTATGAGCTTGTTTCATGGTCCAATGTGTCAATTAGTCATAAGTTAAAGGGTTTGTTCTTTACGAGTCAGGAAAAACTCAGCTCCCACCTCTTGGCTTTGGGCTCTAGGCACAAATGGCAGAAAAGGAAATATTTTCTCTCTACTTGTTAGTGCATAACATTCCTTTCACATGTCGATGTCACTGAAGCAGACTTCACCCAATTCCTCAGCCTGCAGGCAAAACAATAACCTGTGTGCCTCTTGTAGTAAGTCAGAGAGTTAGAGTAAGGATGTGGGATGCAGAAAATTAAAATGCAGAATTCTAAGCTAGTGTAGAGCTACTGTGGATTACTCCAGTGTAAAAGAAATCAGAATTTAGCCCAAACTACCTACCACTGGGATGCTACATGGTAATGGGATACAGAGCCTTTCACCCTTACTGGTACAAGTCAATCCCAGGAACAGGCGCCAAATTTCCAAAGTGCCGGGGGTGCTCAACCCCCGGGACTGTCCCAGGCCCCACCCCTGTCCCACCTCTTCCCGCTCCACCCCCTCCCCTCAGCGCACAGCGTCCTTGCTCCTCCCCCCTCCTTCCCAGCCTTCTGTATGCCACGAAACAGCTGTTCGCAACAGGTGGTAGACGTGGGGAGGGAGGAGGAGGCACTGATCTACGGTGCCTGCCGGCGAGTGGGAGGCGCTGGGTGGGGTGGTGGGGGAGCTGATAAGGGGGCTGCCAGTGGGCCCGTGGGTGCTCCAGTCCCAGAGCATCCATGGGGTCGGCTCCTATGATCCCAGGTCTGTAACAGTAAAATCATGGATGTTAACAGCATATGTTAAAAGAAACGCTGCCAAGTAATTTAGGTCCCCAGATCTAGGCTCTGTTTAGGGAAAAAAACAGCTAAAAATATTCATCCATAGTCGATAAAGATCAAACACAACATGATTGTTTCCCTTTTAATTCCTTTTTACCCTATGTTTCATACTAGTGGACAGCAGTTTCCCACACACATTTTCAGACCATAGGGGCACATACCTCTGACATGGAGGACAGAAATACACCTTCATATAAAGCCATTAGCCTTTTTTTTTTTTCAGTGATCTGGGAGAAAATATAAAAATCATTGTTGATAAAGTTGGCAGACATGACAAAAAGTGGTGATAGTGAGGAATGGTCAGTTCTACAGAGTGATCTCTGATACAGGTGAGTGTGACACTCTGCACCCCGTATTTACCATGGTGATGGGATTATGATACGTTTTGTACAAAGTATGCCTCGTGAGGTGCCATTTTAAAAGCCTTAATCTTTTGAACATTAATATCCTGTTAAGTTGTACGTGCTATCATTGTATATGAAGTTTTGCTATGTATGTGCCACTGAAACATGTTGTGAGATTGGGAACACCCACAAGCAGCCTTTCAGGTGCAACAATAAAAAGGCCAAACTACGTGAATGGCCTATTGAGGAAAATACAAACACTCACAAGGATTATTCCAGGAACTGTATATAATGGAAACCTCTCTACCTAACAGAGACTGTTTGACTCATGTCACAGCAAAAGATCTTTCCAGCAAGTTGGAAGAAGATATAAAAGAGGGAAGTGACATCATTGCTTGGCCTCACTCCCCCTACAACACAACACCTGGAAACACCTTAGGAACAAAGACTGAACTGGGTAGTTAATAAATATGTTCCATATTTTTGCCTAAAACAATGTGTTGTTTCAAGTGCTAAAGGGAAATCTGCTCAGGAGCAAGGGCTGGTGCATTGTCCTCTCCACATTGAGGGAGAGGTGGACAGGGTAATAAATTCATACTGGTCAGGCTTTTGACCAGGGTAAGACAGTACAGCTCTGGCACCCTAGGCTGTGAATCTGGGGGAGAAGCTTTCATGTAACTGCAGCTGGGTGTGTCCCTTCCTGTGTGAGTGCAGGAGGAGGAGCAGTCTGCAGCTTGTCACAGCAGCACAGTGTGAGAAGGAGCCTTTATACAAAGTAAATATACAAAGTAAATATCCTTAAACCAAACAAGTGAAGAGGGCTTTGAATTATGTTCAAAGAGGGCAGGTGACAAAAAGGTACAAGCAGGTTATAAAAAAAAAAAAAGGAAACTCTAACAGAGGGCTAGTTTGGATTTGGAGGGGGGATGGAATGGTACATTCCAATAGAGTCATAGGGGCAACAAGATGGAAATCAGTGGAAGAATCTGCTCAATATCTCAGATGTCTATAAGCAAATGCAAGGAGTATGGGGAACAAAACAAGAAGAACTGGAAGTATTAGTACATAAGCTAAATTATGACTTAACTGGCATCACAGAGACTTGGTGGGATAAATCTCATAACTGGAATGTTGGTATAGACGGGTATAGCTTTATTAGAAAGCACAGGCAGGGGAAAAGGCGGGGCTGGGGGGGAGAAGAGGGTCTTGCATTACACATCAAGTATATATGCTCTTGACCTGAAGGAGGTGAGACAAAAACCAGTTGAAAGTCTGTGGGTGAAGAAAAAAAGGAAGGAAAACAGGGGTGATGTCATGGTAGGGATCTAATATAGACCACTAAATCAGAAGGAGGTGGTGAATGTGGCTTTTTTAGAACCTATAGAAATATCCAAAAACATAAGACCTGATAGTAACTGGGGACTTTAAGTACCCAGATATCTATTTGAAAAATAATATGGAAAAACACAAAGTGTCCAATAACTTCTTTTAATGTATTGGGGACCATTTTTGTTGGTTTGTTTCAGAATGTGGAGAAAGTAACAAAGGGGGACAGCCATTTTAGGCTTGATTCCAACAGGGAGGAATTGGTTGCAAATCTGAAGGTTTAAGGTCATTTGGGTAAAAGGAATCATGAAATGATGATTTAATTATTCTAAGAAAAGGCGTGAGAGCAGCAGAATAAGGACAATGGATTTCAAAAGAGCAGACTTCAACAAGCTCAGAGAACTGGTAGATGAGGTCCCATAGGAAGAAAATCTAAGGGATAGAGGAGGATAGAGGAGTTCAGAACTGTCAGTTTCTTTAAGAGACAATATTAAGAGTGCAGCAGCAAACTACCCTGATGCAAAAGAAAGATAGCAAGAATGGTAAGAGGATAATATGCTCCCATCAGGAGCTTTTTAACACCCTGAAAATCAAAAAGAAATGCTATAAAAAAGTGGAAACATGGACAAATTGCTCAGGCGTACAGAAGAATAGCACAATCATGTAGGCAATATGTATGGAGATGTGCGAATGTACTGTCCACACAGACGTTTCACAAAGATGATGATCACCAGTGTGACACAGGTTTTCAGTAGAAACCTTGCATGAGGCTATAAAAGAAATTATGTTATTAGGGTCTTGTAATTAAAGGCAGTTCACCCAGAGGTAGCGTGCCTTAAGGCAGGTTCCAACAGACAAGGGGTTGGAAACACATATCCTTATTTGACCATTGTGGGTCTTCCAATGGGAGTCTGTGGCTCTCTGTACCTCAAAGCAGCACCATGGAACCCCCATATTCACCACTGACATATAATTATGGTATTTTTTGTACAAAGTATACCTTGTGAGTCATTATTTTAAAAGCCTTGATCTGTTGAACATTAAAATGCTGTTGTTTTGTATGTGCTACCTGTGTATGTAAAGTTATGAAGTTTTGTGGTGTGTGTTACTGAAATAGTTTGGAGTAGACAGCTGCACTGATGGCTCAGTAAAGGGAATCCACACTCACAACTACTATCTGAGGAACTGTATACAATGCAGACTTGTCAGAGAGATCACAGACAATGGAAAATGCTTGACCAATGGGGGTGGACCCCCATGTCACTAGAAAAGATCTTTCCAGAAAGCTGGAAGAAACTATAAAAGAGGGGAAGTGACATCATCACTTCCTCTCACTCGCCCCACAACTCAACAGCAGGAAACACATGTGGAGGACAAAAGACTTTGAACTGGGGAGGTGGTCCCAAGCTGGAGGAAGCTTCCAGCCTGTGTTTTGAAGATCTTTGACCTATTTGTACTATCTATCAGCAGGAGACACTGTTTGATACAAATCCTGTTGAGTTTATAGAACTAAGAATGCAAATTTGTTTTATTTCTTAGGTAACCAAATTTGATCTCTAGGCTTACTACTTATAATCTCTTAAAATCTATCTTTCTGTAGTTAATACATGTTTTATATTTTACCTAAAACAGTGTGTTTTGGTGAAGTCTTAGGCAATCTCAGCTCAGGTGACAAAGGCTAGTGTGCGTCCTCTCCACATGGAGGGAGGGGTAGACTGGGTCATGAACCTACACTGGTCAGGCTTCTGACCGAGGCAAGATGGTACAGTTTGGGTGTGCAAGGCTGGGGAGCTGGGGGAATTGGTCGAGAGCCTCTCTATTGTTGTGGCTGGGAGAAGCATTCATGTAACTCAGTTGGATATGTCCCTGCCTGTGGATGTCTTTGTAAGTGCACTACCTGCAAGAGGTTTGCAACTTGTCACAGCATCACAGTATGAGAGGGATACCCGAGGTCAGTGGGACAGAGAGCTTTGCAGTCCCACATTCAGATTCCACCCCAGGAAAACACCTCGAGTCTATTTGCATGCTGAGTCAAATGCTAATGAAGAGATTGCAGGGACTTCAAGAGAAGAAATTAACAGGAAAAGGTGAACAGAAGAGGAGAGAACCCTGCTGACAGGTAAAGAACAAATAGCTGATCTAATATATCAAGGGGTGTAGACAGAGGCCTTGGCATCCTTTATCTGGGGACACAAGCTGCCAGAGGACTTGGTCTCACGAAAGGAGATTCTCAGCCATCCTGGTTAAAGAACACTGCGAGAAGGACTTGAGGGTTGGCAGGACATTATTACATGTGAGAGCATCTTGTAAGTGAAGTTTAGTCTCTAGGATGTGTCCTATGATTGTGTTTTATATGTCATTCCTTGCTACCAATATTTCTGTTTGCGATCATCTTGCTCTCTCTGTTCTTTGTTACATTAATGTATTATTTGCCTTCCCTGGAAAGCAATGGAAGGGCTGTGTGTTAGGCGGCACTGTGCTCTAAGGTGTAATTAGTAAGCTGTGGTGTACTGTTCCTTTGGTAATTCTGGGAGTGTCTAGTGGTTAAAGGGCTGGGCTCTGCAGAGGCCTGGGGAGTTGGAGTGTGCCTATCGTTATCTTGCAAGAGGGACAGTGGAGCCCGCCTGGGCTGAGAGGGGTGTGTGTGTGTTGCCTGTGGCTGGGAGAGACAGGGATCTGACCCCTGGTAGGTACAGACAAGACTATCACATGCTCAGGGCAGATGGTAGCAAGGTGCCTCACAACTCTGGGTACCTCTGGGAGGGACCACCGAGTCCAAAACCAAAATTAGTGGACATTTCTAAAAACTTTGGCCTTAATCATCTTTTGCAGGGCTGTAACCAGGACAGGGAAAGCGGGGCAGCTGCCCAGGGCTCAAACATGCAGGGAAGAGGAGGAGAGAGGGCACATGGGGTCACATGCCCCCCCCCTCCCAGATTTCTGCCTTACATTCAACACAGAGGTTTTTAAATTGTGGGATGCACCTCACCTAGGGGGACTCACCCCACAGTTTGAAAACTGTTGCCTTCTGCCAGGAGCCAGGGGATTGGAAGCTGGTGGGAGGTGCCCGGCCCGCTTGGGCCCCTGGCTCTCTGCTGTGGGAGCTGGGGTACTGGCAGGCTGCCTGGCAGCCCTCCTTACTCTGCTCCTAGAGCCAGGCCACCTCTGCACGGTCAGACGCTCCCCAGGCAGAACAGGCGGCACAGTTCTGAGCTGCGCCCCAACAAGCTCTTGTCTCTTCCCTGAAGGAGCCAGGTGCCAGCTAGCAACGCCCCCTGGAGCTGGTCCCTGCCTGCGGATCCCGGCTGCCATGAGATGCTCCCTCAGGCACTCTTGCTGCTGCCCTGGTGCCTCTGGGAGCATCTCATGGCTGTTGGGCTTCGTGGGCAGAAGCTGGCTTCAGGGGGGGGGTTGTCAACCGGCACCGGACTCCTTCCTGGGAGAGTCAAGAGCACATCAGGGTCACAGCTGGGAGCTGTGCTGCCAGCCCTGTCTGAAGACCGCCCGGCCATACAGAGGTGGCCCAGCTCAGGAAGCAGAGTAGGGAGGGCTGTTCAGCAGCAAGCCAGCACCCCGGCTCCCATAGCACAGAGAGTCAAGTGACCTGGGCAGCTCCCACCAGCTTCCAATCCGCCGGCTCCTGGCAGGAGGTGATAGTTTTCAAACTCTAGGGCATGCCCTAAAACCTCTGTGCTAAATGGAGGCAGAAATCTGTTGATCATTACATTCAAGGGACCCTAGAGAATTACTTTTTCTGCTTTTATATAACAGTTTACATTTCACTTGGTAACTCTAGATGCTTTACAGTGTTAAATACAAGCCAGTAGATGAGAGACCTCAGAAATCACTGAAAATAGAGGTGTCATAATGACTAACACCCTAATGCAGAGGGCCTGTGGGGAAATTAAAAGGCACAACTGAAGTGGAAGAGGGCATGATTTCAAAGGGGGGTCTGGGCTCCTTTGCAATGGCCCAGATACTGTACTGCCTATATTACTCCTTTGTTAGAGGGGTAGGCCATCCATTCCTCTAACAAACAGACAGTGCCCCGGCTCCCACAGCACGGAGAGCCAGGGGCCCGAGTGGGCTGGGCAGCTCCCATCATCCAGGGCCGGCTCTGGCTTTTTTGCCGCCCCAGGCAAAAAAGCCTCCGGCCGCTGCCCCCCCCCC
>NW_020698372.1:4007992-4040887 GCF_002925995.2 Terrapene triunguis
GGGGGGGGGGAGGGCGGCCGGAGCCCTGGGAGGAGGGCGGCAAGCCCCGGCAGGGGCTCCGCTCTCCCCCCGGCGGCCAGGGGGAGGGAGGTCGGAGCCCTGGGAGGAGGGCGGCGAGCCCCGGCGGGGGCTCCGCTCTCCCCCCCGGCGGCCGGGGGGAGGGCGCCGGGCGGGAGGACAGCCAGAGTGCCGGGGGCAGGGCGGCGAGCCCCAGCCGGGGCTCCGCTCTCCCCCCAGCGGCCAGAGTGCAGGGGGCAGGGCGGTGAGCCCAGCCGTGGCCCCGCTCTCCCCGGCGGCCGGAGCACCGCGCCGCCCCCCGCCAGGTGCCGCCCCAAGCACAAGCTTGGTGGGCTGGTGCCTGGAGCTGGCCCTGCCACCATCTTCAGATCCACCAGCTCCTGGCAGGAGGTTTTGGTTTTCAAACTCTGGGGCATGCCCTAAAACCTCTGTGCTTAATGGAAGGCAGAAATCATGGGGGGGGGGGGGGGGAGCATGTGACCCTGGGTGTTCCCCCACGAGCCACCCCTTTTTTCCCCACCCCTAGCAGATATGCCACTTGCCCTGTCTGTAAGGAGAGCAGCAGCCACGAAGCAGAAAGTTACATGCTCACATTTCATCTAAATTACATTAAAATAATGTAATATCGGCTGTTAAGAAGGCAATCCTGTTCTAATAGTACCCACTAGATAAAGAATGAGATCTTAAGATGTTTAAAGAAAATTTTGATAGCATTCTGTCTGCCAAGGACAACAGTTGTGGTTGTGAAATCTACTTCTTTATTGTTTTGTCTTTATGGTCCCCACTTCTCTATTGTTTATCTGTATGGTCTCTGTCTGGTTCTTTGGTTGTTTCGGTCTGTGACATAACTAATGTTGCAAGATTTAAATCAATTAAGGTGGTGGGGTCTGATTGGATAAAGAATTATTTCGCAATATGCTAAGATTGGTCAAAGAATTATATTGTAATATTTTAGTAAAATTATTGGTTAAGGGATAGCTAAGCAGGACTCAAGTTTCAGGATATAAACTGAGGTCCAAGAAAGAGACCAGCTGGGAAAGGAAGGAGAAGGAGAACTCGCCTCCAAGACACAGCCCAAGATCAGAGCTGCTAGAATCCTATGCATGACCATGACATGCAGCAACTAGAACCCAGATGAGACCAACCTTGCCTGGCCAACAGGGAAAGTCTGCCTGCGTGATCAGAATTGGTGAGCATAGGATTGTAAACTTAGTGTGTGTATTCTCCTTGGTGATTGTTAATGAATAGAGGTTAAGGATATTACTGTACAAGGCTCTTTCACTGGTAAAAGGTCCTGCAAATCCACAGAAGAGTACGCCCTGGGAACTGTGTGAGAGTGGGTGCCCTAGAGTGTGCGGGTAACAAATTTGGTGGGGAATGCAGGCGACCTAGGGTCATTTAGACCAAATTGATCTAGCCTGACAAAATAATAGCAGCAGAATACTGGTGCCATTTTATCAAAAAGGGTCACTGCCTGCTTGGCAAAATGTCCACCCTGAAACAACATGTGGAAAAGAAAACAAAAGGAAAGGGACCAGGATGAGTGGGTGTTAGCTGAAGAACTCACCGTCCTTGCTAAATGGATAGTAGGACAAGGTCCATGCCCACGAGGCAAGATTCTTTCCAGGGGAGGGATTCCCTTGAGTCTGCTTGTAAGAGACGTGAAGCATTCTGTAAGTACGTGAAGCCAAAACCAAAGAAAAAGGACTGTAAAAGCAGCAGCTGCATGGGCATTATGGAAAGCTGTCACTAATCTCTCCAGCCTAGTAGCACCCCAGGAGAGGCAATTTTAGGATTACAAATTGGAGTTGGAAATAGTTAAGGATAATTTGGCTCAGTAGAAGGCATCTCAGTGTGCCAGTGGAGCTTCAGCATTACAGAATGCAACAGCTTTACAGGCGAAAAAAAGAGTGTGAGAACTGAACCTAGTAAACCTGATTGGGGGAAGTAGCCACATTGCAAATGAAGCTGGGGCATGCTAAGGCAGCTGCCAGAATAGTTTTACACAAAAATAAGGATCCGGCCCAGACAAACAGCAACAATACAGTCTACAGAGAAACTAGAGAACATGTTGGGAATCCAGAGGGGCATAGTAGCAGGAGTGATGATGATGAGACGTAATTAAGGCAGTGACGTCGGCCCAACAATTGGGGAAGTTTTTTTATGTAGCAGAACAGGGCGGGCCCCTGTGAGCCCCTGGAATTTTATCTTATTAAAAAGGAGGTACTGCCCATGGCTGCTGGGGTTCTGCCAACGGTATTTGGGAACCCCACCCTCCCCGATTTTAATACATTAGCTTCTAAGACTGCATTGTTAGACGGTTTGAATTCAAAAAGGAAGGTGATTTCAGGATCCATAGATCCAGCTAGGAGGGACCGCGAGTTAAAACAGGACATTTTTTGAGTGACTAGTTTTTTGAGACACGCAGGGATGAGCAGGGAAAGGAAATAAGGATAGAAGAATGGAACCTGTCCAGGGCCCCCGGCCGAAAAGGGCCCGATGCATTATGGCACGTTACAAGAAGAAGACGGGGAGGTGCAATGGGCAGCAGAGGAGCAAAAGGAAGAAATGGATATGAGTATCAGATGCAGAAGAGAGGATCTATGGCTGAAAATGGAAAAGGTACATTGAGAATGGAGGCATGGAGGAAACTCATGATGGGAGGAGAACTAAAAGAGAAATGGGATGGGAACCCCACAGGTGAGTCACTGTAGAGGGTTGTCCAGTTAGAGAAGCAAGAGGAATTGACTGACGGGGCTCCTGTAACTCCTATAATGGTCCCCGAACTGTTGGCATCACCCTGATAGGGGTGCCCACCTCCCCAGACTCCCATTGAGGTAGTGGCCCAACTACAGTATGACAAATAGGAGAGTCCCATTCTAGGGGCAATAATGGGGAGATTGAGAAAACAAACATGCCCTGCTATGTTAATTGACACCGGTGTATCAGTATGTGTGCTTGGAGAGGAGGAGGTTACTCACCCTGTGCAGTAACTGACGTTCTTCGAGATGGGTGTCCCTGTGGGTGCTCCACTCCAGGTGTTGGTGTGTCTCTGCGCCTTTGCTTGGAGATTTTTGTAGCAGTACTCGTACCGGCCACGCATGCGCAGAGGCTGCCCCCCCACTGTGAGTCTAGCTTAACAGTACGCATGCGTGGCTGGTCTCCTCAGTTCCTTCTCTACAATGGAGGCTACCCCAACTCCGAAGTAGAGGGGAGGAAGGTGGGTAGTGGAGCACCCACAGGGACACCCATCTCGAAGAACGTCAGTTACTGCACAGGGTGAGTAACCTCCTCTTCTTCTTCGAGAGATGTCCCTGTGGGTGCTCCACTCCAGGTGACTTAAAAGCAGTGTGTCTCAAGGAGGTAGGGACTTCGGATCTGATAGGAATGCCGTAGATAGTACAGCCCTGCCCAAACGTATATCAGAGAGAGGGCCTTGAGTAAGGGCATAGTGTTTAACAAATGTGTGTTCAGAGGACCAAGTGGCTGCTTTACAGATATGAGCCAGGGGAACTTTGCGTAAGAATGCTACAGAGGCAGCCAGAGATCTAGTGGAGTGCGTTCTGATGCCGTCTGGAGGTGTAACCTTCTTCATCTGATAGCACAACCGGATGCACTGAGAAATCCAGTTTGAAAGTCTCTGGGTAGAAATAGAAGTACCTTTGGAACGCCCCGCGATGGAGACAAAAAGTCTAGAAGAGTTTCTAAAAGGTTTGGTTCTATCCAAATAGAAGGACAAGGCCCTGTGTACATCTAATGCATGCATTGTGGCTTCGAACGAGTTTGCATGTGGTTTCGGAAAAAAGGTTGGTAGGTGTATCGGCTCATTAATGTGGAATGACAAATGCACCTTTGGAGGAAATTTGGGGTGTAATCTGAGGGTAACCTTGTCTTTGAAAAATAGCGTATATGGTGGGTCTGCCATAAGAGCTGCTATTTCTCCTGCCCGTCTGGCGGAGGTAATTGCCACTAAAAATGCTGTTTTCAGCGAAAGGTGTAAAAGGGAGCACGTGGCTAGGGGTTCAAATGGTTGTTGAGTTAGGCAAGATAGTACTAAATGAAGGTCCCACGGGGTGGTAGGTGGTTTAATGTCTGGGTATAGGGCTTGGAGTCCCTTGAGGAAACGCTTGGTGATTGGATGAACAAAAACAGAAGTATCATCAATTTTGTCATGAAAAGTTGTAATAGCAGCTAAATGGACTCTAATGGAGCTGAAAGAAAGGCTGGATCACTTAAGGTCCAATAGATAGTCAAGTATGAGTGAGAGAGATACCGACGTGGGACAAAGTTGTTTAGCTAAACACCAATGTGTGAATCGTTTCCACTTTCGTAGATAGGTGGTGCGAGTAGATTGTGTTCTGCTATGTAGGAGCACTCTTTGAACTTGTTCAGAGCAATCTAGTTCGCTTTGGGAGAACCATGTAGGAATCAGGCTTTGAGGTGAAGCATGGACAGGTTGGGGTGGAGAAATCGGCCGTGTTGTTGTGATAGGAGGTTCGGGATGAGAGGTAACGAGATTGGTGGTCGAATCGACATTCTGGTGAGGAATGGGAACCACGGTTGTCTGGGCCACGACGGGGCAATTAGGATCAGCTTGGCACGGTCTGTTCGTATTTTTATCAGGACCCTGTTGAGAACCGGTATCGGGGGAAACGCATAGAGTAAGTTTCGGTGCCATGGGATCATGAATGCGTCTCCCAGGGAATGTTTGCCCAGTCCCGCTCTGGAGCAAAAGTCGGAACATTTCTTGTTTTTTGCAGTTGCAAAAAGGTCTATGGTTGGGTGACCCCAAATGCGGAATATGTTGTGAATGGTTTTCTCGTCTATCTCCCATTCGTGATCCCAGGGAAAGCGTCTGCTTAGTTCATCCGCTGTGGTGTTCATCACTCCGGGAAGATAGGCAGCTGTTGTTCGCAATGCACCAATTCCAGAGCTTCATAGCCTCTGTGCAAAGCGAGTGGGATCGAGCTCCTCCCGGCCTGTTTACATAGAACATGCATGCAACGTTGTCTGTCATTATGCGTACATGGTGATTCCTGATTAGTGGAAGAAAGTGACGGCACGCATTGCGAATGGCTCAAAGTTCTAGGACATTTATGTGCAGAGAGGTCTCAGTTGAAGACCATAGCCCCTGGACTGTGTGGTGAGACATGTGTGCACCCCAGCCTGTCAGAGATTCATCGGTAGTCAGTATGAGGGATGGAGCCTCCTGAAGAAAGGGGACTCCAGAGCAGAGGTTGGAGTGAACTGTCCACCACGTAGAGAATCTTTGACTCGGAAAGGTATGGAGAGAGTCTTGTTTAGAGAGTGCACATTCGGTCTGTAAACCGTGGCCAACCACGCTTGGAAGCACCTCATGTAGAGGCGTGCATTTTGGACGACGAAAGTGCACGAGGCCATGTGACCTAGTATTTGTAGACAGTCTCGGACAGTCACCTGGGGACTGTTGCGAATTTTTGTGGCCAGTCGGCTTATGGAGTTGAAGCGGTCGGGTGGAAGAGATGCCAATCCCGTCCAGGAGTCGAGGTATGCCCCTATGAACTCCAGATGGGTGGGGCATAATGTGGATTTGTTTTTGTTTATTTGCAGGCCTAGAGATAGGAAACAATCGACGGTAAGCTGCATGGATCGGAGAGCTTTGTCGAACGTTGAAGCTTTGAGGAGGCAATCGTCGAGGTAAGGAAATATTACGACCCCTTGTTTTCTGAGGTAGGCAGTAACTACGGCTAGGATCTTGGAAAAAACACGGGGGCCGTGGACAGTCCGAAGGGGAGAACCCGGTATTGAAAATGTGTTGAGCCAAGAGTAAAACGTAGGAAGCGTCTGTGGGCCGGGTGTATAGTCACATGAAAATAGGCGTCCTGTAGGTCGAGGGCTGAAAACCAATCACCCTGCTCCAGCGCTGGAATTATGGTGGTGAGAGTAACCATCTTGAACTTTTGCTTTCTGACAAATTTGTTGAGCCGCCTGAGGTCGAGGATTGGTCGCCATCCCCCAGTTTTCTTTTCTGTTAAGGGTATGTCTACACTACAGGATTAATCCGAATTTAGATAATTCGAATTTGGGAAACAGGTTGTATAAATTCGATTGTGCACGGCCACACTAAGCACATTAATTCGGTTTTTAACCACATTAATTCGGTGGTGTGCGGCCACACTACCCCATTACTTTAACCACAGTAATTCGGTGGTGTGCGGCCACACTAACCCTAATTCGAATTAACAAAATCGATTTAGGCGCTACTCCGCTCGTCGAGGTGGAGTACAGAAATCGATTTTAAGTGCCCTTTAATTCGAATTAACTGGCTCTGTAGTGTGGACGGGTGAAGGGTTAATTCAGATTAACGCAGCTAAATCCGAATTAAAGTCGTAGTGTAGACCAGGCCTAAGAAATAATGGGAGTAAAAACCCTTCCCTTTGTGTCGTTCTGGCACAATTTCTATTGCTCCCAGCTGAAGGAGATGTTGCACTTCTTGGAGAAGTAGTCACTCGTGAGAAGGGTCCCTGAAGAGGGACGGGGAGGGTGGGTGGGAGGGAGGCAAGGAGAGGAAGGGGATGGCGTATCCAATTGTAACCACCTCTATAACCCACTTGTCGGAGGTAATGTTCTGCCATTGGTGGGAGAATGGTCGTAGGCGGTGTCGAAAGATGTGTGCTGGCTGAAGTGGGAACACTGTTTTCTAAACCCTCGACCAAGGCTTCAAATCTGCCTATTAGTTGGATTGTCAACATCACACTCAAAATATACAAAATAAATATCCTTAAATCAACCTAGTGAAGAGGGCTTTAAACTATGTTCAAAGAGGGCAGGTGACAAAAGCCTACAACAAGCAGGTATTTTAAAAAGGCAACCTTAACAGAAAGCTTCAAATTGTGTGTGGGGGGGAGGGGAAGGGAAATTGGAAAATTGCAATAGGGTCATAAGAGCCACGAGATGGATATCAGTGGAGGAATCTGCCCAATATCACAGATGACTACACACAAATTCCAGGAGTATGGGGAATAAACAGGAAGAACTGGAAGTATTACTATATAAGCTAAATTATTACTTAATTGGCATCACAGAGACTTGGTGGGGTAATTCTTATGAAGGCAATGTTGGTATAGAAGTCCAGGGGTATAGCTTGTTCAGAAAGGACAGGCAGAGAAAAAGGAGGTCTTCCATTATACATCAAGTATATATGCTCTTGATCTGGGGTCTAGGGGGAGGTGAGATGAAGACCAGTTGAAAGTCTGTGGGTGAAGAAAAAAAGGGGAAAAAACACCTGGGGAGATGTCATGATAGGGATCTAATATAGACCACTAAATCAGAAGGGGGGGGTGAATGAGGCATTTTTAGAACCAACATAAATATCCAAAAAAATACAAGACCTGATAGTAACTGGGGACTTTAACTACCCATATCTCTATTTGAAAAATAACATTGCAAAACACATTGTCCAGTAAGTTCTAGAAATGTATTGGGGACAATTTTTTTGTTTTGGAAAGTGGAGGAAGTAACCAAGGGGGGTCAGCCAGGCATATAGTGACGAAATCAGAATGGCTAAAGCACAGACACAAGTTATGCCTAGCAAGATGCATGAAAGGCAATAAGAAGAGGTTCTTTAAATGCTTTAAGATCAAGAGAAAGGAAAGTGTAGATCCTCTAAACAGCCAGAAAGGAGACCTAATAACTGATGACATTGATAAGGCTGAAGTTTGCAATGCCTATTTTGCTTCAGTCTTCACTAAAAAGGTAAATGGCTTCCAGATAGTTAATTAATATGAACAACAAAGAGGAAGGGATGCAGGCCAAAATAGATGAAAAAATAGGTGAAAGAGTAGTTAGATAAGTTAGATGTATTCAAATTGACAGGACCTGATGAAAGGCACCCTAGGGTAGTTAAGGAACTTGCTGAAACAATTTTGGAACCATTAAGCAATTATCTTTGAGAACTCATGGAGACCGGGTGAGGTCTCAGAGGACTGGAGAAGAGCAAACATAGTGCCTATTTTTAGAAAGCGGAACAAAGATGACCCAGGGAATTATACACCTGTCAGCCTAAGTTCGATACCAGGAAAGATATTGGAACATGTTATTAAACAATCAATTTGTAAGCACCTAGAGGATAATGGGATTATAAGTAATAGCCAAAATAGATTAGTCAAGAACAAGTCATGCCAAACCAACCTAATTTCTTTTCTTTGCTTAGTCAATGGGTGCAGAAGAAGCACACAATATAGCTTGAATTTAGTAAGGCTTTTGATATAGTCCCATGGCATTCTCATAAGCACACTAGGGAAATGTGGTCTAGACAAAATTACTATAATGTTAGTGCACAACAGCTTGAAAGACCATATTCAAAGAGTAGTTATCAATGGTTCACTGTCAAACTAAAAGGACATATCTAGTGTGGTCCCACAGGGGTCAGTCCTGGGTCTGGTACCAACCTTGGAGGCATTGTTATCCTTTGGATGCCAGGACACCTGACAAATTGGTGTCTCCTTACCTAGAGAGGGAGGCTAATGGACTTGTGAAGTGCTGGCCCCAAACTATTGTCTAAAAGTACCATGCAACTGTTGTATGACAGAGGATGAACTGTTTGAACTGGCCTGATGAGGGGTAAAATTAGGTGCCTCTATCTTTACTCAAGGAAATGAAGAGGCTGATTCTCTGATACTGCTACATTATAATTATACAGGAAAATGTATTCTAAGAGAAAAGCCAACTGAGCACATAGACTTAACAAATATTGCATTTCTGTTCATATGTAGTGGTACAGCCCAGGAGAACTTTATGGTATTGAAAGCCCAATGGAAAAATAAATCTCAACCATATGTACTGGTTTTTGTTTGTTTGTTTTAAAGCACCAGTCTAATTCCTTGTCATCTGTAAACTGGAATAGTTTACAAAGTAAACATTTTTATGTCTGCAAAGAGAATTTTGAGCCTGTCCTACACAATTTGGTTTCCTAGGGAAGATGATATGTTTGTTGCCCTAGGAGCTTCTTCTTTTAGTTTGTTAGCCGTAGCCATTCAGAGGTATTTCACTATGATTAAAAAGAGGCCTTATAATGCAAATAAAAATACAGGTTCTTCCTTCTTATTGGTACATGTTGGCTTATTTCATTTCCATGAGTACCTTACCAGTCCTATATTGTGCTGAGTTTATGCAATGCAAACAGAGCCAACCAGTTTCTGTTTGGTGGAAAGCATAAGATGAGATGCCTACTTAGTCTTTTAGCCATCTGATGACAGCTCATGTCTATCTGCTTCTCAAGCAGTATACCCCAAAGCAGTCTATCTTTGGAGGACAGCAAAGAGGCAGAAGACCATCAGGTAATTCTTTGTGCCTTGTGCACAGTACAGTTGCACACGGCTGAAACAAGATCATTTATCCATAAGTTCAAACCACCACTCCCTGAACCACAGGAACTGAACATGAAGGCCAAGAAGAACCTGCTGTTGCTCACATGCTCCTCTTTTTGTTGTCAAATTCAGTGAAACTTAGTATTCAACTCATAGGTTGGGGTTGACTGAGGCTAGGTCTACACTACAGCGGGGGGTCGACCTAAGATACGCAACTTCAGCTACGTGAATAGCGTAGCTGAAGTGGCGTATTTTAGGTCGACTTACCTGGCTGTGAGGACGGTGGCAAGTCGACCGCTGCCGCGCCGCCGTCGACTCCGCTACCGCCTCTTGCCGCGGTGGATTTCCGGAGTCAACGGTAGAGCCATCAAGGATCGATTTTATCGCGTCTTCACTAGACGCGATAAGTCGATCCCCGATAGACCGATTGCTACCCGCCGATCCAGCGGGTAGTGAAGACGTGCCCTGAGAGTTAAGCATCCTAGCCCGACCTGTATTACCAAATGAAAGGCTGGAAAAATGTATCATTCTTCAGAAGATCAGAGCTGTAACTAGATATTTTAGCACCCGGGGCGAGCAATCATATTTGCACCCTCTAGAGGCAATGTTTGGGGGGGCACGACATGTGCTCCCCCAAGATTTCTGCCTTCCATTAAGCACAGAGGTTTTAGGGCTCATCCCACGTTTGAAAACTGTCGCCTCCTACTAGGAGCCAGCGATAAAAGCTGGTGGGAGCTGCCCAGGCGCCTGGCTCTCCGTGTTGTCGGAGCCAGGGTGTTGGCTGGCTGGCTGCCTGTCAGCTCTCCCTGTCCTGCTCCCCGAGCCTTGCCCCCTTGCATGGCCGGACATGCCCCAGGCAGGGCTGGCTGCATAGATCCCAGCTGCGACCCAGATGTGCTCTTGCCTCTCCCCCGAAGGATCCCGGATCCCGCTGGCAATGCCCACCGCAAGCCAGCCCCTGGCCACAGAGCCCAACTGCCATGAGATGCTCCCTGAGGAATTTGTTGCCACTACAGAGTAGCAGCAGAGCCAGGAGCACCAGGGGAGCAGCAAGTGAGTGCCTCAGGGAGCATCTTCTGACAGTCAGGTTCCGCAGGCAGGGGCAAGCTCCAGGGAGCATCACCAGCTGGTGCCAGGTTCCTGCAGGGAAGAGGCAAGAGTGTGCCAGGGGCACATCTCAGAGCTATGCCTGCCACCCGCCCAGCCCGGGAAGCACCTGGCCGTGCTGAAGTGACCTGGTTCAAGGAGCAGGACATGGAGGGCTGCCAGACAGATAGCTCCCCTGCTCCCACAGCATGGAGAGACAGGGGACTGAGTGGGCTGGGCAGCTCCCATCAGCTTCAGATTCACCAGCTCCTGGCAGGAGGCGATGGTTTCAAACTGTGGGGCATGCCCTAAGCCTCTGTGCTGAATGGAAGGCAGAAATCGGGGTAGGGGCATGTGACCCCATGTGTCCCCCCCAACACTCCTTTTCTCTTCCCCCAGCAGCTGTCCCTCTCGCCCTGCCCTGGTTACAGTCCAGAAAAAGAGAATTAAGGCCAAATTTTTTAGAAATGTCCACTAATTTTGTTTGGTTTTGGCCTCTGTGACACCTCCCAGAGGTACCCACGGTTGTGAGGCACCTTGCTACCACTACACGCAGTGTGCGATGATCTTATCTGTACCTACCACAGGTCAGCCCTCTGACGCTCCCAGCCACAGGCAACGCGACCGTTCCCCCTACCAGCCCAGTTGAGCTCCACTCTCACTCCTGCAAGCTAGCGATAGGCACACTCCAACCGCCAAGGCCTCCGAGCATCCCCTGCGGTGTTCAGTCCCCTAACCACTGGACACTCACAGAATTACCAGACCCGCTGTTCCCAAAGGAACAGTATACCACAGCTTACTAATTACACCTTAGAACACAGCACGGCTGAACACACAGCCCTTCCATGGCTTTACAGAGAAGGCAAATATAAGTTCATTTAAGAAAGAACAGAGATAGAGATGATAGCAAACAGAAATATTGGTAATAAGGAGTTACATGTAAAATACAATTGTAACACACATCCTAGAGACTAAACTTCATGTACAAGATGCCCTCTTGTGTAATAACATCCTGCATACCCAAAAGTCCTTCTCACAGTGTTCTTCAACCACGATAGCTGTCAATCTCCTTTCCTGAGACCAAGCCCACTGGCAGGCTGTCTCCCTAGATAAAGGAGGCCAGTGCCTCTGTCTATACCCCTAGAAACATTAGGCCAACCCTTTGTTCTTTACTTGTCAGCAGGGTACCCTCCTCTGCTATTTACCTCTCCCTGTTCATTTCTTCTCTTGAAGTCCCTGCAATCTCTTCATTAGCATTTGACTCAGTATGCAAATAGACTCCCATTGGGGAACACAAAGGTCACCTAGGGCAGGGGTTCTCAAACTGAGGGTCATGATACCTCAGGGGGTCACGGGGTTCTTATGTGGGGGTCGCAAGCTGTCAGCCTCCACCCCCAAACCCCACTTCACCTCCAGCATTTAAAAAATATTTAACACTGTTATAAAAGTGTTTTTAATTTATAAGTGGGATTGAACTCAGAGGCTTGCTGTGTGAAAGGGATCATCAATACAAAAGTCTGAGAACCACTCACCTCGGGAGATAAGTGTCTTCAACCTCCTGTGTGTTGGAACCTGCCTTAAGGCATGCTACCTTGGGTGACGACCTGCCTTTAATTACAAGGCCCTGAGAACATAATTTCATATATATTAGGGCCGTCGATTAATTGCAGTTAACTCAGGCGATTAACTCAAAAAAAATTAATGATTTAAAAAATTAATCGCGATTAATTGCAGTTTTAATCGCACTGTTAAACAATAGAATACCAATTGAAATTTATTAAATATTTTGGATATTTTTCTACATTTTCATATATATTGTATTCTGTGTTGTAATTGAAATCAAAGTGTATTTTTTATTACAAATATTTGCAGTGTAAAAATGATAAACTAAAGATAGTATTTTTCAGCTCACCTCATACAAGTACTGTAGTGCAATTTCTTTATCGAGAAAGCTCAACTTACGAATGTAGATTTTTTTTTTGTTACATAACTGCACTTACAAACAAAACAATGAAAAACTTCAGAGTGTATACGTCAGCTCAGTCCTACTTCTTGTTCAGCCAATCGCTAAGACAAACAAGTTTGTTTTCATTTACAGGAGATAATGCTGCCCTCTTCTTATTTACAATGTCACCAGAAAGTGAGAACAGGCATTTGCATGGCACTTTTGTAACCAGCATTGGAAGGAATTTACATGCCAGATATGCTAAACATTCGTACGCCCCTTCATGCTTCGGCCACCATTCCAGAAGACATGCTTCCATGCTGATGACGCTCGTTAAAAAAATAATGCGTTAATTAATTTGTGATTGAACTCCTTGAGGGAGAATTGTACGTCCCCTGCTCTGTTTTACCCACATTCTGCCATAGATTCCATGTTATAGCCGTCTCGGGTGATGACCCAGCACATTGTTCATTTTAAGAACACTTTCACTGCAGATTTGACAAAACGCAAAGAAAGTACCAATGGGAGATTTCTAAAGATAGCTACTGCACTGGACCCAAGGTTTAAGAATCTGAAGTGCCTTCCAAAATCTGAGAGGGATGAGGTGTGGAGCATGCTTTCAGAAGTCTTCAAAAGAGCAACACTCTGATGCAGAAACTACAGAACCCAAACCACCAAAAAATCTTCTGCTGGTGGCATCTGACTCAGATAATGAAAATGAACATACATCGGTCCGCACGCCTTTGGATTGTTATCGAGCAGAACCAGTCATCTGCATGGACGCCTGTCTCCTGGAATGGTGGTTGAAGCATGAAGGGACATATCAATCTTTAGTGCATCTGACACAAATCTTGCGATGCTGGCTACAACTGTGCCATGAGAACGCCAGTTCTCACTTTCAGGTAACATTATTAACAAGAAGAGGGCAGCATTATCTCCTGCAAATGAAAACAAACTTGTTTGTCTGAGCGATTGGGTGAACAAGAAGTAGGACTGAGTGCACTTCCAGACTCTAAAATTTTACATTGTTTTATTTTTGAATGCAAGGTTGTTGTTTTTTACATAATTCTACATTTAAGTTCAACTTTCATGATAAAGAGATTGCACCACAGTACTTGTATTAGGTTAATTGAAAAATACTTTTTTTTTTACAGTGCAAATATTTGTAATCAAAAATAAATATAAAGTGAGCACTGTACACTTTGAATTCTGTGTTGTAATTGAAATCAATATATTTGAAAATGTAAAAAACATCCAAAAATATTTAAATAAATGGTATTATTAACAGTGCGATTACTCACAATTAGTTGTTTTTTTTTAAATCGCTTGACAGGCTATATATATTACACACACATACACACACCTCCATACATATTGTTCACACAGACATTTCAAAAAGATAACTATCACTGGTGCAGTTCTTTGGTGAACTACAATATAAATACCAGAGCCAGGGAATCCTCGTACATTTTATGGACCCCTTTGCTCTCTGTCAGTTGGCATTAAGGGAAGACCCCCAAGAACGGGTCACAAGGTCTAATCTGATACAAATAAACCCTGATTTTCAGTCAGTGGAAGTGTGTGCGCTCATTCATGTACTCTATGAAAGGTTCAGCCAAGGTCAGTGGAAAAACACACATGCACAACTATTCATTTTAAAAACGTTGGTTGCTCGGGGATGGTATGAAGGTCTGACCACCAGCAACTCTTAGATCTTTTGAGATCTGTGGCCATCCACAAATGTATTGCTTTAAGTGATCTGTGCAAACAGGCAACTGTTTAGCAAGCAAGATAGTGCAGCAGTAGAATACCAAGCTGTCTTCTAGGAGACTTCCCCTTTGTAAGTGGAGACTGAAATCACCACAGATTGGTCCTGCTTCTGGGGATTGGTCCTGCTTTGAGCAGGGGTTAGACTAGATGACCTCCTGAGGTCCCTTCCAACCCTGTGATTCTATGATTTTATGTTTCAAGATTTACCTGGGTTATCTGCTAGTATGGATCCCCAAAGAGGAATTGATTTGTAGATTTAAAGGCCAGAAGGGACCATTCAGTCTGATTTCTTGCGTAACACAGACCATAGAATTTCATTTCACCAAGCAATTCCTGCATAAGCCCAAAACCTCTGGTTGAGCTAGCGCATAGCTTTGAGAAAAATATCCAATCTTGATTTAAAGACTTCAAGTGATGGAGAATCCACCACACCCCAAAGTCATTGTTCCAGTGATCAGTTCCTCTCACGATTACAAGCTTTGCAACTTATTTCTAGTTTGAATTTATCTAGATTCATCCTTTAGCCATTGAAGATTGTTATCCCTTTGTCTGCTAGACTGAAGAGCCCTTTGCTATCAGAAATCTTCTCCCTTTGTAAGTACTTACAGACCATGATCTAGTCATCTCCTAACCTTCTCTTGGATAAATTAAATGAATTGAGCTGCTTTAGTGCCTTCAATAAATGGTTATGAAGCCTACGCTAAAGCAGACATGCAGATGAGATAGAAAAAAAATACAGGAAGAGAGATGGGCAGAGATACAAATTAAAAAGTGTACCATATTTAATATAGACACACACTGATCTGCCAAGCTGCAGTTGAAAGATATAGGTCTCTCTTTTTAATAGCTGTTCCTATTTTCTAATCAAGTTCATGACTGACCTCTATATGCTCTAAGGGATTTTTTTCCCCAAGATATACTTTCTCCAATAATTTTATGCTCATTTTCAGCCCTCAGGCTGTTGAACAAATATACAGGTGCCTCTTCATAATTCACTTCGCTGGCAAAGTTGGAAATTTCTGGCAGCCAATAAATATTTTCTGTAGAATAGTTTCCGTCTTTCTGGGTTTTTTCAACCAGGTTTTGTTTAGCTGGTTGGTTTTCGGGGATGGAGGGGGGTGTTGTTTCCAGGGATGTGTGTGGTTGTTTTGTTTTATTTTATGTTGTTACTAAAAGTAGGAAAGGAACAAAAGTTTGGTTTTTAGGACAGTGGGGAAACTTCTTAGCTGCCTAATATATGCTGACACCATTTGTGTGTTTTAAACTATTCTCTGACACTGTTTTGGATCTGCAGTATTGTTGGGGCCCAATTCTACAAATCCTTATTTATGCAAACAGTGCTTGTTCACACAATTAGTCTAATCAACTTAATTGGGACTAGTAATGTGAGGAAGGGTTTTTGGAATTGTGCCCCATATATAGGAAACCAGTGGCTTCTATAAGACTCTACTTGTGCCTCAGATTGTGTAAGCTCTGACCACAATTTAAGCAGAGGTGGAGAAAATTGGTTTGAAATCCATACTTTATATTTCTGTTCATGAACATATGCTCCTCCTAAGCTGTACTAGCCTGATTCAAAATAAAACAAATGATAATATTTTTAATAGCACACTGTACTTAACTGATATCAATTGCCCACAGCAATGAAATTTTCAGGTTCTTACTACTTTCCACTTCCCCTCCTGCAAATGACCTCTCAAATTTCCATCGATTTCAAAGGGAGCTGAAGGTTGCACAGCACTCACAGGATCAGGCCCCAGAATTGTATCGAGAGAGAAATAATTTTCTATCTCCTCCTCCTCAAATAGAGATGTTTTGATGTGAATAATCAAACTTTTGGCATCAGCTTCTGGATCTACACAGAGCAACAACCAGCAGCTAAAAGAAATTCTTTAGGAATAAATGTGAGCAGCAAGGTGGTCAGTGCAAAAAGGTTACTTCAAACAGAACCCAGCCTTCTGTTGGCTAGTATCATGGAAACAGAGCTGTGTCGGATAGATATCTATTTACTAGACTGCTGTCATAAAATTGATGCAGGTGACTGTGTAGGGAGAATATAAACCTTCTCTCTGGGAATCTGATCACTGTATTGTTTATGGCAGGAAAGCTGTAGCAAAGAATTTTTATTTTTGACTTCACTGATCAATAAAGACCAGGTGCAATAAACACGGTACCCTGGGCATACCAAAGAAGGCCATATCAGTTATGGAAAATCTTTTTGTTCAGAGTGCCCAAAGTCTCAGTTAGGCTTCCATAGTGCAGAATCCAGACAGATATTATTCATTTATCTATTCACACTCCAGAGGAACCTCACCCTGGATGGGGAGGGAGAGGGAGAATAACTCGAGTCTGCTGGTGCTTGTAAAACTGGAAGAAGATGAAGAAGGAATCATCTGCTGTCTATATGTACCAACCTATAAATTAGTCACTACAGGCCAAGGCTCTTTAAGATATTTGTACTACAACCTTTTAAGTGGACTAATTTATGAGTTTGTTGCATGGCCTAATGTGTCAGTTAATCTTAACTTAAAGGTCCCTCACCAAAGGCTCTTAAGCAAAGTAAACTTTCATGGGATAAGAAGGAAGGGTCCTATCATAGATCAATAACTGGTTATAAGATAGGAAACAATGAGTAGGAATAAATGGTCAGTTTTCAGAATAGAGGCACGTAAATAGTAGTGTCCCACAGAGGTCTGTACTGGGACCACTACTGTTCAACATATTCATAAATGATCCGTAATAAGGAGTAGACAGTGAGATGGCAAAATTTGCAGAGGATACAAAAACTACTTAAGACAGTTAAGTCAAAAGCAGACTGCAAAGATTACAAAGGGACCACACAAAACTGGGTTACTAAGCAACAAAATGGCAGATGAAATTCAATGCTGACAAGGGCCGGCCTCAGGGAAAATGGTACCCTGGGTGAACTTGTATTTTGGTGCCCCACCATCACCCCTAACCCCCCCACCAGCTCCCAGGGCTCCCCACCCTCCATCACCCCTAGCCCCCTCAAGCTCGCCACCTCCCACCCACCCCCATCACCTCTGGGCCACGCTGCCTCCCCACAGTGCTTAATTTGTATTGAAAGAGGTACCAGAGCTCAGCCCAGGCACAAATTGAGCACTGGCTGGGCAACCTGATAGCAGCGGCTGCTGGCCGGGCACCCAACTCTGAAGGCAATGCCACTGCCAGCAGCAGCGCAGAAGTAAGGGTGGTATGGTATAAGGTGTATTGCCACCCTTTTTTGCCTGGCACTCAGTCTGCGGCTTAAGGCAGGCTTTGCGTTGTCACACGGGGGCTGCATCTTGCCAGAGTCCACGGTGCTCCCACAGACCTCTGGCCACTTCTGGTTCACCAGGAGCACCATTTCAGACTTTGGTGGGGTGGGGCAAGTTTAACTATGATTCATAGATTCATAGATTCTAGGACTGGAAGGGACCTCGAGAGGTCATCGAGTCCAGTCCCCTGCCCTCATGGCAGGACCAAATATTGTCTAGACCATCCCTGATAGACATTTATCTAACCTACTCTTAAATATCTCCAGAGATGGAGATTCCACAACCTCCTTAGGCAATTTATTCCAGTGTTTAACCATCCTGACAGTTAGGAACTTTTTCCTAATGTCCAACCTAAACCTCCCTTGCTGCAGTTTAAGCCTATTGCTTCTTTTTCTATCCTTCGAGGTTAAGGTAATCAAGTTTTCTCCTTCCTTCTTATGACACCCTTTTAGATACTTGAAAACTGCTATCATGTCCCCTCTCAGTCTTCTCTTTTCCAAACTAAACAAACCCAATTCTTTCAGCCTTCCTTCATAGGTCATGTTCTCAAGACCTTTAATCATTCTTGTTGCTCTTCTCTGGACCCTCTCCAATTTCTCCACATCTTTCTTGAAATGCGGTGCCCAGAACTGGACACAATACTCCAGTTGAGGCCTAACCAGCGCAGAGTAGAGCAGAAGAATGACTTCTCGTGTCTTGCTCACAACACACCTGTTAATGCATCCCAGAATCATGTTTGCTTTTTTTGCAACAGCATCACACTGTTGACTCATATTTAGCTTGTGGTCCACTATAACCCCTAGATCCCTTTCTGCGGTACTCCTTCCTAGATAGTCTCTTCCCATTCTGTATGTGTGAAACTGATTGTTCCTTCCTAAGTGGAGCACTTTGCATTTGTCTTTGTTAAACTTCATCCTGTTTACCTCAGACCATTTCTCCAATTTGTCCAGATCATTTTGAATTATGACCCTGTCCTCCAAAGCAGTTGCAATCCCTCCCAGTTTGGTATCATCTGTAAACTTAATAGAAAGCGTACTTTCTATGCCAATATCTAAGTCGTAGATGAAGATATTGAACAGAGCCGGTCCCAAAACAGACCCCTGCAGAACCCCACTTGTTATACCTTTCCAGCAGATGAAGGTGCTCATTTCAAATTGTATTTTTAGTTATATCTATAAAATGACTTAAAATTTGTACAAAAATAAATACGGTTCCAAATATGAAAACTAATAGCAAAGATGGAGTCAAATGTTAGTGAATCACATATATAACTGATCAGTAAACATAAATGCCATAATAATTAGAAAAATAAATTCCCATTCTTAATAAGAGTAAAAAACCCTTAATCATATATTGTTAAAATTAAGTAAATACGTGTTTAGTATAGTGAAAAACAATTAACTAAAATAGAGTAGAATATGGCAGCAACACAGCGTGTCTGTTAAAGTAAACTGATTTTAAGCAGATTTTATATATTTATCTCTACTAAAGATAGTACACAAAGTATCAAACTTGTTTCTGATCTGTGTTAAAGCTCCAGAATTGATACCTCAAGGCTCAGGATTGGGAATATCTTGCTGTATTATCTCCATATTGTTCTAAATTTACATATAAACTTAAAATATGGCTTTAATTGGCGTTTGTAAATATCTTTTCTTTATATAGGAATTAGCTACAGTGCTCATGTCAGCTAATTCCTACGTTATCTGCAAAAAAACCTCCGAGTTTTCAGGTGCCTAAGTAGCCCCTGGTAGCAGAGCGGACAGGGGGCTGCAGACAGGGGAGTTTGAGAGGGAGTTTGACAGAGGGAGGCTTACGATGGTTAGGAAGACCCGCAACACCTGTGCCAGCACTGCTTCTGTCTCCTCCACCTGTGCCTGTAGCCAGACAGAGTGCCTGAGCATGGATGCTTCTACCCAGATCCTGGTGTGGTTTTGCAGGGACTGTAACTTGCAATTTCCACTTACTGATATCCAGGCTGGGGGAGGGAGAGGCATCCAATGTGAAAGGTGCCTGCTGGTGGAATCTCTCAGGCAGCAAGTGGGAGAGCTACAGGAGGAGGTGGCTAGGTTGAGGAGCATCGAATCCACGAGCAATTCCTGGACAGTGTCCATGTGGAGACAGCTGAGGTAGCTGTCCCAGTACACCTTAGAGAGTCATTGTGGATAGTTCTGTGAAAACATCCACTCAATGTGCAGCGGCAGTCAAAAAAGCGAACAGTGTTCGGAATCCGTAAGAAAGGGATCGAGAATTAGGCAGAAAATATATTGCCTCTATATAAATCCATGGTACACAATACGGCATGCAGATCCAGTTGCCCCATTTCAGAAAAGATATTGGAATTGGAAAAGGTACAGAAAAGGGCAACAAAAATGATTAGGGGTATGGAACAGCTTCCATATGAGGAGAGATTGATAAGACTGGGACTTTTCAGCTTGGAAAAGAGATGATTAAGGGGGGAAATGATAGAGGTCTATAAAATCATAACTGGTGTGGAGAAAGTATATAAGGAAGTGTTATTTACGACTTCTCCTAACACAAGAACTAGGGGTCACCAAATGAAATTAATAGGCAGAAGCTTTAAAACAAAAGGAAGTATTTCTTCCACAATCCACAGTCAACTTGTGGAACTCCTTGCCAGGGCATGTTGTGAAGGCCAAGACTATAACAGGGTTCAAAAAGAACTAGATAAATTCCTGGAGGACAGGTCCATCAATGGCTATTAGCCAGGATGGGCAGGGATGGTGTCCCTAGCCTCTGTTTGCCAGAAGCTGGGAATGGACAACAGGGGATGGATCACTTGATGATTACCTGTTCTGTTCATTCCCTCTGAAGCACCTGATATTGGCCACTGTCGGAAGACAGGATACTGAGCTAGATGGACCTTTGGTCTGACCCAGTATGGCCGTTCTTGTGTTCTTTACATGTCAGGAGATACAGGAAGTACTATAGTTAAGTAGGAAAAGCAAAAATACAAAATGGAGAATAACTTGCTAGGCAGTATTACTGCTGAAAAGATCTGGGTGTTATAGTGTATCTCAAATTGAATATGAGCCAATAATGTGAAGTAGTTGCAAAAAAGGCTAATATTCTGGGGCATAATAACAGAAGTGTCGTTCGTAAAACACAAGGTACCTGTCCCACTATACTCGGCACTGGTGAGACCTCAGCTGGAATACTGTGTTCAGTTCTGGGTGCTACACTACAATTTGTTCACCTCTTTCTAGAAGAGAATCCAGAGAAAAGCAACAAAAATTATATGTTTAGAAAACCTGACCTATGCGGAAAGCTTGAAAAACTGGCCATGCTTAGTCTTGAGAAATGAAGACTGAGAGTGGCCTGAACAGTCTTCAAATATGTTAAGGCTGTTATAAAGATGACAGCGAACAGTTGTTCTCCACGTCCACTAGAAGTAGAACAGAAAGTTGTAGGCTTAACCTGCTGCAGGGGAGATTCAAGTAAAATATTAGGAAAATCTTTCCAACTATAAAGGCAGTTATGTTTTGGAAGAGACGTCCAAGGGAGGTTGTGGAATCCCCGTCATTAGAGGTTTTTAAGAATAGGTTGGACAAAGAGCTCTCAGGGATGGGTCCTGCCTCAGCTCAGGGGGCTGGACTAGATAGATGATCTCTCAAGGTAGTTTCCAGACCTACATTGCTATGAGTTAATAAGTTCTCAAGGATCATTTTTCTTAATTTGCCTATCTGTAAATTTCAATTTTTATTCATGGAAATAGTTTTTCCATCAGTTTTTGTGTGTACAACAAAATGGCCATTTAACATTAAAACCTAATCCTTCCAAACCTATTTATACAATGAGGGAGAGTATCCTGAAATACAGGAATTTCAGAAGGGATGTAGGATCGACAAACAGCTGAAAGTAAACTCTGTTTGTGCATGTGAGGACCGGGTTCAGATAGACAACACAGTTCCTAACGATATAAGCAGGAGAATATCAAATAGAAATAAGGAAGTTGTATTACCTCTGCATACAGTATAGTGAGACCATTACAGAAGTACTGTGCTCAGCACTGCTGCCCACACTTCAAAATAAATTTTGACAAATTGGGAAGGGTTCAGAAAAGAGCTATTAGAGAAATGATTCAAGTTCTAGAAAACATGTCTGACAGCGAAGAGACTAAAGCAGCTCAATTTATTTAATTTATCCAAGAGAAGGTTAAGAGGTGACTAGATCATGGTCTGTAAGTACCTACCAAGGGAAAAGATTTATCACAGCAGACGGCTCTTCAGTCTAGCAGACAAGGGGATAACAATATTCAGTGGCTAAAGGGCTGGACACTGGACACTGCAGGGGGATGCTCGGAGGCCTCGGGAGTTGGAGCATGCCTATCGCTAGTTTGCAGGAGGGTCAGCGGAGCCTGCCTGGGCTGAGAGAGGAATGCTTGTGTTACCTGTGGCTGGGAGTGTCAGTAGCTGACCCATGGGGAGCGCCCGACCATGCAGATGTGGCCTGGCTCGGGGAGCAGAGCTGGGAGGGCTGCCAGACAGAGCCCCAGCTCCCACAGCAGAGCGCGCCTGGGGCCCAAGCAGGTGAGGCAGCTCCAACCAGCTTCAGATCCACCAGCTCCTGGCAGGAGGCGATGGTTTTCTAACTGTGGGGCATGCCCTAAAACCTCTGTGCTTAATAGAAGGCAGAAATTGAGGCTCCGTGTCCCACCCCATGTCACCCCTTTTCTCTGCCCCCAGCAGCCGCCCCACTCGCCCTGCCCTGGTTAGAGCCTGGCAAAAGAGGATTAAGGCCAAAGTTTTTAGAAATGCCCACGAATTTTGTTTGGTTTTGGCCTCCGTGACACCTTCCAGAAGTACCCTGGGTTGAGAGGCACCTCGCTACCACCTGCGCTCAGGTACATACAAGACTATCGCACACTAACAGGGGTCAGCCCCCTGACTCTCTCAGCCACAGGCAACACAAGCACTCCCCTCTCAGTCCATATCGCCTCAGTTGTCTCACCTGCAAGCTAGCAATAGGCACACACTAACCTCCGAGCATCTTCCTGAGGTATCCAGCCCCTTAACCGGTAGACACTCACAGAATTACCAGACCCACGGTCACCAAAGGAAGAGTACACCACATCTTACTAATTACACCTTAGAACACAATGTCACATAACCCAGAGCTCTTCCATTGTTTTACAGAGAAGGCAAATGTAAGTTCATTTAAGAAAGAACAGAGATAGAGACGATAGCAAATAGAAATACTGGCAATAAGGAGTTACATATAAAATACAATGATAACACACATACTAGAGACTAAACTTCACTTACAAAGATGCCTTGTAGTGGAATAAGGTCCTGCCTACCCTAAAGTCCTTCTCTGAATGTTCTTCAACCAGGATGGCTGAGAATCTCCTTTCATGAGACCAAGTGCCCTGGCAGCCTGTCTCCCCAGACAAAAGATGCCATGGCCTGTCTGCAATGCTAGATACATTAGACCACCACTTTGTTCTTTACCTATCAGCAGGGTACCCTCCCCTGCTGTTTACCTCTTCTGTTAATTTCTTCTCTTGAAGTCCCTGCACTCTCTTCATTAGCATTTGACTCACTATGCAAATAGACTCCCATTGGAAGACACACAATGGTCATCTAGGGAGATAATAAGTGTCTCCAACCTCCTGTCTATTGGAACCTGCCTTAAGACACGCTACCTCTGAGTGACCTGCCTTTAATTACAAGGCCCTGATAACAATTTCCAATATAGATATAGACACACACCCCCATACATATTGCCCAGACATACATTTCACAAAGGTAACGATCTTCAGTGGGACACAGACTTTCAGTAGAAACCTTACATGAAGTTCTTTGGTGAACTAGAATGTAAATACCAGACCCAGGGAATCCCTGTAAAATGTATCCACCCCTGTGCTCTCTGCTAGTTGGCATTAATTGGTTCTTGGGTCAGTGTCCAATTTAATACATCTAAACCCTGGTTTTCAGCCAGTGGAGGTGTGCATGCTCATTAGTGTACTCTATGAAAGGTTCAGCCTAGGTCAGTAAAAAAACCCACACACAAACAATTATTTTTTTAAAAAGTTGGTTGCTTGGGGATGGTATGAAAGTCTGACCACCAGCAACTCTCAGATCATTTGGGATCTACAGGCATCTGTGAACAGATTGCTGTAAGTGATTTGTGCAAACGGGGAGCTGTTTAGCAAGCAAGATGGTCCAGCAGTAGAATACCAAGCTGTCTTCTAGGAGACTTCCCCGTTGAAACTGGAGACTGAAATCACCACAGATGTTTCAAGATTTACCTGGGTTATCTGCTGGTACAGATCCCCAAAGCGGAATTGATTCATAGATTTAAAGACCAGAAGGGACCATTCAGTCTGATTTCTTGTGTAACACAGACCACAGAATTTCATTTCAACAAGCAATTCCTGCATAAGCCCAAAACTTCTGGTTGAGCTAGTGCATAGCTTTGAGAGAAATATCCAGACTTCAAGAGATTGAGAATCCATCACACCCCAAAGTCATTATTCCAGTAATCAGTGCCTCTCACAGTTAGAAACTTTGCAACTTATTTCTAGTCTGTATTTATCTGTATTAATCTTTTAGCCACTGAATATTGTTATCCCTTTGTCTGCTAGATTGAAGAGCCCTCTGTTATGATAAATCTTCCCCCTTTGTAGGTACTTACAGACCGTGATCAAGTCACCTCTTAATGGTCTCTTGGATTACGTTAAATAAACTGAGCTGCTTTAGTCTCTTCATCATCAGACATGCTTTCTAGAACCTGAATAATTTCTCTAATAGCTCTTTTCTGAACCCTTTCCAATTTGTCAACATTCGTATTGAAGTGTGGGCAGCAGTGCTGGGCACAGTACTTCTGTAATGGTCTCACTAAATTGTACACCAATGTAATACAGCTTCCTTATTTCTATTTGATATTCTTCTGCTTGTACAGCTAGGAGTTGTGTTGTCTATCTTTAACCTGACCCTACCAAACACACACACATTAAGAGCTTACATCTAGGGTGACCAGATGTCCTGATTTTATAGGGACAGTCCCGATTTTAGGGTCTTTTTCTTATATAGGCACCTATTACGCTCCATCCCCTGTCCTGATTTTTCACACTTGCTGTCTGGTTACCCTACTTATATCCCTTCTGAAATTCCTGCATTCCTGGATACTCTCCCTCATCCTATAAATAGGTTTGGAAGCATTAAGTTTTTAATTGGTAAATGTCAATTTCACAAACTGATGAAAAAATATTTCCATGAATAAAAATTGAAATTTACAGATAGGTTTAGAAAACCTTTTCTTAATTTGCCTATCATTTTTGTTGCTCTCTTCTGGACTCTCGGTAATTTGTCCACATTTTTCTAGAAACGTGGCACCCAGAACTGGACACAGTAGTCCAGCTGAGGCCTCACCAGTGCTGAATACAGTTGGACAGTTCCCTCATGTGTTTTACGTACGACACTCAATGATATTAGCCTTTTTAGCACTGCTTCACATTATTGGCTCATATTCAATTTGTGATCTGGTATAATCCTCAATCTTTTTCTGCAGTACTACCCCCAGCCAGTTAGTTCCCATTTTGTATTTGTACATTTGATTTTTCCTTATTAAATGTGGTACTTTTCATTGGTCTTTATTGAATTTCATCTTGTTGTTTTCAGACCAATTCTCCAATTTGTCAAGGTTGTTTTGAATTCTAATTCTATCATCCAAAGGATAGCAACATCTCCAACCTTGTTGTCATCCACTTAATTTATAAGCATACCCTCTACTCCACTATGCAAATTATCAATGATAATATTCAATAGTGCCAAACCCTGGAACCAGCCTGTGGAACTCCACTAGATACAAGTGACTCTAGTTTTACTGATGACATCTTCATTCCATATGGAAGACATTTTCAGTGATACGAAAACACTCTGGTCCTACTTACACTGGTAACTCCCATGGAGTGGAGCCTCAGTCAGTGCAAATCCAAGGGATGTAGCTGACCTCTGGTTAAACAGGAGTTTTAGTTAACTGGAGTTTGGGAAACCCAGGGTTGCCCTAAGTGGTACCGGATGTCTAGAAATTTTTCAAGCAGCCAGATCTATGTTTTAGACAGAAAAGGACTCAGATTTATTCCTGTACCCCTGCTTATGTTCAGGCACTATAATCAAATGCAAAACTGATTATCCTGTTCAGCCAATAGGCAGCACTGTGTTTAAAATACCTTATGTAAGCTAAACCTTAGCTATACCTGGCAGAGCAATAAAAGGACTTATAATAAACACATCTGATGTGTATCTCTCTAATAAGTAAGCTCTCTAGTCAGTCTATATCTGACACAGAAACCTGACCCGCTAGTAGCAACCCTGCAACCAGTGTACAAGAAGTACATGACATGGTGTCAGAAGTAAACTAGTGCCAGAGGAGAACAAACAGAAGGAGCAAAGCAACAACAGTTGGAGGATTTAATCAACATGCCACTCTTCAGTGCCCCCAGACCACATCAGCTTTGACAAACCTTGACAATGGACAGACTGGAAGCATTATTTTGCAAAATTTTGAATTGCTATAAAGCACCACCAGGAAATGATATTCAGGTATCTTTAATTTATGCTACAGGGAAGCATATCTTTAAATCCTTTGACTTTACTAAAGACAGTCACAAAGATTACTATGAAAGGGATTTGGCTATGTCTGATGCATACTTTATACTTCAAAGAAACATTGTTTATGAAAGAGCATGTTTTCACTACAGTATTCAACAATCAGGGGGAAATGTTAATGTTTTATAAGAGCTCTGCATGCACTGGCTGAAAACTGATTTTTGGAACTGGAAAACATGAAAATATCAGATACAGGCTGGTCTTTGGATTAACAGATCAATTTTTACAGCAGCTACAACTGAAGACAGATTTAACTCTAGCCACCACTACACAGATAGCAAAGCAGTCTGAACTAGTCAAACAGCAGAACAAAAGGCAGGAGCAACTTGAAAAACCTGAAACCAGCTCAAAAGCGATAAACATATATTTGAGTTTTAACAGTCATCATCATAAAACCCCTGAGCAAGGAGAAAGAACTCCAAGACTAAAAGGGACAAATTCCAGCCCACATGCACAAGGGGTAGAAAAAAAGTCTTCTCCCAAGAGATGATACTTGTCCAGTCAGAGGCACATTGTGTAATGAATGCACAAAATATGGGGATTTTGCAGATGTTTGCTGCACCAAAGCAGTTAGGTAGTTGACTAATATTAGAAACTATTGATAGTCATTATTTCTGGGATCTATCACTTATGACACAGAACCTGCCTGGAGAAGGAAATGGAATATTCATGGAAATATTATTGACTTTCAGATTGATTTAGGAGTAGATGTCACAGTCACCTCCAAAGGGATTTACAGTCCCCTTCAATCCCTCCCACAGCTGAAGTCACCTGACCCTGCTCTGACTAGCCCTGGAGGCACTCTGAACTGCGTGGGCCATTTCACCAGAGAAACCACTTGCAAAGACAAAAGTTATGCATTCAGAGCATATGTGATGAAAGGACCTCAGACCAACAGCCATCTTTGCCACAGCATGGGAGCCATGGTGGGCCTAGGGAGAAAGGTGGAAGAACTCAATGGAATATTTGGTGATAGTGGACTTTTGAATGTAGATCCAGTACGAATAACCTTATGGTTCAACACTGTCTCTTAAAGTGTACATATACTTCACAGGATTCCTATCCCATTACTTCATGAAGTGGAAAATGAGTTAAAGAGAAATGGAGTGGATTGGCATAAATGAGAAAAATCTGAGCCAACAATATAATGTGCCCCAATGGTCCTCGTTACAAAGAAAAATGGAAAAATATTAATCTGTGTGGATCTTAAGAGACTTAATGAAACAGTTGTTAGAGAAAAATATATGCTCCTAACACTGGATGACTTCCTCCCCAAAGTGAAAGACACTACAGTATTCTCCAAGCTGTATTTCTCAAGTGGATTCTAGCAAATTCCTTTTGCCAAAGTGCTATACAGACTATAACACATCACACTCTTTGGGAGATTTTGCTTTCAAAAATTACCTTTTGGGATTACCAGTGCAGCTGATATTTTCCAAAGAAAGATGGCAGAAATGTTAAGCACAAATGGTGTTGTAATTTGCAGGGACGATATTTTTATATATGAGTATGATGGAAGAACACAACAGAACTGTCAATGGAGTTCTAAGCTTGATCAGTCAGTCCGGATTGAAGCTAAACAGAGAGAATTGTGTTTTCTGTCTACCCTAAATTGAGTTTTTGAGACAGACACTAAGTTGGAATCAGTCCTAGCCCTGAGAAAGTAAAGCAATTCAAGAACTGAATTCACCAACTAATGTACCAGAACTGAGAGGTGTACTGGGGATGGTAAACTTGGTTGATAACTACAAAACCTTTCTACAATGGCAATGGCACTGAAGTCCAACACAGATTCTCTTCCTAAACTCAAATCAAAAACAGGGGTTTGGGTGGAGGGGGGAGGAAAGTCTGGCTTTTCCTTGTTGGACTTTGTCATTATGATCAATATGACAAATAGGAGTTTGGTAGGGAATGGATCAGAAGGGATTACGTATGCTAGAATGTAATAGGGATGGGTGTATCCAATGGAACTTAAAGTTCTGAAACCTTCCAAAATCATTTTTGGATGTTTGCAAATCTTGTTTGAGTTCATGAGCCTTCCCCCTCCCCGCATCATTCAAATCCATGGGGACTTCCCCCACTTTCCCAAGAGCTTAAATTTAAATGAACCACAGCAACACATTTTATTACCTAAAGGGAAGCCTGTGCTCTTTATTAGGCTATAAAGAATTCCACGAAGGCTAGACTACCAGAAGTGAATACCTTATATATGATATAGATTTATTTATTTTCCATTAAATTCTCTCTGTAATTCCTCTGCACTTCTTCCCTCCCCAATAGAATGTGAACCACCACGAATAGCGTAGCTGAATTCGACGTATCGCAGCCGACTTACCCCGCTGTAAGGACGGTGGCAAAATCGACCTCCGCGGCTTCCCGTCGACGGCGCTTACTCCCATCTCCGCTGGTGGAGTAAGAGCGTCGATTCGGGGATCGATTGTCGCGTCCCGACGAGACGCGATAATTCGATCCCCGAGAGGTCGATTTCTACCTGCCGATTCAGGCGGGTAGTGTAGACCTAGCCTTAATATCACAGCTTTTCTATTTGTGTTTTTCATGGGTTTGTGGGTATGTGTTTCAAGGTGCCATTTATGGGGATAAGATAAATGCTAGATCGGTCTTCTTATGGTATTTGTACCATTCAGATAAAGAAACCCCATACAAAAAAGATCTTGTGACTTTCCACCCCATAAATTGTGCCCTGAGACATTTTTAAAATACATACAGAACCTGCACACCTGTTCACCGATTTCATCTCTTCTCTCTCAAACTGGAATTATCTCTGTAACTCAACTAAAAAGAAATTCAAGTGTCATTTGAGATTCTCCTGGGACAAAAACATGCATCTGTAATAGATACATCCTAGTACAACAGCCATCACAAGTTTAAAATTTATGTACTGAAAGGAAGAATTCACCTCAGAAAGGTTTACTTTCTAATGGGCATACTTGGCATATTTTGAAGCGTCGGATACAGTAACGTAGTTATCTCTTATGAGCTTTAAGAATCAGAATATCTCATAGTCAAAGCAACATTAAAATAATGTTCCTTAAGATAGTGCATTGGAAACAGAGCTGCGTGGCTAATTTAACCTTCAACACAGCCAAAAGCAGTGCAGCCAGTTCTGAGAGAAGAGGCTTTGAATTACTGCTAACAATCTCAAAAGACAGCAGGTATTTGAAAAGTCACTTTATTAGAAGTAAATATAACGGACTCTGTTATCCTCAGGTTGCAGTCACACACAAGAATCCCAGTCCTCCTTGCTGAGGCCTGGATCCCACAGCCATAGCCAATAAGTAGCCTTTACTACTCAGTGTGAGCAAGGGTGCCAGAATCTGTCCCTCAGTCTTTTTGTGCCTTAGTTCTGTTATTTATAAAATGGGGATAAGAAGACTTCCCTGCCTCACAGGAGCATTCTGAGGATAAACTCATTAACATTTGTGAGGCGCTCAGACACTACTGTGATAGGGAGCAAAGAAGTGTCTAGACACTCATGTACTGTAGCAAGTACGTTTTCCATACTTCTGTCTTTAAACCCATACTTGGAGGTGCGGCCATTGGTTTCTTTGGTGATTACAGAAACAAGCAGCCAAATTCTGTGCTCCGTTACATGGTTGCAATTCTGGAGTAATTCTATTAAAATAAGCAGAGTTACTCCCAATTTACACCAGTGTAACAGATCTGACTCTGGCCCAAAAGCTCTAGAAAATGCTCCTTTTTGGTATCAGCGCAGCTTCCAGAGTGCTATAAGTAATATTGTCTTTGCATGCTAATTGCCCGGGGACTGAACAGCAATTGAGTGTGGCTCTTTTAAATCTTCAGTTTGGGGTGTTAATTTTTCTGTATGCTATTAGTTTTCAGACTTGTGTAGGAGCTGTAGAATCATTTTCTGGCATAGATGCAGTGCATTTAGGGGGTAATATTCATGGCATAAGAATAATATTGCTATTGTGTATTTAAGTAGACATTTAAGGAATGTCACAGGGTGGCAGGCCTCTGCAATTCAAGTAGGTGCAGTTCCCCTGTGTCAGAGCAGATAATCCCAATTGGGCCAATTAAGGGGGTGGAGCAGGAAGGGGCTCTGCAGAGAGAATCTCCTATCGTGGTCCCAGAGGAAGGGAGTTGGGGCTGGATACAAAGACCCAGCTTAAAGTTGTGTTTTTCTATTGGGAAGAAAACAAAGAAAATAGACCAGGCCCTGCGTCTTCTCCAGTGCTCAGACAGCAGGAAAGGACAGTACCTTAGAAATGAGGGACTGAGCAAAACTCTTCCACCCAGCCTTAAATTTGGCAGTTTGCTTTTGAAACTGTTATAAACTCAGACTGCGAGATGGACTGTGATCGAATGAGACAGACTGTGTGAAGTTGTTAAGGGGCCCTGACGAGGGGAAACAGAGAGTGCCACAGAGTGACCTCTGGCCATGAGGGGGTGCTCAGGAGATGGCTTCCCTGGTACAGGGAAGAATTTTAAAGAGCGCTTCACAAAATAGTAAGGGGGATAAGCTTATACCAATTTTCAAAATGGGTAAAATTGCTGAAGCCCACACAAAGACCATGGCAGAGCTGGGAATAGAACCCAAGGTTCTGGTGCCCAACTCCAATCACTAGCCCATACAACCTCCCATGCCACTGGGATATGCAGCTTTTGTGTGTGATTAGACAGGTGTCTGATAACAGCAGAATATCACTAATTGCAAGTATATACCAATGGCAGGAAAAACTATCCTCTCAAAAGACAAAAGATTGTTAAAACTGCTAACATTTTTAAAAGGTTTTAAAACCAGTGAGGATTTGAAATGTGTGTGCTGCTGCTTCTTGAAATTTTTATCAATGTAGTCAGATTGCAGATGCAAAGATGAAAAGCCATCCAGTGCATTGGAAATAAAGGATGACACAGAAAAGCTTAATGTACACTCAGATCAAGTAGCCAATTACACCATTGTTTATAAATTCTGAAAGACTTTTGAATCCATGTTATTTCCCTGTTGATTGCAAGTTATTTCACACACCTTGATTTTCTTCCTTGCCTTTTAAGAGAACAATCAAATATGGCTCCGTTTTATTTATTGATGCCTTTGGGCTCCAGCTTCATCAGCTGTGTGTGCAGGAGCCTGCATAGTGCAGGGAATAATGTGTGTTAATTAACTGATACTGCAGGGAAGGCAGAAGCAAAAACAGAAAACATTGTTTACTGATGCCCAGCAAAATATAGGGCCAGATCCTCAGGTATGTAAGTCAATGTAGCTCCATTGACTTGAAAAGAAGATACACTGATTTACACCATCTGATGATCTGGCCCCATTGTACCTATCTTTAAAATGATTCTTACCGATTTTAATGCTGGATTTAGATATTTATTTAAATGAGCCCACTGGGTATTGCCTGTTGGGTTACAGTCATTTCAGAATAGGACAGATGTGTGAGCTAAGGTATTTGACAGTGTCCCTTGAAAAGGAGCATTTTGATTCAGGGAAAATGTTTCAGACAACAATATTTCACTCTTACCTTGTACCTTTCATCCAAAGATTTTAAAGACCTGTACAAACAGCGAACTGAGCTTTGCTACATGCTTGTGAGGTAGATAGTGTCTCCTCTGTAAAATGGGGAGAGAACGTGAGGCAGAGAGCAGTTAAGTAACTAGCACAAGTGTAACCCACTGGTCAGCATGTGTTACAACTTCCCCTCTGTGCCCAATTCACAGACAACGTGAATCTGTTGTAGTTCCTAGCTATAGAGCCTCACTGTTTAGGTCAATCTGCATTTAGTTAGGGAGATCCCCAGTTCAATATCCAGTGCCAGCCAAGATGGCTGACATAAGCAGGGTCTCCTCTAAGATTTGAATTGCTGTGGACTTCAGATGCACTTCCTCTGTCCAAAGGAAATGCATAACCCACTTAGGGTTGCCTCCACTGAGGTACAAAAAACAGGACCTTAAGTTTTTCATCATTTTTCTTGTCATTTTCACTAATTATTAAGAGTATTTGTGTTTGTTTTTTGTTAAAAAAGGTTTTGATCCTTTCTAGCTCATGTTCCCTTCCAACTTGGTCTTTAATGAGGTTATACATTCCTGGAGTGACAGATTGCAATTTCATAAAAACAGGAGTTTGGCACTGTTGCAGGTGCTCAAGCAGAAGAAAAGTTCTTATTCAAATCACAACATCAATGGGAATAGAAAATATCTGACTGGTCAAATACAGAAAATTGCCTGTTGTAAGAATGTTTGGAAGCATATAAAAACAGCTTTATGAAATCACAAATGTGAGAGGTAAAAAATTGCTGATAGCAATAGGTATAGTAATGTGACTATGACACAAGACTGGGAACCAAGAGATCCAAGTCCTCACCTCAGCACTGACTTTCTGGAGTAAGTAATTTCATTGCCCTGTACCTCAGTTTCCCTATCAAAAAAACAACAGCTTCCTCATCAGATGTGTGATGTTAGACTAAATTCATGCGTTTCACATACATGTAAAGTCTTAACAGCAGTATTTTAGGAACATAAACTACCACCTATTAGAAACTATTTTAGCACAACTTAACAGGCTAAAATCTGAAGTCTTAGCTAAGCCCAAAAGGGACACCAATTCAGCAGGTCAAAAGAAGGGCATTTCAAGTTCCTTTTGTGTGCATAGAGGCACACGCCTCAGAGAAAGCGCTTTACAATTCCATAAAGCCAAATAAAACAAAATGCTTTGGTGTTTGTGGAAGAGAGAATGTACTTTAATAGCAAAGCTTTTTCCAACTGGAGCTACCAGAATTTCTCATCCTCTTACACAGAGAGGATGGAAACTCCCAGCCAAAAGGGAGAGAGTTTAATGG
>NW_020698372.1:4041287-4048155 GCF_002925995.2 Terrapene triunguis
ATGGCATCTGGGGTAACAGGTTTTCTAAAGTGACCTGCGTCATGTCTCAGACCACCTCCTCCTCTTCTACCTTCCAGATCTTCATAATTACCTCAGCTATTCTCTAACCCACTGAACAGAGACACAACAAATGGAACTGTGCTACAAATGGAAGTGCCTGCAGAATAAATCTCCAATGAAGGAAGTGCAGCCAATTGCCCTACAAACTGAGTGAATGTGACAACTTCATACAGGTAACATGTAAAACATGGGGATAGATTCATCTACTACTACAAAGTGGGTTTCAGCAGTGTAAATTAAAGCACAATCTGCCCCATCATTCTGCAATACATTTCTCAAAAAAAAAAAAAACCTGTCAGACACACAGAGATAAGCGAGGGATTCACAACACAACCACAAGCTGCTTGAAACTGATTTAATGTCATGTTTTGTTACAAATGGTTAGATGACCCAAAATTCATAGAAAAGATTTGTAGAGATTCACCAGCCTCTGAAGCAAACCTGAGCTGATTCATTGTCTTGTATCAAAATTGTGCAAAATTCAGTTTCACATCCTGAGTAACGAAGTAATGGCCATTTACTTTAGATGTTAGGGTCATTCAAACCTGAAATTCAAAGTGAAACTTTGGGGTGCAAACCCTTGAGGATGAACCCCTCCCCCCAAAAAACAATATTTACAAAAAGCAAAACTTCTGAGTTTACTACTTTCCTAGTCACAAAGTTTGCAAAGCTCTAGTATAGCAGATGCATGGCAGTGTCCATTGCCTATGGCTCAGACTGGAATCCAATGCTTGGTTTCTGCCTGAAGATGAATATTTTTGGTAACTATTTTTCATCACTGAGAGTAAAAAGTAATTGTATAAACATGTCTCACTATTAAATGGTGGACTTCAATACACATATAGTCCCAGAAACTGTTAGAAACCATACGTGCATATGCCATCAACAAAAAACAAAAACAGGAAATCCCTACTTTAGTTCTCATCCAACCCTGACAACTACAAGCAGGATTTCACCTTCTCTGTATTACCTCAACCACATCCACAATACAGATACCCCTCCCTCTGCCAAAAAACTGTAGTTAATTTTTAAAAATAGGTTAATATGGTGTCTAGGTTGTACATTAAAAAAAAAAAAATCACAACAAGTCAGGGAATGCAGGAGTTCCAACAGTAATATAAAATCAGCTGCTGTGCACATCGTATTTCTGTATTCCTGCATTTCTGGTTAAAAAGTGCAGTGTAATATAGTACTGTTTATATTTTTAAAATAAAAAAAACAGGCTATGCAATACAATCAAGGTAATCCTGATGAACCCTCACTTTTGCATTTCCTGATTATTATTATTTTTTAACTGTGCAACATGAACATTGCATTAATTATACACACATGCATTCCAGTATGATTTGTTGAAATTAATATGGAAGGGAAATGATCAAATCATTAATTTCCCCTATGATCCAGTGCATTCTACTGGTAGAGCAAAGAATTTGGGGGCTGGATTCCTGAGTTCTAGCCGCTCTGTCACCTATTCACTGTGTGATCTTTGGGCAAGTCAGTGTCTCTGCACTTTAGTATATTTATAACATAAGGCTAATATTTACTGCACATTTCCTCCGGAGCATTGTAAGGCTTCCTATGAACACGATTTGAGGGTTTTGAACAAAAGATGCTATACAAGCACAAAATTATTAATACCAATAACAAACTATTCTTGGGCCTATAAATAGAAAGCTTTTTTTTATTGAAAAAAGAATCAAAGGACAATGAACACAGTAAGATATTCAGCTTCCCTGCATAACATCCATATAGAGCAAGGGCTTTTCATAATCTAGTCACATCCACAGACAGCAGCACCCCTCAAGAGTTGTGAAAATTGGTATCTCTCTTATCATAAAATCTCCGCAGGCATTTTTGGTTCATATGCACAGAATGAAATGACTGCTCAAAAGCAGGTAGATGCATAGCCTGTCAGGGAAAGATTTTTCCATTGGACATTTCATAGATATTTGATCTGCCGCTGAATCACGGCAGCACAATTCCCACTGAACTGTATTAACTGCACATCATTTCTGTGGATATCATAAACAATCTTGGAAGACTGCTCAGGCAAGCAGACATGCTGGTCTGTTGTCTTGAGATCTGATACCACAGCTCAGTATTAGCACATTTAATGAAGGAAAGGGAAGAGATGATGACAAAGGAAACCAAAGTTTAGAGGCAATTTAGAACATTGCCCTCTAACCTCTCTGGGCTAAATTAACCCTATGACTGCAATGGAGTTAGTGCTAAATTCATTTCTGGTTTGTCACCTGTCCTTAAGTGTTCCATTGAGTCAGCAAGATACTTAAGCCCATGCCTAACTTTAAGCATTTTAATCACCTCACTGAAATCAGTTGAGCTACTCAATTGCTTAAAGTTAAGCATGTGCCTACCCTTAAGCATGTGCCCTAAATACCTTGCTGAACTAGGGCCAAACTTTCTGCTCACAGACTGTACTCTCCCCTTGTTTGTTGTATTTTTATCATTTGATGGCTATGCTGCATTTCTGACCTCAGTTCACGGCTTCAGTGCCTCTGTATGGCTTCCTTCCCCCTAAAAATCTCACATTTACAGCCTTCAGTAGTGATTTCTTACTGTGTATCTAGCTCAATCAGGAGACAAAGAAAATGGGGCTCTTCCCACTCACCCCATTCCCAGTGTTGCCTCCATACAAATTCATTGAGCAAATAGGGTCTCTCCAGAAAAGGGATTGTTTTTATATATTTTGGCATTCAGCAGGAACATCATCTCCTCTCTCGCTTGATGCTGAAATAGAATACAGGCCTTGCCTGTATTTTGTTAAACAACAATGGAGGCAAGATGCAGTTGGGGGGAGGGGGAGGAGAAATATAGCTTGAGATAAAAAAATCTCACTAAGTGTTCTTGCAAAGAAAATTAATATTAATATTAATTAATATTTCATATACTGACATATTAAATTATCCCTATATTTTAAAAGGGCCTCACCCAACCTCTCAATGTGTGTGCAAACAACTGCATATGCCAGAGGAGAATGGTCTAGCAGGGCAAGGAAGCATCAGCAGTTATCCTATGGGGTGGCAGTCAAGGATATTCTTTGCTTATGGCCTATTCTAAATGATAAAACTACATTTCAATCAATCAGTCAGGGCTTGATTAAGGCATAAGCACTATAGGCCCATGTCGAGGAACCCTGGAGTCATGTGATTACATCAGGGTCTCAGCTTTTGTTTACACCCACAAAGAAAAAGTTTTGCCCCCTTAAGAAAAGCTTGAAAAGGTGACCTGAATGTAACCAATTCAGGAACATCTTCCTGAGTCTGCAGACAGCCTGAAACAGTAGCTCAGAAAGGGGGGAAATGCCCCATGCTTCTCTGTGTTAACTCCAAGGCATCTCCACCCACCTGCCCTGCTCTGAGGTGAGGTGCCCTACCCTCTTCTACTGCTGCTACTCTACGTGTCCAGTGAGGAAAGGAGCCTTAGACTGCCCAAATAAGTGTGATGGATGGGGGGGTTTACAGCAGACAGTTGTTGCGTGGATGGCACTTACCACTCCAAATGAGGGGCAGGGCCATGGGATCCCCCTTGTTGTGGCAGGCCTAGAACCCCAGATTGCCTTAATCTGGCCTGGTTTATGCTGTGTCTTTGTCAATAATGGGTGGAAACAGGGAGTCAGAGAATTGGTGGTGCATAGTTCTGGAACGTATGTTGTGCAGAGATGTGTGTTTTAAAAGTGAATTGACTCAGTAAGAAGAGATGAATAAATAATAAAGATTGTCTGATTAATTTTACCTCACTCTGTTTGGGAATTGTCCATGAGTTAATCACCATGGTACTGAATCTAACTGGAGGGTGTAGTGCTGGCCATCCCTGACCCAATGTCAACAGGGAGACAAGCCACTTTCCTGTCAGAGTGTGCACTGCTTAGAGGCTTGATTTCTTTGTTGATTTAAGTCCAACTGCTCTCAACTAGCCTTACATGGCCTGACTGGGCTTCCACAGTCACACAACATTCCCCAAGTGTCAGACACGCCATCAGAGACAGGGTGAGAGCACAGTCCATGCCGGTTATGTGCTGCTCCCCCCGTGGGCAGATCAGTGTCCCCCAGTTCCACTCCCAATGTCAATTTTGGGGGTAGAGGGGATATAGAGTAATTGCCAACAAAAAGTTGTCTCTGGAGCACCAATACACCGACAGTTAGCCTGAGGTTTCTGGCCTTTGGCAGAGTTGGCTAATTAATCTGAAGAAACTAACGCAATGGAATGCAAAAATCTCTGGAAGGCTGGGGAATGGGAAGTGTGCCAGTTGCCAGCATTACCTCATCAGTAGCCAAAATGAAACATTCACTGTCTTGGGCAGGTTTTCAGATTCCTGCTAGTGCATGTTTTAGTAATGGAGGAAAAAGAGCCAGGGATTGTTTCCCAGTTCTGCCTTTTTGTGTTGTAGAGACTCTGCTATTACTGATGAATTTTGTAATTCCTTAAAATCAGCAGGGTGAAAACAACACTGCTTTAAAGGATGAATAAATAGGTTTATAATAATCAATAGAACCCAAAGCGCTATGTACAAAACACCAGGCACTTGAGGAACTGCCAGACTGACGGAAATAATAGGTATGAGAGGATGGATTATGGAAGACGAGAGGCTTATTTAGAACTAATGGGCTGAGAACGGATGGGTAGCAAAAAAGAAAACAGCAGGAAAGCACATTTTGAAAGGTGAAGGTAAACAAAGAGGAGTAAGAGCATTAGATGAAATTCCCTTCAGAGTCATTTCTTTGGCCTTGTGTACACTAAAGAAATTATCTACGAATGCCCTGCCATTGCTCACACCAGCTCAGTTCCCCCAGTACTAGCAACAGTGGGATCCCTGGTGTGAATGGTGCGCCAACCACAGCAGCAATTTTAACAGACCTTCTCTAAGCAGGTCTAACTAAGTGTTAATAATGCTAGTGGCACCTGCCAGCAGGTCTACACTAGGGCTTCCCACGTTGCTAACACTAGAGTTGATCTTGTATTCAGCTGTGTGGAAAATTTTCAGAGCATGTCCCTAGTGTAGATGGGGCCTGAGAGTCACTGCCATTTTACTCCCGCAAAGCAGCAGCGTTTCTGTTGTTTTGCAAAGATGACACTTTCCTGAAAGAACAAGTTAGCTTTAAGGAACAAAATCACATCAGAAGGTAAGAAACAAAATAAAGAAGGGAGGGTGTAGTTGTTTCAGGTTCTATACATTTAGACTTCCAAGAGCCAGGGGTTCAAATCCTGGCAGGGCTGATTTAAGATGAAATCTTAAAAAACAAGGTACTGTCTGCTCTGATTGGATCTTTCCTGTGGTAATTTTTGAAGAGATTTTGTGCCTTTTTGGCCAAAGTTTTCCCCAGACTGCCCACTGTTGTTCAGTGCACTATACTCCATTTACTCCTACTCTCCAACTCTGTGGTGGCTGCATTTCACTGGTACTATCAGAATTTGCCATAGTATTTTTGGGCCTTAGCTGCAGAACAGATTTACTGGCCCACCTTCCCATTCCCAATTATCTCAGGCAGCGGGATTATTCTTTGGAGTACCCTCGAGCTTTGTTAGTTTCAAAACAAAACAAAGAAGGGGTGGAGAAAAATCTTTGAGTAGCTCACAGCTGCTCCCTGTAGTATAGGTGGAGCCCAGCTGCTTATGCTGAGGTCTGAGCATAGTTCCTAGCTGCATTAAAAAAAAATACATTCAAAGAACAAGTTTCCAAATAAGCTAGAGGTCTGAAATCACTGTAGCCACTAGAGGGTTGTGTGTGAGTTTTAGCACTTAAATAGTGGCCCTTTACAAACATTCAGAATATCCCTGACTCTGATCCTCAACTTCTCTAGGAGCTCCACAGAGATTATGTTGAGCATGAACAGCAACCTTTTGTTTCTAAATTAATGTTCTAAGTAGGCAACACCATCTTTGGACTCCCTTATTTCGGTCTACCTTATTTCTAAATCAGTGCTATTGAAATACCCCCATCAGTAAGTTAGATGTGATGCAGCAAGTGGGGAGAGTTTATGGGGAGTAATAAATAGATCTTTTGCACTTTAAAAAACAACAACATTCCTTTAAAAAGAGAGCCTCAGGTCTCAGAACACATGACAAATCTTTCCAAATTGAGTAACGTGCTATGTAAATTTACTGCCACAAAAGGGAACTCTTATTGCATTATTACAGGGTTCACTATATGATTAACATTGACCAGACCCATCCGCATAAAGTGCTAGAAATACACTCATGTTTACCAGTATCATTTTAGAGTCTATCACATTCCTCCCCTTTCTGTGAGTTAAAGGCTTGCGACAGATTCACAGCCCTGAAGGCTGAAGTCCTCTCTCTGTGAAATAGGTACAGTAGCCAGGCAGCCTTCTCTCTATCATCTTCCCAAAGTGGAACGTAAAGATCAGGTTATACATGAACAGCGCATGTACACAGCATGTTGTACAGGGATTCGTTCCTACAAAGTAACCAAGCCAATCCCAAAACGTGCAATGCAGTGTATAGCAAATGCAACGTAACGTGTAAGTGTATATAAAGGAAGAGTTTTATGTGCAACTTTGGATGTGTGGCACACTCTATACCCACTCCCTACGTTTCAGTCTGATCAACTCAGTATAGCTTTGCTGTCTGCCAAATAAAGATAAATAAGTGATGAAATCTGGAGACCAACTGAGTTTTTGAAGGCCAAGTGGAAAGAGGTCTCAAAAGGGAATCCCAACAAATATGTGCCAGAGATCCCTGTAATCCCAGAGAAAACATATGCATTACATATATCCTTATGGACACACACACACACACACACACACACACACACACACACACACACACA
>NW_020698372.1:4048165-4076021 GCF_002925995.2 Terrapene triunguis
ACACACACACACACACACACACACACACACACACACACACACACACAGAGTCATGGACTCCTTTGCAACAAGTCACAGCCTACAGACGAGGTAGAATAACAGCACCCTGCTCCAGCAGGAGCTTCTAGAATTCTTGAGGCAGACCCTCAGCTAGTGTAAGTTGTAATATCTGAAGTCAATAAAGCTTTGTCAGTTTACACCAGAGTCTCAGGCAGGCATTATGCCTTCAGGAGCCCGAGGGGAGCACAGCTGCAGGGCTGCTCTTGGCAGAGGTGCAGCGTGTGCTTCTTCTTTTGAACCCCTTATCTCCGCCATTCCCACAGTCAGTAAGCTTGCCCTATGCCCTTGCTATGTAGAAGTATTAATTTTCCTGGGGGGAAAAGCTTTAGAGAAAAATGAAGAAAAGAACTGTTCGTTTTCATATTTTTTTTAAAAAAATGCAGCGGCATACTTAAATGAGGCAAGAGCAGCCAGCCTCCTCTTCCTTCCCCAGGAGAAAGCAGGGAACTATAGCAGCAGGGCTCTTCACTTCCTGGGAGAACTGGGGTGGTGGGGTTCAGCTGCTGTTCCAGGAAAGCTCAGGAAGAAGGCGAAGTGGGGCTCTTGCTCTGTCTCTACAGCATCCATCGTCAGTCTCTCTGAGCACCTCCCAGGAGTTAACAGAACAAAACAAACTCTCTCCTGGGAGACCCAGTGAGCCCTAGCACTGGAGGTTTCCTTCATTCGCCAAGAGATCTTATGCAAATTAAGGAGGAGCCCCAGTATAAGAATTCCTCCAGTCGGATGCTTCCTAATGGGACGTTCTCGCACAGAAAAAAGCGTCTAATTCAGGTGTTTCTATTTAAGTTTTCTACACAAGAGATTTCTGCATATTATGTTTTCGACATGTAAATCCCTCACATGGAAAGTGTTCTACACAAAAACCTTTCCACATGACTCTGACTCTTCATACATCATGAATACGGTTTCCCACACAGAGATTGTCTACAGTCAAGTCCCTCACATGGGGGTTTCTTTTCATTTACTAGGAGATCTGGGGAGCAGTCTGAATGGTTTTCATCATTCCTTTATTCTCTTTCTCTCCTGGTACTTTGGAGCTTCATCAGCAGAGTTTGTAAATTCTTCGAAAGGAAGATAAGGGAAACTTTAGGCCAAAAAAAGGAGCTTCTTACAAAGTTAGAGGGAAGAGTGGTGAGTGGTAGTGATGAGTGGATGGGTGTCAATATCAGGCTGAGAATGGAAATGTTCGTACCAACTCCAATTAATTAACTATAGCACGGCACCATAGACCAATAATGGAGAGTGCTTTGCAGCTAAATACAGCTCCCTGAGCACAAAATCTCTTCCCCACCCAATCTGTCCAGACCACGACTTCTATTCATTTAAGGCCTAATTCAGGAGAGCGTTTACACTGTACACTTAAGCCCATGCTGATTCAGGACAGCTCTTATTCATGAGTTTAAACACGTACTTAAGTTTGCTCTGAATCAGGAGGCTAAGATCTTCCAAATGGATGTGAAGTGAAATCTAAAGGCATCTCTTCATGTAGTTATGTCATTTCAGACAGACAGCAATATTAGCAATAAAAGTGGGTTTTTTTAAAAAAGAAATAACTTTATCATAGCCTTCCACATGTAATAAAATGGGGTTACATTTAACAAATGATTTATTTCTTCCTACTACTACTATTCCAGTGCATGCATGTACCACCCTCCCCCCTCCCCCATTTCTTTTTTGTTTGAATTCTGCCAGACTATCTGTATTGACATCTTTCTAACTGTAATTGTTATTCAAATAAAATAGACAGTAATAGATTATACTGGAGCTCACTTTCCTTTTATTGTTTTCATTCCTAGGAGGTTCTCAGCTGCTCTCTGGATGAGATGAGCTAGTGACAGGAACAACAACAACAGAAAAGGCTAACAGAAGAGAAAGGAAGTATTTGATGGCTCCCCTTGTCTGTTCCCTGCCCTTTCTCATCAGTCCTAGAATTTTGTGACTAGGTTGTTTCCACAGAGACATATGGCACAAGTAAGTGGGGATTTGGGAACTCAGCTGTTATTCAGAATGCAGCATTTTTAAAAAGCTATACTAGCTGCTCTTAATCCTCTCAGTGGAACTCACTGTGCAATCCATAGAGGTAATTTAATGCCCACAATGTACAAACAACATATATCATTTATAAGAGAATTTTGAGTATACCCTTTCTACAAAGCTTCCCCCCCACTCCACAATGCAAGTCAATTGTTAATAGGCAATGATTCAGGTCTCCAAAAGGAAAGTTCTAAGTGCTAAGAGCTCAGAAATTTCGTTGTCATATTCCGCTAACTTAATGTGACTCTCTACCTCCACGTATACAATGAACGCCATTAAAAAGTCAGCATTTACCAAGAGTTACCATACTGTTGTTTCTGAGATAATTTCAGGGTCATTTCTAATTCTAGGTATAGAGAAATATAACAGCATATCAGACATTGCTGTATGTGAAGTTGGCAAATAATGACTTTTTGGTGATGACCACTGTGAATATCTGTACATGTGCATATTTACATGCACCCCAAGACTTTGTTTGTTTGAGGGGTTTTGCAAGACTCAGTCAAGATTTGTTTTGCAAAATCCAAGCAGGACCTGATCAAATCTAAATCTCATTTTATCCAAATAAAGTTCAGGGACATTTGGATACATAATTATGCCCATCTCCAAACACATGTATATTTAATAGATATTCAATAATACATCACGGTTTACATGTAACAAGGGAAACAGCCAAAAACTGTTTCCCCTTGTTACATGTAAACCGTAATGTATTAAATATACATGTGTTTGGAGATGGACATAATATATACGCATGCGCAATATGGCTGAGTTAAAGTTGAGGAAGCATTTCTAACTTTTGAAGTGTCTGGACTTTGGAGAGCTTGGTTTCTCAAACTTAACAAGGCATTAATGCTTGCTTTTGCATTTTACAACTTCAGTGCCTCACCAGAATAATAGTACGCACAAATCAAGTATTATTGGGAAACCTTCTCAAGCACAGATCACTTATGAATGAGATGAATATTGAATAAATATAACACGGATTAATTAGCTAAAGCTCTCTGTTTACCAGACAGAAAGAAAGGAAATACTATCTCATTAAATATTAAGAGGCATGTTACATGTGCTTCCAGGATCCAGTTACGCTTTCTTCAAAACACAAACCGTTTTTAATTTAAAAACTTGGATGTGGGTGCAAAGTCTAATGTCCCAGTATATTAAACCTATAATGTCACAAGTTAAACATTATTAGTCATCAAAAAGGAGAGAGACACCTAAGTAATATCAAGCAGAAAAATTAGAATTCTATGAAATGTTCATGCTCCATTCACAAGACTGACATTTACATAAATAATTGTTTAGGTTCATGATTGTGCATTACTAATTTATACCTTGTGCGGAGCAAACTTAGAGGTAAAAGAACAATCCTTTCATTTCCCAGCCCATAATTCTAAGGAAGAAATAAAGTATGCAAGACATTTTATCCTCCTAGGGAAACCAACCCCATACACTAAGAAAAATAGAGGATTCAAATCCTCATTACTACACAAATGTAAAATAAATTAGCCACATCATACAATATACATAGAATATTTTGTGGTCTGTTCTCTACCCTATGATTCTGTAATGCATGCACACCGCTGTAAAGTGAGTCCTGGTATGCAGTGTGCCAGACCTTTCTTTCCCTGATTTATGCCACTTCATACTGCTAAAATAAATTAATCCTTCCTGTCTCAAGGTCTTTGACCGCTAACCTTGTGACGCCTTTGCGTCCATGTGCATACTATGGAGATGCTCATACCACTTCCCGTCACTCTAGTAGGAAAGAGATATCTGTAATACCCAAGTACTAGCAAGAGGGAACCCCTGGATATCAAGTAGTCTGTCAAGTGATTTTTGTATGTGAAGCAGTTATGGATTTTCTCTGGGTAACCCTGGAGATGCGTTAGATTCTCAGGCAGAGGTGCAATTACAATTTACACACACACTAACCAATCTGTAGCATAGCACTAATCTCCCATGGCTAACATCACATTACACACAGTGTGATCACTAACCCAGCAGGTGCAGTTGGACTGAGAGCTTGTGTGTGTTAATCAATAGCCTCATAGAGAACAGCAATGCTCCCAGGAGATTAAAAATTGTGCTCACACCCCAAAAGGGACAGAACTCTTCCATTTTTATCATGCTCTTGCCCCTGCATTTCAGCCTTAGGAAAAAAAGCTTGCTCTAATTCACGAGGAGGATAATGCTGATCAGGACATGATTATTTTCTTCATGCAAATCTGACCTAACGCTGCTAAAGCAAACGAAAGTAGAAGATCAGGTGAAAGGGCCATTGTGACACGGACAAAATCATGGAGGGGAACTCGGTTAATCTGAAAGGGCTGCAAGACTGAGCCAATCACTGAGGGGTAATCACTCAGATAGCTATTAATAAATCCCTTTGATAAAAAAATAATTGTGTGCCATTGCATATGCCTTCCTACACACACGCTAACAAGTTTAATGAGGCGGATACTGCAATATATGATGATCACTAGCTTTGAAGAGGACAAGGCTGCCATTTCTAATGTGTGATTACTATTGATGTGAATTGGATTCTGGTATTATTTCAGTTTATAAAATCATCAGATGACATAGGCTAGGCTAAGCCTCTTTCCTCCTCACAGCATGAGACTGTGGAATTACCTAACTTCGTAGTTTAATACATTTGCACGTCTTTGGCTTAATGACTGGAGATGGTACGTGCGCACGGAGAGAGAGAGAGAGAGAGAGAGAGCGCAAGCGCGCGAGCGCAGCAGGGGCCATCTATGGGCAAGAGAGTGAGCCCTTGAATTGCTGCTTCTGTGAAAGACAGCCCTTTTGAACAGCCTCTTTCTCAGGAAAAGGTTATACAGACAAGCCCTGAAGACAAATCAAACTGCATTTCTAGTGAACCTTCCATGCCATGTATTCCAAGGCACTTTTAAAAATATGTAATTAGCTGTGACTGTGCCAAAACAGGGCTTGAGCCTGCAGCTACATTTTAGATGATGAATGAATTATCAGTTACTGGCTATGTGATTAGGTGGAAATCTTGATGCTTAACCCAACAGTGAGGTGGTCGTATGACCCTGCTCTCAACAACTATACACTCAATGGACACCACCACTAGGCAGAACCAGTGATGCACCCAAAGGAGTATATGTGGGACCAGTGCTTGAAAATAGCTGGTAGGCACCCACACGAGCACCATCTTGTTCTCCAGAATCTCAACTTTCATTTTAAAAAGTTAAGGCTCTAGTTGTTATGATTGGGAAGAAGACACTAGGTTCACATGTTTGAGGTAACGACACAGAACCTGCAGAGAGCCTGGAACAATAGTTCTGAGAGGCATGAGTGGAGCCCCACTGCTCTAACGCCCAGTCCTGTGCATCAGTTATTAGACTATGTGTCCTCTGTAGGCATGTACATGGAAGACAATAGGGGACCCAAGATGTGTGCTGGAGAGGCAAAGCATTGACAAAGGTTAAGATGGCCATTTGATGTTTCTCCCTTATAAATGGGGTTACATAAGTTGATGCAGGTAAGAAAGATATTGCAGTTTGGAACTAGGTACTCCCAAAGCTTTAGTGTACGTGCTTAGGTCAAAAATGGACATGACTTGTGTCTGCATTTCATAGGATACTGCTGAGTATCCATCAAAGGGCTTTCCTTCATGTTTAAATAATGTGATGTAATGTAATGCTGACAGGTGCTTTCCACACCGAAAAAGGATCGGAGCAGAAAGTGTTTGGATTGGATTGTTGCAGAGTGTGTGTCTCCCCTTCCCCCAAGTTCAGACCCTGAAGTTGCTGTCTAGCATGCAAATGATGTCAAAGTGAACTAGCTACAGCTTCATGGACTGCTCGCTTTACTGCGCAGCAGCATGGAGACAAATAATTGGGCACTGAAAGAGGGAAAATAACCTACTGATAATTGGTGTGTTCACAGCACTAGGGCTACAGTGTTTGTGGCAAAAAAAAAAAAAAGGGAAATCATGGGGAGGAAAAAGAAATGTGCATTACAGGTCATCATGGAAGATGGTTAGTATGAACACCAACCATTTCAGTTTTGCAATATTGTACCAGTTTTACCAAATATTTGTAAAAATGTGTCTTCGGGCTCCACTTGTGTGTGTCAATACATTTGATATTCTTTTGTGTTGGGAACTTTTATTAATTCACTTGCAAAGAGCTAAGAAATATTAAGGACTTCATAGCATAAAATACAGTAGCATATAATTAAAGAGGGCACTCTGCGGTCCTCAGCCAGTACTTAAGAACTACAAGCGTAAAACATTGTATGTGAAAATCCCAACAACAAATTAAATTATTCAACATGCTTTGTCTTGCAGTTGGAATGGAGATTGACGGACAAGTGGAAAGTGACTCAGAGAGCGAAGGTAGAGTGGAGAATAATAGCTGCTGTCTTATTTGGAAATACACGATGAGAGATCTTTTTTCTCCAAAGGTTTATTTTGTGGTTTGACTTGCTACACAGTGGTAATATCTAATGAGGTATGCATGGTTATATTCAGTGTTGTTGTTGCCCTGTTAGTCCCGGGATATTAATGAGACAAGGTGGGTGATGTAATATCTTTTAGTGGAGTGAAAGCTTCTCTCTCACCAACAGAAATTGGTCCAATAAAAAGATAACCACACCCATGTTGCCTCTCTACTATGCATAATTAGATTTCCTACCTGGGTAGTTGACTTTGATGATGATGAGGAGGAGGATGTTGTGCAGGAGAATGCTCCTAAACCTGGCTGTCCCCTTCTCTCCGTGTCCCTGAGAAGAGATGAGACCCGGAGTGAAGCTTTCCTTGGTCTGCCACAGTAAAGCAGGCAGCACTGTGTTCCATGTGTGGTGTGATGTGAGTGAATTTACAGGACAATGCAAACATCTAGAAACTGTCACCTTTCACTGCTTTTTATGTAATTCTTGTCATTACAGTAAGGGTGAGTCTTTGTTACATATGACTATGCGAGGAGAGAGATAAAGCCAAGATAGATTTAGGACAGACTAGCAACTCATGGCAAAAATCAGGAAAAGCCATAGAACAGATTTAAAAAATTTAAAAAAATACCCTCACAAATACAGTAAATAAAGAGACATTGCTAAGGGCTAGGATTGCTGGGGTAGTGGATGGTTTATGGTGATAGACAGACCCTCTAGACCACAGTTCAAATCCAGCTTAGGTAAATAGTAACTGAAAATAATCATCTGATGGCCTCTGTGAAATCAATTGATGGTCTCAGTCTAGTTTCCAGTGGACAAGGGAACCCACTAGAGCTGGTTGATTTCCCCCCCCCCCCCCCCCCCATTAGAAGCAAGAAGCCTTTTCAAAAGAGTTTTTGGCAGTTTCACAATTTCCCAGTTTTTCCATCTAAACCAAAAATGTCAATATTTTGAACTCTGTGTTTTTTACCCTTTCTCCCCACTATTTTTTTTATTTTAATTTTTGTGTGCGTACCACTGAATGCAGCAAAACAGGTGATCTGTAGCGTTTTGTTTTACCACTTCGTCTTTTCTTCCTCTCCCTCCTTCCTCTCCCCCCCCATTTTCCCTTCTGCCACTCTAACTTTTCAGAATGTTTCCACCTTTGGAAACATTCTAGAGAGGCAGAGTTACAGACTTTTCATTTTTCCTTTTGCCACTGTGTAACATTTCCAAAGTTGGAGACATTTTGAAAATTAGTGACAGAAAGCAAAAATGAAAGTGAATGAAGCCTTAGAGAGCGTTTGTTTTAATCTTCTTTTTACCACTGAGATAAAAAGGGGCTGGAGGAAGAAAATTAACAACATTTTGGGGAAGATATGTTGCAATATTAAAAAAGAAACAAACGTTCTCTTTCAAACGCTGCGAAATGGAAAAAAAAACCTTTTAAATTATATTTTTTTTCTTTTTGCAAAATAATTTTTTGATCAGCTCTAATATCCACATCACAACTGTCACAAATTAGTGTGTCTGTTGACAACATGAACAAGAAAATGAATGGCAGCAAAGAGTCCTGTGGCACCTTATAGACTAACAGACGTATTGGAGCATGAGCTTTTGTGGGTGAATACCCACTTCTTCGGATGCATGTATTCACCCACGAAAGCTCATGCTCCAATACGTCTGTTAGTCTATAAGGTGCCACGGGACTCTTTGCTGCTTTTATAGATCCAGACTAACACGGCTACCCCTCCGATACAAGAAAATGAATGTGCATAGAGACTGGTCTACCTTTTCCTCCCTAGATCATTCCCCTCCAGCTTATTGAAGGCAGAGCATGGAGAAGCTTCTACTGCCTATACTGCATTTATTCTGCACTGACATGGGACTTCAGTCTCCAGGGCTAAGAATCAAGCCACTTTCACGCGCACTAAATTAACATGCTGTTGTCTAAAGTATAGCAAATTGGTTCACCACACTTGAGATTCGATATTAAAAATGTTCTAGAGACCAAATCAACAAGCCTAGCCAACTTATTGTCTAGAAACAGAGCAGTACAATTCAGGAAAGAAAGAGTTAATATGTAACCAATGCTTCCGAGAAGCAGTTCTCACAGCATGCACTCCACCTTATATAGAAATATGCTTTCAAAACCAGTCACATATATTGTGAGGTTGTTTACAAACTAAAAAGCGCTTTATAATTCACACAAGACCAAAATTCACCAATCAGCTTTGACCTTGTTTTTTTGTACCATGATGTACCCTTCTCATTTTCTGTTTTGGAACCCATATTCCAAGGGTTAGGGTGATGAAAGCACTCCTTACCTGCACCAGGACATAGAATGAATGTGTCTTGTGTTTGATAGCTTTGGCAAATATGAAACCTAAGTTCAGCTTTGCAAAGTGTTGTGGGATACTTGGCATAGGTGAACAGAATTATTGGAAGAACATGATACAAGTCAGTTAGCATAATGACCCAGCACTCATATTTAACATAACATATACAATATTAGAACCATGCACATAATACCTATTAATGTCTGTGTGGGGGGGGGAGGGGAATCTATAACATAGGTGTTGGCTAACAATGCAATTTTTAAAAAGAAAATTAGAGTAAATTAAACAATTTGCTTTCACAATTCTGGCATATATTTAAAGGTCTATAAGGTGGATAGAAAGCTGGCTAGATCATCAGGCTCAACGGGTAGTGATCAATGGCTCCATGTCTAGTTGGCAGCTGGTATCAAGCAGAGTGCTCCAAGGGTCGGTCCTGGGGGCGGTTTTGTTCAATATCTTCATTAATGATCTAGAGGATGGTGTGGACTGCACGCTCAGCAAGTTTGCAGATGACACTAAACTGGGAGGAGTGGTAGATACGCTGGAGGGTAGGGATAGGATACAGAGGGACCTAGACAATTTAGAGGATTGGGCCAAAAAAAATCTGATGAGGTTCAACAAGGACAAGTGCAGAGTCCTGCACTTAGGACAGAAGAATCCCATGCACTGCTACAGACTAGGGACCGAATGGCTGGGCAGCAGTTCTGCAGAAAAGGACCTAGGAGTTACAGTGGATGAGAAGCTGGATGAGAGTCAATAGTGTGCCCTTGTTGCCAAGAAGGCTAACGGCATTTTGGGCTGTATAAGTAGGGGCATTGCCAGCAGATCGAGGGACGTTATCATTCCCCTCTATTTGACATCTGGAGTACTGTGTCCACTTTTGGGCCCCACACTACAAGAAGGATGTGGAAAAATTGGAGAGAGTCCAGCAGAAGGCAACAAAAATGATTAGGGGGCTGGAGCACATGACTGATGAGGAGAGGCTGAGGGAACTGGGATTGTTTAGTCTGCAGAAGAGAAGAATGAGGGGGCATTTGACAGCTGCTTTCAACTACCTGAAAAGGGATTCCAAAGAGGATGGATCTAGACTGTTCTCAGTGGTACCAGATGACAGAACAAGGAGTAATGGTCTCAAGTTGCAATGGGGGAGGTTTAGGTTGGATATTGAGAAAAATGTTTTCACTAGGAGGGTGGCGAAGCACTGGAATGGGTTACCTAGGGAGGTGGTGGAATCTCCTTCCTTAGAGGTTTTTAAGGTCAGGCTTGACAAAGCCCTGGCTGGGATGATTTAGTTGGGGATTGGTCCTGGTTTGAGCAGTGGGTTGGATTAGATGACCTCCTCAAGTCCCTTCCAACCCTGATATTCTGTGATACTCTGTCTAAGGTCAGAAGAGACCATCATGATCATGTAGTCTGACTTCCTGTACGCTGCAAGCCACAGAACCTCTCCCACCCACTCCTATAATAGACCCCAACCTCTGGCTGAGTTACTGAAGTCCTCAAATGATGATTTCAAAACTTCAAGTTACAAAGAATCTACCATTTACACTAGTTTAAACCTGCAAGTGACCTGTGCCCCATGGTGCAGAGGAAGGGGAAAAAAAAACAGGGTCTCTGCCAATCTGACCCAGGGGGAAATTCCTTCCTGACCCCCAAATATGGTGATCAGTTAGACCCTGAGCATGTGGGCAAGACCCACCAGCCAGACACCTGGGAAAGAATTATCTGTAGTAACTCAGAGACCTCCCCAACTAGTGCCCCATCTCCAGTGGCTGGAGATTTGCTGCTAGCAGTCACAGACTGGCTACATGCCATTGTAGGCAGTCTCATCATACCATCCCCTCCATAAATTTATCAAGCTCGGTCTTGAAGTCAGTTAGGTTTTTTGCCCCCACTGCTCTCCCACTAACTCTGTAAGAACAGGGTCTGGAAATGATTTCTAGCTTTCAGCTCCTAGGATCCATTGATGCACAAACATGAGTTTCACAATCATCAGTGGACACTGTGTGTACATGACCAATGCTAAATGCAGTTCTCAGCCTGCTTCTCATCCAAAGTCTGTGGAGGTCAACATTAGCTTGTTCGGACTCCAGCGGGGTTTGGATTAGGCATTCTGTCTGTACTTTTTGGATAAAGGGCAAATCTTTATTGCACCTATATAGAATGTTTCCAAAAATACTTGTTTTCATCAATTGCAGAGGATGAAGAGGGGGAAAAGGCAACCAGAAAGCAGCACTCCAAGGAAGCTATCAAGTCAAGTGGATGTGAAAGGAAAAAGCAAAATAAGAATGGGGAAGAAGCTGAGCTTGAAGAGAAAGTTGAAGCCCCAAGGCAAAAAAGAACTACTAAGAAGAAAAGTCACAAAATGAATGACAGTGATGGGGAAAGTGAAGCAGGGGAAGCAAGTGGGAAGAAAAAGAGAGATAAAAAGGCTTCTAGCAAAGACCAAAAGGAAGCAGAAAATAAAGAAAAGCAAACAAAGAAGAAAGGGAAGGAGCAGGATAAGAAACAGAAGAAAAACCCGGCAGAGAGGTACTCTAACAATCCCCAGACAGAAACCTACATAGTAGAATCTCATTTTTGTTGAATGTCAGCTTCCTGGGCAGCAGGTTCATGAACCTGTGGCATATTGGTGCAGGTTACTAAAAGAACAGTAAATTGTTACTTGTAACAAAAATTTAACCCTGAGAAACAAGAGAGTTGTTTTTCTCGTTAAAATGCAAGCTAGATTCTTTTCAGAATCTTCTTCTACCCCAAATATGATAATAGAATTAAGTATGTAATGGATTCCTAATGTGCAAGTATTGGAGCTAGAAAGAGTCCTTTTAAGGAAGACAACAAAGTAAGCCAGACTAGGGTGCCTTCCTTTGGCTGGACACATGATAATCCTAAAAGGTTAGAATAGATCTCTTAGGTTTTCCAGACTATTCCCCTGTTAATTTTCCTTTGTTCTAATCCTTTTCTTCTTCACCCAGACTTTTTATTTGCTGTGTCGCCTGGCTATCATATTTCTCACCGTGATCGTATCTGGTTAACTGTAAGAACCCCACTGGCAGTCAAACAGGTCACATGATACTTATGAAGATGGTTGAGTCACTTTACAACAACAAGAACAAGAAAAGATCTGCAAGACTGAATTGGAGTTATGGTTGAATCCCCAAAATGATACCTGTTTCCACTAAGTTTTTGTTAGTGTCAGCTCATGTGATGCCAACTCTTGTGCTGCCAGTGAAACTTAGGTTAGGTGACAATAAAACAAATTCATTTAAGGTCTGATTTTTGCAACACTTCCTTTGAGCAGTTCTTAGGCAAGGAGCGTCAATAGGACAACTCAACATCAAGGCTCCAGAATTGAGCCTTTTATAAGTGAAGGCCAAGACAAGATGCATGTGCCAGATTCTCAGCTGGTGTAAATCAGCATAACTCCACTGAGATCACTGGAGCTATGCCGATTCACAGCTGAGGAGCTGGTCTGGGACTGATCTGGGTCTGGTGTTTATATAAAGCACACACACACACCCCTCCTCCTAGTCCACCATTTTGAGAGGACTTGTGTCCTGGGGGAAGGTGACTATTTTTATAATTGAAATGTGGCAGGCAATGTCTTTCATCTGGTATTCTGTAACCTGAAGCATGTGCCCAAAATCTTCTCCTGGATCATTTTGACTACCCCATCACTGTGTCGATTTAGTTGGTAGCACTGTCACATTTGAGCCAGAAAGGCGTACGTTCACGTTTCCTCCCTTGGTTTGGGTTCATCACATGCAGTGTTGATATTGAAGGACAGCACTGAGTGGGGAAAATATCATCTGAACTTTCACTAGTGGATATCGAGATTGAAGTTAAAGATCCTGGAGAATTTTTCAAAGAAACAAATAAATCAGTGTCCTAGGTAGAGTTTTCCCCATGAAAATTTCAGATTTCAAAAAAATTTCCCATCACACATGGGACAAAGTCAAAAATTTCAAACGAACCAAAAATCAAAACCAAATTTGGATCAGATAATTCGAAGTGTTTTGTTTTGATCATTTCAAAGTGATTGATTTCAATTTCTTTCTTTTTAAAAATGTTTATTTAATAACTTACCATAAATTAACTTAGATTTCAAAAATGGAACTCCTTGTTTGGAAAAAATGTGACATTTCAGCAATTTCAAAATATTTAAAAAATACTACTACTACTTTTTTTTTTTTGGAAACAGGCAATTTGTCAAAACCAACCCTTTCCTGAAAGTTTTGAATCTGCATTTTCTGAAAAATAATTAAAAAAAAAAAAAAAAAAAGTATATTTAGTCAAACAATTCCCAACCATCTCTAGTCCTGACCAACATTCCTCCCCTCACCCCCCAACATGTTATGGCATACAAAGTTCTCTCTGTTATTGCAGAGAACATAATGACTGCTCCATTTTTTGTTCAGTTCCTGAACACTGCCTATGTCTAACTCACTGGTCTGCAAAGTGCTTTATAATCCCTGAAGTATATGAGGTGCTATATACAACTACATTTTATTACATTGTTTGTGTGATTTCCCCCCCCCCCTCTGTTTTTACTCTACTTTCGTTCTAGCTCTTCTTCCTCATCTGCTTCCAACTCATCTGATGAAGAGTCTCTGTCAGAGGAAGAACTGACGAGGCTAAAGGAACAGGTAGAGGAAAAGAAAAAACTAATATCTACCATGAGGAACAAACCTTGGCGTATGGTGAAGAAATTAGCATTGCTCAGGTAGCCCAGTGCATTCCCAGCTATTTATAGTTTTCACAATAGGAACCACTGAAGCTAGAGTGTGTGTTTAATAATTGTTGATGCACATAACATTTTAGAATTACAGTTTGCTGCTGTTATCATCCCAAGAACCCAGCCTTGGAAAAGCAACCAATGGAACTTAGCCAGCATGATTTGGTTTAAATGAGAAGCGCTTAGAGGCAGGATTCTGTTGTCAGTCTCTGTAACTAGAGAACAGATGATAAGCAAAATCTGTTCAACTGATACCCAGGCTGGGATCATTCTGCCCTTTTATTTAAAGGCAGAGAATGACTTTCAGACTCCTTGTTAAAGCTAACTCTGTGCCCTTCTTTGCTTATTCATGCGTACTGTTATATAGCAATCAGAGCAGCTTGTCTCCATCTTACTTTACACTTCCTGGAGCATTACTGCTTGCAGGTGACTTGGAAAAAATACAGTATTGTTTACAGCCAAGAGAACATTGCCTGCCATCCCACACTGTATGGGTGAGCAATGCAGATCACTCCTCACAATAACCTTGCAAAAAGTGCCATGAACCCACTGTAGGGTGAGAAATGGGTTCACTATCTTGTGTTTGCCTAGAGGCTATTCACAGCCCCAGCCACCCATGTTGCCAAAGCAGGCAGTAGCTGGCATCTCCCCTCATCTGCTCCTTTCTTTCACTCTGAAGAGTCAGTCTGACCTTCAGACACCTGGCCCCTCTCACATCAGCAGCATACAGTTTGATTCCCATAGGGTAGTTATAGCAACCTGGTCCTTCCCTTTGCCTCTCCTGACCTGGGTTCTTGGGGGAGGTGGGAAGGGGACTTCAGTTCTCTGTACTTAAATTTCCTCATTTGTAAAAGGCGACTGACTAATCATTTTTGATCTCCCAGGTGGGTTGGGAGGGTCTATTAGTTGTAAAGACCTGGAAACCCTCAGCATGAAAGTTGTTACAAAAGGGCACCAAGTATTACATTATTATATAGTGTCCTAGCAGCTGAGAGGTTGCCTGGAATCATGTTTGACTACACACTCACCTCTTTGTCCCCAAAAGAACTGCAAAGAACAACTGAGAGTGAAGGAGGACACATATACCCAACTCTAATTTGCTTAATCAAACTGCTCCATTACCTTGGCTGTGCAAGAATATTTAATGAATAGGTTGGAGTACATAATAATAATAATAATACTAGTCTATCCAATGATCTCAGAATGCTTTACAATTAGTTAATTGGAACTTATAAACAGCTGCTGTGAGCTAGGTAAGTATTAATCCCATTTTACAGATGAGGAAATTAGAGCACAAAGAAAATAAAGTCAACATTTTCAAACATGGGTACCTAAATACAATTTTGGGGACCTCTCTTTAGGCATCCAAATTTTGAAACATATCTACAAGTGACTGGCCCAAGACTACACATTAAGAAATCCAGGAACAGAACCTAGACCTCCTACCTCCCAGGCATATGCATTAACTACAAGATCATCTTTCCTTCCTTCCTTCCTGACAGCTGCACTGTTAAGAAAGTATAGAAGGAAGAACCAGACTTCTCCCATTGATAGGGAAGGAAGACCCAGAATATGAATGCTGTTGGAAAGGGAACCAGGTGACCTTAGGTCTATGTATGAGGAAACTCAAACAGGGATATTAAGTTACTTTTTCCAAAAAACACACCAGAAATGTTGACAGAGCTGGGAATAGAATCCAGGTCGCCTGACTCTCACTGTCTTCCTCCCTTTGATAACAGCACAATTCACAGAAATTAAAAGTGACTGTACAACATTCTCTGCACCCAGTGCCATCTTGGGGAAGATTCTTTGAATGTTTTAGATCAGGGCCAACCCTAAGCAAACACAATCACTTTTGTATTTTTGAATTAGGGAGGCACAAGCTTTTGTAGAGAAGTTTGAAGGAGCGTTGGGAAAGGGAAAGGGAAAAAAATTCTACGCATACAAGATGATGATGGCAAAGGTAAGTGCTGTCGTAATGACAAAAAGAAGAGTGGATGCTTGGTCACTAATACAGTGTATTTTTGGCTACAAGCAATAAACTCACATTGGGCAAAATAGCCACCATTACAGAAGCTGAGATAGCACTCCCTGTATGTATTTTAATTCACTGAATAGCTGCATTTTTCATGGTTCCTAACCAAAGTCATGCAGGATATGAGCCAAATTCTGCCCCAACTTAAACCGCATGCAGCCTCCCTACAGTACAGGAGGATGCAGAGCATGTAAAATCAGGGCAGAATGAGGGTCTCTGGGTGTGGTCTCTGACAGGTTAAAGTATTGATTACACTAAGGATTGGAGACACAGCCAAATCCAGGCATAGTACCATTTGTTTCAGTGGAATTGCGCCAGTTTACAAATTGGACCACTAAATGGGAAGATGACCATGGAGAATTGTGACTTCTCACTGCAAGACTGGAGTCAGTAATTAAGTTATTGCTTTCATGGAGATTCCACTGATTTGAGACTTAAAAAAAAAATTTGATCATGTCCCGTTCCCATTGATGTCAGTGATAGTTTAGCCAGTGAGAAAAGAATCAGGCTTGCTATTTGTCAAATGAATCCTTCTTTTAAATAGAAATGGGCCCAAACCAAAGCCTCACACACAGATCTGGGTCTGCAGCTTCAACCTCTCTCTCTCTATGGGTTAAATCCCAACACTAACTCGGATCCCACAGAAACCTAACAAAGTTAGGATTCAGGACCTGAATTTGAACACGTGAATTTTGAAGCGTTTGGATTCAGGGTTTTGATGTGGACCATTACAGAAGTAAAAAAGGTCAGACCCAGACCGAAAACTCCAGAATTTGGTTCAGGCTCACCTCTGGCTTTAAAGTTTGCCACCAATTTTTAATAACTCAACTAAGCACTAACTTTAGGAACTCCTTAGAGAAAGCAACCCCAGAGGCCTCTCCATGACCAGCCTAACATTACATCTCTATTTGCAACACTGTTTTCTTATTTCAGAAATGGGTGAAATTTAAGAGAGACTTTGACAATTTTAAGACACAGTGTATACCTTGGGAAATGAAGATAAAAGAAGTGGAGAGTAAGTGCAACTTCCATTTAGACTGAGACATGACTAAGATATTTTGTTGTACAGTTTTGTGTTTCTTCAAATAATCTCTTGGTCACAGAGAATCTTACCCACCCACACTACTAACCACTGCCTCTTTTTGTTTAAGGTCACTTCGGTTCCTCAGTAGCTTCTTATTTCATATTTCTGCGATGGATGTATGGAGTAAATCTGGTCCTTTTTGGTTTAATATTTGGACTGGTTATAATTCCAGAGGTAAGAGCTTAAGCCCCAATCCTGCATTCAGGTTCATGCAAATAGTATCTTCTCCATAGTAAATGTCAAAATTAGATTGATGGCATATTGTTACTTATTATTTCCAATTGTACTTTGTTACTCCCAGTGTTATTGCATCTGGTAATGTCACATCCAGTCATGTCATCATCCTTATCTTAACTCTTAATCAATTTCTTATCTTCTGCATCATTCTCATTTTGACATTCACTAGGAGCAAGATATTGCTCATGCAGGCACAGAGACCTTGGGCTGTCTTACTGATAGATCTGTGGATAATGTCACTTCATGATGCTCTATCTTCCTGGAGTGGCAGAATAAACTTCAGTTTTACTTAGCCTTAGTTAAAATATGGTAAGAGATACACCTTATGCACGTATTTGGATTTATAGTAGCAAGTTAGGGTCCTATTTTTGAAAATGTTGGGTTTTGTGAGTATGTCCCTAAATCCATATTTATCACCAATGGGAGAGATTTTCAAAAGGATCTTAAGAGACTTAAGAGCACAATTCCCACTGAAGTCAATGCCCCATAATCACTTAAAGTGCTCTGATGGGCTGCTCCACTCACCGCCAGGATGGTGCCTCCTCCTGGTTATTCTAGGGAACAGCTCACAAGTTCATCACCCCTTCCTGTGGTTTCATGTTGTCTCTCAGTCTCTCTTTCTGGGTCAGCAGCCCCCGCTCTCACTCCACAAGCTGCTGCCTCTTTGTGACTTGACCCTTCAGCCAGGTCACCAAATGTTTCCCCTTCTGGGGTTGGAAAGTCTCTTCCCACAAACAGGCTCAGGCAGCCTTCCCAGTCACTGCTTTGTCATGCCACTCCCTCAGTGGCTGGCAGGGGAAACTGGGCCCACCCTCTACTCTGGGTTCTGGCTCAGGGACCCTCTAGCCAGCAGTCAAGGCCTCCTTTCGGCCTTACTGCCTTTCCCTGACCCCTCTGCTACCTTCCTGACTCTCCCCCTGTCCCCAGGTTTGCCAGCCCAAATGTGCCTCCCTTCTCCCAGGGAGTGACTGCAGGCTTTCCCAGCAACCCCTTTTCTGCTGCCAATTTCCTGCCTTTATAGTCCCAGCCCAGCTCATTCCTCCTCACCTGGGCTTCCTCATTCAATCAACGGATTGCTTAGCCACTGGATTCCCCTCAGCTATGACCTGTTGAGTTAATTAGCCCCCTTCTCAGTCTGCATTAACCCTTTCAGGGCAAGTGTGGGGTGAATACCCTTTGAAAAATCCCACCCTTACGCAACTAAACATGGATTTGGAAGCCTAACTTTAGGCTCATATTGCTGAAATTTTTGGGCAGAGTGAAAAACAGAACTCAGGAATTCTATTGGCTTCAAGTATAGGCCATCATATCTCTAAGAAATCCAGGATGTACATTCCCAAAAATAATTAAGAAAACCATAGTGACAATATGATACTGTCAAACACATTTCTTAACCCTGACATTCTTGTAAAAAAAAAAAAATCACAGTAAAGGTAATATACTGGTAATATTTAATTACATGATTGCCTATTAAGGAGTTATAAAATGTAGGTACAAAATACTTAATGATGTGGTTTAAAAGTTCTTACTGGTACTAGTGTTTTTACTGGTGTTGATTTGACATGGTTGCTTGACTAAAAGTGGTAAGTCTGACTAAGTTTTGCATAGTTTCTCAGGTTCTTCCAAATTAAGAGGATGCATAAAATAAATAAGATTTGCCAAATCCTCTAACAACCAATAATTGTTGGTTTCCAAAATACCCCTGTTTTCCACATCTTAAGTCAGCCAGTTGTTTCTTCGTGAGAAAGGGTTTTCTTGTTACTCTTTTCCATTGTTATTGGAGGAGGCTTGGCCAAAGAAGAGTATCGTGGAAATAGTTAGTTATGACCCTTTTAAAAATAGATGTGTGTATTTAGCTATATAATACTATGGCTCAGTTTCTGTGTGCTGCGTCTTTAAGGGCTCTGCTATCCACCAAGACTGCCAGATGTTCTTGTTCAATGCAGGTTATTACAGAGGAAAGACAGTGTGTGGTCTTCTGATAGAGATTGCACTTTTTTACCTTCTTTAAATTTTGTTATTCACTTCATCTAAAATAAAAGCCATTCAGATTGAAAGTATCCTCTGAGCACGGAAAGGCATAACCATTAGAAGTGAATAATACAAATGCATTTTCTTTCTTTACGAATTGTACATTTCCATACGATGAAGTAGTTGTGCCTGTTTTGTCTATACAGTATGTATTTTATTCATGGTGCATTAAACTGTTACAATGTATACAGGGGATTGGCAATAACCATTTAATTATAAATGGCTTTAAAACTAAGTGTACAACCCTTGCAAAACAAATGCATTAGAAGCGATTGACGTAGTCCGTCTGCTTCATGCTGCAAACGTATTCTAAACTATTTATGAGGCATTTAGACTTTGCTGTGCACTGGCCATAGCCTACTTATAAATATATTAACTCTTTATGACTCCTTCATAGACAACCCTTAAATTAAAGTGTTGCCAATCAGTTTTGATAAACCCTGGTCTTGCTGCAAGTCCTACCCTGCAGAATGCTATTGGGAGATGCCATGGCATTATTCTGTTCTCATGTCACCTTCCTGATGCCAGCTGCCCTCCTGACCCCTGCCATTTACAACTGCTTAATGTTGAGATTATTTCATAACTCAAGAACTGTATAAATATAAAGCCTATCTGTAAGCATGAACAAATGCCCCTCAGCTGATCTTGGCTTCTCTTGAGGGAAGAATACTGCATCAACTGATAAAATGAATCCCTTTGTTGCATTAGAGAGATGTAACCCATGAAGTTCAAGGCAAAGGAGCCTTCTATCCAAATAAGTGAAGTTTAAATTGAAGTTGTTGCTGTGCAGACATGCTCCTCTCTCTAGCAGCTTCCATTTCCCAGGCAGTATTTAGCCAGACTCTCAGTGTTTTCAGATGGTACTCTGACATGGAGAAGAAAAAAAATTATTCTAAAAAGGTACGGTATATGCTATTGGTAGGATTCTATGAAGCACTCATCATTTGTCTTAACTCTGACATCACTGGGAATAGAGTTAGGCCAATGCTGGGCATTTTGAAAATATAACCATAAAAACATCTATATCTTTGCCAGTCCAAGCCCAACCCCAGCAATGCTCTGCTTCATCCTCCACTAACAATTCATTTGTGTGCCATTCCACCACTACATCATAGAACAATTTTGTTTTAGATCCGGGCCAACCCTAAGCAAATCCTTTTAAAGGAGCATCAACAGAGAAAAGATAGATGAAAGGATCCATAGCATCCCCCTGTCCCCAAACATTGCCATTCCTTCCATTCCACCATCAGGATCTAGAGAAGGCAGTTCTGGAATTCTGGAGCACTAGAGACCCAGATCAAGCAGTTTTCCTGATTTACAACACAGACGAAAGAGCTGAAGGACACCAAATATAGCCAAGCAACATGAAGAAACATCATCTATCCTCGGGTTGCACTTTACATCACCAGTTTAGTAACAGATGAAAACAATAAAAAAAAAGGCAAGAAGTTAAACCATCCCATTCTTAGTTGCTGCATTTCATAATCTGTATGTTCATAAAGCATTAAGTCATTTTCACAGTAGCCCTAAACCAACTCCTGGTTACCAGTGTTCATGTACAGAGATGTGCCAACAACGTCAGCATCTCTGAACAATGAAAACAAAGGAGTATCTGGAATCCTGCACGTACTCAGATCAGGTTTTGACTACCCAGGAGCATTTGATTATCCATGAGTCATCTGCATGGCAGCCAATGACTCTTATTGAATGAGTCTAGTTCAGGTTACATAGAAAACATTTTATCCACAGCATCACCACTAGATTACTAAGAGAAAAAAGAGAGACAGAGGGGGAGGGCAAATTCTGCTCTCATATACACTGAAGTAACTCCATTAAAATAATTGGAATTGCTCTGAACATAAGAACAGCCGTACTGGGTCAGACCAAAGGTCCATCTAGCCCAGTATCCTGTCTACCGACAGTGGCCAATACCAGGTGCCCCAGAGGGAGTGAACCTAATAGGTAATGATCAAGTGATCTCTCTCCTGCCATCCATCTCCACCCTCTGACAAACCGAGTCTAGGGACACCATTCCTTACCCATCGTGGCTAATAGCCATTAATGGACTTAACCTCCATGAATTTATCCAGTTCTCTTTTAAACACTGTTATAGTCCTAGCCTTCAGAACCTCCTCAGGTAAGGAGTTCCACAAGTTGACTGTGCACTGTGTGAAGAACTTTCTTTTATTTGTTTTAAACCTGCTGCCTATTAATTTCATTTGGTGACCCCTAGTTCTTGTATTATGGGAACAAGTAAATAACTTTTCCTTATTCACTTTCTCCACACCACTCATGATTTTATATACCTCTATCATATCCCCCCTTAGTCTCCTCTTTTCCAAGCTGAAAAGTCCTAGCCTCTTTAATCTCTCCTCATATGGGACCCTCTCCAAACCCCTAATCATTTTAGTTGCCCTTCTCTGAACCTTTTCTAGTGCCAGTATATCTTTTTTGAGATGAGGAGACCACATCTGTACGCAGTATTCAAGATGTGGGCGTACCATTGATTTATATAAGGGCAATAATATATTCTCCTTCTTATTCTCTATCCCATTTTTAATGATTCCTAACATCCTGTTTGCTTTTTTGACCGCCTCTGCACACTGCGTGGACATCTTCGGAGAACTATCCACAATGACTCCAAGATCTTTTTCCTGATTTGTTGTAGCTAAATTAGCCCCCATCATATTGTATATATAGTTGGGGTTATTTTTTCCAATGGGCATTACTTTACATTTATCCACATTAAATTTCATTTGCCATTTTGTTGCCCAATCACTTAGTTTTGTGAGATCTTTTTGAAGTTCTTCACAGTCTGCTTTGGTCTTAACTATCTTGAGCAGTTTAGTATCATCTGCAAACTTTCCACCTCACTTTTTACCCCTTTCTCCAGATCATTTATGAATAAGTTGAATAGGATTGGTCCTAGGACTGACCCTTGGGGAACACGACTAGTTACCCCTCTCCATTCTGAGAATTTACCATTAATTCCTACCCTTTGTTCCCTGTCCTTTAACCAGTTCTCAATCCATGAAAGGACCTTCCCTTTTATCCCAGGACAACTTAATTTACATAAGAGCCTTTGGTGAGGGACCTTGTCAAAGGCTTTCTGGAAATCTAAGTACACTATGTCCACTGGATCCCCCTTGTCCACATGTTTGTTGACCCCTTCAAAGAACTCTAATAGATTAGTAAGACACGATTTCCCTTTAGAGAAACCATGTTGACTTTTGCCCAACAATTTATGTTCTTCTATGTGTCTGACAATTTTATTCTTTACTATTGTTTCAACTAATTTGCCCGGTACCGACGTTAGACTTACCCGTCTGTAATTGCCGGGAACACCTCTAGAGCCCTTTTTAAATATTGGCGTTACATTAGCTATCTTCCAGTAGTTGGGTACAGAAGCTGATTTAAAGGACAGGTTACAAACCCTAGTTAATAGTTCTGCAATTTCACATTTGAGTTCTTTCAGAACTCTTGGGTGAATGCCATCTGGTCCCGGTGACTTGTTAATGTTAAGTTTATTAATTAATTCCAAAACCTCCTCTCCTGACACTTCAATCTGTGACAGTTCCTCAGATTTGTCACCTACAAAAGCTGGCTCAGGTTTGGGAATCTCCCTAACATCCTCAGCCATGAAGACTGAAGCAAAGAATTTGTTTAGTTTCTCCGCAATGACTTTATCATCTTTAAGCGCTCCTTTTCTATCTCTATCATCGAGGGGCCCCACTGGTTGTTTAGCAGGCTTATGCCGGTGTAAGCAAGAACAGAATTTAGTCCAGAGAAGACATTAATTGGTTGCAAGTTACTTTAGATTCCTCCATCCTGTGTTTATTCCTGGAGAATAGACCTTCCTTGCGATAGTCTTCAAATCCATCTCTCAGCCCTTTTTAAGAGACTTTCCCCTTTTATTTAGGGGTGGTGGTGGTTTGGTTTGAGTTTTTTCTTCATTTTTAACAACGTACCCATCACAACTACAACCACATTTTATGGACTTTATGAGATATTTGGTAGATGAACATCAAAGTACACCTCTACCCCGATATAATGCGACCTGATATAACACGAATTCAAATATAACGCGGTAAAGCAGTGCTCTGGGGGGGCAGGGCTGCGTACTCCGGCAGATCAAAGCAAGTTCGATATAACGTGGTTTCACCTATAACGCCGTAAGATTTTTTGGCTCCCAAGGACAGCGTTATGTCGGGGTAGAGGTGTAGTAGCAGTAAAAGGGTGGTGGTTAAACTATACAGGGCCCAAGTCTCATCTCACATGAGTTTTGCGCTGGTCTAGTTCTAGGAGTTACTCATTTACACCAGTTTGAGATCACAATCAGGCTCTTAGATGAAATCCTGGCCCCAGTGAAATCAACGGCAAAACTCTCATTGACCTCAATAGGACTAGGACTTCACTCTTTGCCTCTAGGCATTTATGTGAAAGTGTTCATCTTCTTCACTCATGTCATTCACAGTTGATTCCAGATCTGGAAGTTTTTACGCTTCCCACAAGAACTAGCAAAATCAGGGCCGGTAAAACTTCAACCTACTGCTCGAGAGAGTCTCTCTTTTTACTACTATTTTTCAAATTGTAGAAGTCGTCATTCTAAAATCTCCCAAATTCTCAGAGTAATTTGCAGCAAGTCATGGTAACATGGCAGCAGAAAAAACTCTCTCACCATGTCAAATCCCAATTCGGCAAAGCACTTAAGCTCAGTTAGCTTGACTTCAATGGCACTATTCACATGCCCAAAAGTTAAGCTAATGTTAAACCAATGTGGTGAATCAGAGCCATAATCTACAGTATACACACACACACACACACACACACCATGAAACACCAGAATTTTTTGCACTTTTGATAGTCCTGGGAAGCATTAGGAAGCTTATGGGGATCTTTAAATGTGCATATGCTATTTCAGGTTGAGTCACTACTTGCAATCGGAGTTCTATAACTTTTGCTAAATAATCCTGTTTGTGAATTTGTTCCATGTTTTAAAAACTTCCCTTTGTCCTGTTGTATCTTATTACAAGGAAAATATTTAATTAATGGAGAAATGAAAAGTGATATACACTCTGCTATACTATAAACATGTCTTCATAAACCTCACCTAGATCTTGATGGGAATCCCATATGGAAGTATACCTAGAAAAACTGTACCCAGAGCTGAACAAGCTACTGCTATGGATTTTTCTGTCCTTTGGGATTTTGAGGTAGGTATTGTACATTCACTTCCAAAGTAGATAAGAGGTGTTAATAGGTAAGGGAACAAAATTCATCCCTGATGTAACTCCATTGAAATTGCTAGGTTTACAGAGATTAATTTGGTCCCAGATGTTGATTAAATCATTATTTTATGGTTTTACACACACACTTTCCCCCAGACAAGGACATGAAATGACTCCCATTGACATCAATGGGCTTTGAATCAAGCCCCAAAACATTTTGGATCAAAATCTATTGTGTGTGCGCGCGCATTTGTTTGCATATGGATTTAGCAAATTTCCATACACAAATGTGTTTGGAATGCACATACTGCACATAGATATGCAATTGTTGGTTCTGCAGGAAAAAGCTGCTGCTTTTTTTAAATTCAAAAATGGGTGCACATGCACAATTACAGAGCATGTGGCTGTTCAAGTTGTAGATTTAATTCTCATTTTACAATAAGATAAAACATAAATAAATCCACTGAAGTCAATGGAATTACGTCAGTCCTTCACTGGGAGAAGTGAAATCAGAATCAGACACCTATTCTCTCCATACCTTTAAAAAAAATATATATATATATCTGTAGCCCTGGGAAACTGAAGTTCTATATATCTCAATCCTTGGCTTCTTCTATTAGAATTACAACAGGCGGGCCTATTAGTTTGATTTGCAATAATAATTTTGTAGTGAGGATAATTGTCCACTAATAAGTGGAGTGAAAGCAACTCATTTCACATATGCCACGGAATAAATCATCAGATAGTAGTGACTTTTGGCACCACTGACGTAGGTTCACATAAGTGACCTAGATTTACTGGCAAGGAAAGATTTTGGAAAAATAGAGACAGCTTAATAATTACATCTCTGCTGCACTGCAAGTCAATATAGACCAATTATCACATAATCATCATTTTACATTTATATAGTGACTTTCATCCTGAAAAAAAATACAGAACTTCTGTACAAACAAGAATCACTTCACGAATTACTAGTGCATAGGTTGAGTATTGATTCAGAGGGAAGAGTTCCACTTAGTTACCAGCACCATTTCCTATAGCAGCTCAGGTTTTCCCATTGGGGCCAGAATGTCACACTCATGTGTGCACTGACTCTAAAATTTAGGTATGCAGAAAGCATCTTCACATAAATGGCAATAAATGGAGAAAGTTAGCCATGAAATGAGGGGCCAAAAGAAGGTTGGGGAGGTGCTCTTGCCACTTATCAGAAATAAAGTGGCAAGCGCTATAGGAAGTTGCTGAATAGACAAAGTGCAGCAAACTAGGAAATGAAATATCCATTATTCTAAATTTCCAAGTGTGTCTAGTGAAACGATGCCTCTGCTTTTTGGTGCCCAACTTGAGGCACCTGGAAGGATTCAGTTTTCAGAAATTGCTGAGCCCCCATTCTCTGAAAATCAGGCCCCCTGAAAGGAGTTTGAAGTTGGGCAGCCAAAAATTCAGGTGCTCAAAAAACAAAACAAAACAAATCAGTAGTTCCACTTGAAAATTTACGCCAACATGCTTATGTGCCTTTAGGAAACCATCAAGGTACTAAATCAGTCCTCAGAGAAAACTAGCAGGAGGGTGACTAGGTTCTGTTCTGTATGATACCTTTCCTGAGGTCAGATAATAAAAGATGGTATTTCTGGAAGTGTTTTTGAGATACTAGCCAATGCTGCTGAGAACTACTATTGAAGGTGGTACTTCCAGAAAGATCATCATTAAAGTTTTCTAAAAACCACTAATCTGAAAGTAGGTCAGGTAAATGAATCCAATTTATTAGCAGGTCTTCAAATGTCTGTTTTGAGCAACCTGATACAGCTGTGATATTGTCCCACTCATTTTTAATTGAGGATCTTACTGGAGTTTTAGACTTACTCTCCCCACTCCCTAGCATTTAAAACTTACTGAAGCTCAGTGCTAATTATTAGCAATCTGAGTAGGGTTGCGCAGAATGAGCAGTGCATCTTTAAAAATTAGAAAAGGAAGGTAGCAGCAATCTTTAGTCTGTCTTGTTAGGGGGGAAAACCCACTTCAAGACAGAGGGTAATTTTTTGCTGAGCTGCAGCTGGTATTTTTATTTGAATGTCTATAGGTTCCGCACATAACAACTAAGGAAATTTGTTCTGAGATGGGGCCATATGTGACCATGCTAGGAAAAAGAGCAGATCTACATTAAGCTTCCAAATTTTTGCCTTTTGCTTGGCACACGTCCACACTGTGCTGCTGTGACTAACATCCACAGAGACTCACCCTTTATTACTATAGTGTGCACCATACGTGTGGTGCAATGGGGAAAAAAAACTTGAGTAAATTTAAAATGAAGAGAAAAAGCATCATCATCATCACCAATCCCTGTAAAGTAGATTTCTAACAGAAAAATATTTTTCAACACAGTAACGAATAAGTGAATACTTTGGCAGCAAATGGGTTACATAATTGATGACAGCAGTAGAAAGGAATAGATCTAATTTGGACATAAGACTACATGTCTCACAGAAGGGAAATAAAAAAAAAAAAAAAACATGCAGTGTGATGTTCTGTACAATTTCTGACCAGGGACCAGAAAACTAAAACATTAGGAAGGTTATTTTCAGGCTCGAGTTTCACCCTGCACTAATGAACTCCAGAATGGTCCTCTTTATATTTTACAAGGTTTTTTACTCGAATCCTCCCCACCATACACAATATAATGGGTTACAATTTCCAAGGGACTGTGTTGCTGCCATACCAGCTGCTGTGTTGCTGCTCTGCTCTCAATAGCTCCTCAGTAATGGCAGAGACATGCGAAAGGTCATGCTGTACCTATGGCATTATACTCAGATTTGCAGTGTTCCCACCACCTGCTGGAAATCATGCAGAAATAACTCTGCAGCCAATGTTGTGGTCTGGATTACTAGAAATATCCCATTAATAAACACATGCATAACTAACAACTTTTACTGAATGCATCCAGCTCAGCTGGGGATTTTACAGAGAACTGATTAAACTGGGTCTAGCGTGCAGCCTAGGATATTGCTTTAGTTGTTCCGAAGTCCTGATCAGAAGCACAGATGGGAGCTTTCCAGAATGTTGTAGCCAGGCAGAGCTGGATTAATGCAGGGGGTTTAGGGGCTGCAGCCCAGGGCCTCGGGCTAAGGGGGCCCCGCAGGCCGGATGCAGCCCACTGCTTCTTTTCATCCAGCCCGGCAAGTCTCCGTGCCGCAGGCAGACACTGGTCCCCAAGCCTCAGTGTCCCCCTTCCCCCCCCCCGCCGGGGCTGGAGCCGCAAGCACTGGCTCGCCGATGTGTCCCTGTGGCCCCTAGGTGAGGGGCATTCAGGGAATCTCTGCGCACTGCCCCACCCCCAGCACCGGCTCTGCAGCTCCCATTGGCTGGGCACCGCAGCCAATGTGAGTTGCGGGAGGGGGAGCCTGTGGGCAGGACATGTCAGCCACCTTGGGGAGCAGAGCAGCACGGAGCCAGGGATCCTACCTCAGCCCTGCTGCGCCGCCGCCCAGGAGCTGCCCAAGGTAAGCACCTCCCGGCTGGAGCCTGCACCCCACACCCCCTCCTCCACCCCAACCCCCTACCCCAGCCTGGAGCCCCCTCCTGAACTAGGGTTACCATATCTCATAAATAAAAAAAGAGGACCCTCCACGGGCCCTGGCCCCGCCCATTTCCCCACCCCAGCCCCGCCCCAACTCC
>NW_020698372.1:4076421-4154715 GCF_002925995.2 Terrapene triunguis
TATATATATATATATATCTCACAGGCATTTGATAAGGATAGCAATGGAGTGGTGTTTCAGAAGCTAGTCGCTAAAAAGCCAAGATTAACTCAAAAATGAGGAACTAAAATACTTCATTAAATTGACTATTTTAACTTGCAAAATTTACAAGAAAGGGTTAAAACAATCCAATGGCCTTCATTCTTGTATGAGAAATGCACGTAACAGACAAGGAATCAAACTTATTGGTGGGATTTTTTGTTTGTTTTATTTTTCTTTAGGGTTATATCAAATATTCTGCTGTTTTTTATGGCTACTACAACAACCAACGGACAATTGGCTGGTTAAAATACAGGCTACCGATGGCATACTTCATGGTTGGAGTTAGTGTATTTGGCTACAGCCTGATGGTTGTTATAAGATCGTAAGTATAGTTCTTTGGTTTTAGCGTTTTTTCTCCTCTTTCTCTGAAATTCAAACTAATCTCTATTGCATTTCACCTCCACTTATCATTGTTAAAATAGCAGATTTAGAGACATGGCATGGCACTTTCAGTCCAGTTCCCAGGTGATTAGAATCCATGTGACAATTTCAGAAGACTTTTAGGGCCTACTTCACCAAAGAGCCTACTCTTGCATTCCTTGCACCCCCAAAACCTCACACTGACGCCAATAGGAGCTGTGTGGTCTTCACAATGAGTACACATTAGATCCTAACTCTAATGAGCAAAGCAGATGCATACCCAAACCAGTCTGCATTGGGCAGAATAATAATGTTTTGCACTAATCTCAGAAAGATTTAATTTAGCCTCCCAAAACACTGGAGATAGATGTTATTGACCTCATTTCACAGATGGAGAATTACAGGCACAGAGTTAAGTGACTTGCCTGTGGTCACACAGAAAGAAGTTCTATTCCTGCTTTTGAACAGATTATTTGCTGACTCCACATCATGGGAGTTAACCACAAGACTACCCTTCCTCCCCATAGGAAAGTGTAAGCCAAATGGATTTTTATGTTTATTGAAACAGGCATGATGCTATTCAGTGCACACAAAATCTTGAGTCCTTTGTTGGAATGAGGCACAGAAATATATCCAGACACTCAGATGTGCTGGTACATTTACAATATTACCATAAAATCTCAACATCTGTTGTCTCATCTATACTGGAGGGATTTATGCTAGAAACTCTAATAGGAATCACAAAATATTTCAGGGATCAAATAGAACAGAGGAAACAATAGAAGACATATCTGCTCCTGTGTTGATTAACAAGTATGCTTTCGTCCTCCCACCCCCCATCCCACATTGGTTTACTGCAAGTACTCTACTCCAGCATTGTGTAACCATTGAAATCTCTCTGGAACATCATGTAATAGCTGGTATATCTGACAGCACCAGAAATTTGTTTTTCTTAATCTAAATAGCATGCAAAATAGCACAGATATAGTTTGATGATGATGGTGATATTTATTTGTATTGCCATAGTGCCTAGACATGAACCAGAACCCTATTGTGCTAGACACTATACAAATAATTCCTCTCCTGGTCCATTTATGAATCCTCCTAAATTTCATTGAAGTTACTGTTATTAAAGATCCTCCAATATAGCTATCATTTTGTAATGAATAGTGGATCTGCATCATGATATATGGACTCAGCCCTCCTTAAACCAGAGGTATTTATTTAAAGAAAACAGCTACAACCAGACACAAAGCAGATACTGCCACATAACTTGAGTCCCAGCTTTGTTTTCCTTATTTACCAGGAATCACAACTTGTCTGAATTTCTGTATAGCACACAGGGGCATCTAGTGGCTGAATAATATACTGCAAGTAAACACATTGCCATTTGTGTCATCGCACAGGATGGCCAGAAATGCCAACGAAAACACAGGAGATGGGGATGACAACAATTTCACTTTCAGCTGGAAAATGTTCACTAGCTGGGATTACCTCATTGGCAACCCGGAGACTGCAGACAACAAATTTGCATCTATTACAACCAGCTTCAAGGTAATATCCAAATGACATACACTTTCTCTACAGGGAGTTCCCTGCCTCTGGAGATGCTACCAGAATCCACTTTAGCAGAATTTCAAGGGGAAAATTAGACAATAACCTGGATACCTATATAGCATCCCAAGGTGCCCCCTGGGATAAAATGATTAATCATGGTGATTCTAAGTTCATATGTTCTGTGCTGAACGGATCTCCATATTTAGGGTTTGGAAGACTATAGCTGTTTTACTTTCCTCTGGAGAACGGAGTAGGGAATATCAGTGAGGAATAAGTGAGTGGTTTTCAATTGCAAGGGACGGAGATACTCTTGTGGAGCTTGATCTTTCCTATATGCCCTCTCCTGTGTTTCAGTTAGAGATGCAGCAGAGCTGAGAAGTTTGGTTTCAGATGCTAATTTCCCCCAAATTCAACAACAATATAGGATCCTCCACTCCTTCCCAACACAGCATGCACATGATAGATTCTTGCCCAAACTCATGCTCTTGCTGGCATTTGCTTTAGTTTGCTGCCTTGGAGACTCAGTTTAAGAAATAGGATTTTGCTTATAAACAGTTCTATATTGAACTTAATCCAAGCTCCTTCATAGGCTGGTTATCCCCAGGGGTGCTGGAACAATTTATACAGTGAAAGCCATTAAACCAAACTGCAAACCCTGCATATGATGAAAATCATTTTAAGCCGGGGGTGCAGCAGCACCCCCTAGTTCCAGCACCTATGGTTATCCCCAGGGCTTTTGCCTACAAGGCTTCTTGTCTCTCCTCCTTGCTCTCTCTCACCTCCAATCAAAGGTCTTATCTTCCTGAGCTAAAATGAGACCCAGCTGTTCAGGCTGCCAAAGAGAGTCTGTGGAATTGTGCTGCACAACCACACAAAGTAGTAAGTCCTGATACCCTATCACAGAGCTCATTAGAGAGATTAGCCCTAGCCATGATGCATTAATATGAACTTTCCTAAATGCAATGGGATTCAGATCCAAGGATCTGGTTTGGACTCCAGCTCTAATTCCAATATAGAGGTTGTGTTTGTTTTTATTTCTAATATAACTCTCACAATCTGCCAGTACACAAGCTGAACTTGAATGAAGGGGATTTGGCAAAAATTCTTTGTTTAGCTTATTACACGTTTATGTAAAAGAGAAGACAGACAAGGAGTTTGTGTACATTTGCATTTGGGTCTTTGCTACTATGTTACACAATACCCGCCAAATTCTGATTCAGTTATACTGGTCTGAATCACAATAACTCCACTGATGTTAATGGAATCATTGTGAATTTATACTGGTCTAGTTGAGAACAAAGGTTGGCCCATATTGTATTAATTCCAAAGAAAATTGTTATGGAGAAAGCAATTATTGAGGAGATCCACTATAGAGCTAGTTGAAAAATGCCAATTATTTGCAGAAAAAAATTTATATCCCATGAAAAGTTTTGGTTTTTCCAATAAAAATCCAGAAGCCAAAAATGGAAAAAAAGTTGTCCATTTTTCAAAACCATTTTCTATTTTAAAACATCAGGCATTGCTAACCATTTTTGGTTTTGAAAAGCAAACATTGAACATTTTTACTGAAAACCAAACCAAAAAAAGATTATTTTTTAACTGTACATTGTTACCCCCAAAAAAATTCAGCTTTGGAGTTATGGAAAATTTCCATTAACATTTTGGTCAAAAAGCCATTTTTTCATTTAACAAAGTTTCAATAAAAAGAAGTCAAACAGCTAAGATGAACTCTGTGCATAGAAGAGCCCAATATAAAATGTATTGGGTAAAACATTTCTAGAATTCTTGAGGAGCAAAGAGCAATTTAGGTATCAGCACACCTGAAATGGTTTTACACACTGAAAAAACCAACTGCATAGATCATTGTGGAAGGAGAAGTCAGTAATTAAAGGTTATGTTCAGTTTCCTAAAATACAAATTCTTGAGCTGAATCCTACATCACAAAATCCTTGAATTTCTTGAACTTAATCGTCTGCATTACTCACACTCAAAAGTAAAACCTTGGAGAAGGAAGGAGGTCACATGTGCATCAAAAACAGAAAGATCTTTGCTACAACAGAAGAGCCAATTTTAAAGGTGTATTAGATTTAGGGCTTATAACGTCTAACAGTAGACAAACAGCATCTGGAGTGCTTGCATTAGTCATTTTAGTCTTCTTTATTTTAATATTTGCTGTTGAAAAGTTCATCCTTGAAGCTGGTAAAACTTTTGGGAACTCTCCAGAGAAAATTATTGGCTCAGGCTGCCAAAGTAGTGGGTTTTTTTTGTTTTTAATTTCTTTTGGCTCAATCCTGAAAAACCTGGACCATTTCCTTTATTGTATGAGTAAGCAGGTAGGTAGGAAAGATTTAGGATCCTAACAATTCAGAAAAATGCAACATCAAGTCGGGGTAAGTGGCTTTTAAAAAAAGATTGAGTGTGGGGAAAATCCCTTGTAATGCTCTGAAACAATGGTTTTACTCAGCTATAATTTAAGCAAACATCTTGGACAGAAATCTCCCTGGTTTTGAAAACACAAATTTGTTCCACAAGTGGTCTGATAAGTGCCCATACAAACATTGCAATAAATGAACAAGGCAAGGGGAGGGTGCTAAGAAGGCAAATGTGCTACAAACTCAAACTCAGACTGTGGAGAACAAACTGAACTAATGTGACAAAATCTGAAGGAAAGACATTTTTCAGTTGCTTAGATACCAATGCTAGGAGTCTGGGCAACAAGCAAGAGGAATTGGAATTTCTCATTGATGAGAAGACATTTGATATAATTGGAATGTTAAAATCACTGGTTACAATCTGTTTAGGAAGGTCAGAGTGGGTAAAAGTGGGTGGCACTCTACATTAATGACACCTTTTTTAGTTGATAACTCAGAAGGGTGGGCTCTTGAATGCATTTGGATTAATATGCTAACTAACAAAGGACAGGAGCGGGTACTGGTGGGGATCTGTTACAGACCACCAAATCAAACCAGAGAACAGGAGGAGTTACTCCTGAGCACCCAGCTATAATGTGTGAAAAGAAAAATTGTGCTACGTATGCTGGAGGTTCTGTGTGACCAGTAGTATATTATTAGAGCTTCTAAAAAATATATTTATAGAAAATTTTCCAATGCAAATAGTATTGTACCCAACAAGAAGAAACTTAATTATGGACCTCACTATGACAAAAAAAGAATTTCATTCTTGGACTGGAAGTTGGTGGTTGCCCAGAGACTACTAATCATGATCTGATTACATTCAATCCAATTCAAACCAGAAATAAATATATGCTTCAGAAAGTCCAAATTTTTCCCAAAGCTGAGGAAAATTTTGAGTGAAATTGAGAGGAAATCTTTAAACATAAAAATGTAAATGAAAATTAGGAATTCTTTAAAAAGAGTTTATTAGATGTCCAAAAAGCCATGATTTCACGGTCATAGCTCTCAAAAATAAGATTGAGAAGTGGCTTGATTACAGGGTACGAGTACCTTTGTGGGGAGGAAAGGGTACTAAACGGTTCTTTAATCTAGACGAGAAAGGCATAATGAGAACCAATGGCTGGAAGATGAAGGCATAAATGTTTAACAGTAAGGGTTAACAACTACTGGAATATTGGAACAAATTCTCCATCTCCTGATGTCTTCAAATGAAGATGGGATGCCTTTCTGGGAGACATGCTTTAGTCAAACACAAGGCATCATCCTCAATAACAGCATAAGGTAACTGGATGAAATTCTATAGCCTGTTATATACAGGAAGTCAGAGTAGATGATCTAATGGTCCCTTCTGGTTTTAAACTCAATGAACCTATGTATCTGCTACAATTCTTTAAATGTATCTACTTATAAAGGAGTCTATTGTGGATGAGCAAGAAAGTAACAAGGATGAGAACATCCATCTGAGAAGATTCCTTCGGGTTCTGGCGAATGTGCTTATCATATGTTGCTTGTGTGGAAGTGGCTACCTCATTTATTTTGTGGTTAAACGGTCCCAGACTTTTTCAAAAATGCAAAACATTGGCTGGTATGAAAGAAATGAGGTAAGAAGAGTTTGTTTCTGATTTTCTGTAATATTGACTTTCCTTAGAAAGAAGTGTAATTGTTAGCATGAAAATAGCTGCTAAAACAAAAGATTGTGGGTTCAAGTCCCACATCAGGATTAAGGTTAAAATGTTCAAAAGAACCAAAGTGTACATCTAACACGGGGCGGGGGGAGTAAGTCTCAGAGTTTGAATCTTGGGCTTGTGGTACAGGGCTAAAAATAGCTACGTAGACATTCCTGCTTGGGCTGGAGCCCAGGCACTGAGACCCACACGCCTTGCTGGATTTCAGAGCTCAGATTCCAGCTCAAGTGGGAACGTCTACACTGCTATGTTTTAGCTCCACAGCCCGAGCCACACAGGCCTGAGTCAGTTGACCCAGGTGCTGAGATTTTCTGCCACAAGGTTGTTCCCTCCTCCCACCCCCAGTGTAGACATAGCTGAAGTGACTTAAGTAACTAATGTCCCATTCATTTTCAATGGGGCTTACGTGACTTAGGTGCTTTGGAAAATTTTACCTCAAGTCTCACACCGGGTTTTGAGATGCAGTATTGTACTAGAAGGGTCCCTGGACTGTTAGAGGTGCCCTCCCTTCAGATAAAAAGTTAAACAGAGATGCCTTCTGTCCATTGCTGATAGAGCTGGTTGAAAAATAGAATCTCCACCTCATGGGAAATGCCGAGATTTTTGACATTTGGTTTTGTTACCTTTTGAGGCAAAAAGTTGAAATCTTGGAATTTTTCACAGAATGAAGTATTCCTGAATGTGTTGTGACCTTATCAAAATGTTTCATTTCAACTTCATCATTTCAGCTTTTACTATAATATTTATAACATATAAAAGTTGAAATGATGAAGTCCAAACTAAATGTTTAGATCATTTCCTGTGAGAATTTTGACAAAACTGATACATTCCTGCAAAACATTTCAATTTAGTCAAATCAGCATTTTCCAACAGAAAAATGTTCCCTCAGAAAAATTTCAACCAGCTGTAACCTCTGAGGCTTTTCTGCTGATATTTTAAGATCTCATGGCATTTTTCCCCAAAAGAAAAAGGGATATTCCTGATGCCCAACTTCTGGCCACTGTTCCCTCTCTCAGTAAGGTAGGTACTAGAAAAACCTGTATATTCTGTCAGGGACTACACAAATGCAACTCCCCCTAAACTCATTGGGCGTTGTACGTGTGACCAATGGTAAAATCTGTGCATCACTGCTGAGTTCATAAGAAAACTGAGTTCCGGGTATGTTTCCATCCAAGTCAGCAAAATATTCTTAAAAGCGTGAAGGCACTTTTTTTTTTAAAAAAGAAAAAGATTATTTTACGCACAAGCTGACAGCTTAGTTTCTATGATATTCTTGCTACATTAAAATAGGAGCATTGGACCTCATTCTGAAAGGCCTCAGCTCTCTAAAGTAAAAGGGAGTTGTGGTTAAGTAAGCTCCTCACAGGACTGGGGTCACAGGAGCATCTTCTGTTGGCCTCATCCCTCTGATAACAACGTAAGTGTCCTGGCAAAATGCACAAGTCATCCCAGGTTATTCAGACTCTGGGACTAGAGGAGGTAAAGTAATTAGATATGCCAGGAATTGAAGTCATTTTAGCTCAAAACACCTTCATAAGCCCATCAAAAGCTCCAATCACTTGCTGACTAACTGCCTGCAGCTGCTGAATTGTGCAGATGTGTCACTGTTTAAGCCTTATTACTGTAATTGGACTTTGTTAATAAGGAGCAGGGACTAATTTGGTGACATGCTACCATATAGCATAAAACTGTTTCAGCACTATATATATGTTAATACATTTCCTGACCTGCATTAATGGAAAATTGCAAACTCTGAAAAGAGATGTCAGCTTCCTCTTCATAGGAAGTGAAGTGGCCTTGATATATGAAATATTGTAAGACATATTTTGATAAGTGCTGAAAATAACATTATTGTTGTTATTAACAGTAGTATCCTCATTTGGCAGGTTGAAATTGTTATGTCCTTGCTAGGAATGTTTTGTCCTCCACTGTTTGAAACCATTGCTGCCTTAGAGGAGTATCATCCTCGCATTGGATTGAAATGGCAGCTGGGACGTATCTTTGCTCTGTTTCTCGGGAACCTCTATACCTTTTTATTAGCCCTAATGGACGATGTCAATGAAAAGGTAAAAAGCATTACAATGAAAGAGAAAACAAGACTCATAATACTGTATGTTCTAGAATTCTTATAGCTAACATGAACAAAAGGCTCCCTTGCAATAGGATATTACTGATTTTTTCCCATTCATATGTATATAAAAGGTATTTCACAATCATCCCCTCTGAACAACTGGTTGGAGTTGCCATTAATCTAAGACTTTCATGCATGGATTCCAGTTGTTCATTCATTATTCAAAATGAAAGTTTTAAACCACAGTTTGGAAATAGAATTTTACATTACCATTCTCAGAAATGAGTAACTTTGAGTAACCCTACTGAGCCAATCCAGGCTACCAGAGATGCACAAACTTCTATTATGCATGTAAACAGAGGGATTGTCTTCTGTAATTGCTGAAGATTAGAACAACTTGAATATTTTTATCTGACACTGTTTGCAGTTTCTACTAATGCACCACCTCAGTTATAATTTTTATATCTATCTTTAATGTTTTCCTATTAGAGTGTTGCTGGCTGATAAAGAGCATAGAAGGGGATAAGTGTCTAAAAATGATCCACTGAAAAGCACTTTAAATTGAGAACAATAAAAGGAATCTGGAAAGTTTATTCTGCCCTGAAAATGATAAAGTGAGCAATCATAAATGTGAAAAATCAGTAAAGACTCCCTCTGAATCCTTGTGAAAAACATCCACAACAGTGCAATTTTTCTGTTAACAATGGCCAGATTCTGATGCCTTTACTCACCTTGCATACAATCTTACCACAGAAGAAATCCTGTTCACAACCAGAGAGCTGCCCATGGAGTAAGGTGCTAATTAGCATGAGCAAGGGGATCAGAATCAGGCCCAATATGAGCACTGCCAGCAGCAGGCTCTGCAAAGGCAACTTTTTATTCATTCAAACCTTATTTCCAGCTTTCTCCCTTCACACATGACCTGTTTAAAAAAGTGCTTTCAGTGAAGGCAAAAATCCACCCTTCCACAGCAGAACACAAGGCCTATGCACCATTTACGCCCTAGTATGAACTTTTCAATTATTGTGTTGAACAAGATTAATTATATCCTGAGCTGCAGTGGTTCTATACGGCAGGGAGACTGGAACCATCTCTCTTAATCATCAAACTGCTATCCATCCTGATAAAAAAAGGAAGTAGAATGAGTTCCCTAGGACAGTGGTCTCCAAACATTTTTGATCGCACACCCCTATCAGTAAAAAAATTGAGCACGCACCCTCTGCCGCGCCGGCTCTACCATTTTTGCCGAAGCAAATAAATAAATAAATAAAATAAAATAAAGCCGCTCGGACTCCCGCCCGAACTGCCGAAGCCACGCACCCTCAAGGATCCTACTGCGCACCCCACTTTGGAGACCACTGCCCTAGGACTCATCTAGTACTCCCGTTTCAAATGCACTACAAAATTTTGTGGGCAGTAGCAGGGTCCACACAGCCAATTAGTGCATGGCAGGCTAGTGTGCTGTAAATTCACAGCTTGGCTTGCTGCACACTAGGTTTCTACATAGATAAGCCCAGATGCTATTATTGTTTGCTTTGTGAACTACTGCTAGTGTTGGAACCCAGAGGCTACATTTGTTGTAGGTCACTATTTACATTAAAGATGGCACCTACATATCATGGTGGTAGCCACATTAGATAGATTAAAAACTGTACAGCTTGGGCCTATCTGGATTTGGGCTGGAGCCTGAATTTGCCCTACATGTAGGTCTGCTCTGATCTGGTGTGTTGGTTTAGGCCCAACACTAGAGGTTTTCAGCTGCATGTGTCTCTTCTGTTTTAGCTGACTGAAGAAGTAGTGATAAAGAACATCACACACTGGACCCTGCTTAGCTACTATAACTCATCTGCAATGAATGACAGTGCGGTTACTCCACCTCCTATTGATCCCGCAGACATGCCTAGAGGTCCTTGCTGGGAGACAACTGTGGGCATCGTAAGCAGTTTTGGGGACCTCGGCTATGATAATATGTAGAAGTTTCTTAGCGGATACTTTTTTGGTTGTTTTTAATTTTACCAAAGTCTTTGAAGTTTTCTGCCCAAATGACCAATATGGGGTGCTTTAAAAAAAACTTCCATGCAGCAGCAGCACTCATGTACCGCATAGGGGCCTGCAAAGAGCCAACTACCTCCTCAGAGCTGATGGAAGTACTCAAACTACCACTGACAGAAGAAATTACAGGCATTCCTCCCCTCACAGATGAAGCTCTATGAAAGGAGATTGATCTTGTGGGCAGAGCATGGGCGGTCATGAGACCCAGGCTCTATTCCCAACTCAAAGTTTTGCTCTCAACATTTGGGGCAAAATTTTCAGGAGTGGCCACCAAGTATCCAACTTGGGATACTTTCAAGAAGGCTGGTTTTCAGAAACACTGAGCAGCCAAAACTGGAAGCTATAGCAATTGGTGATATAGACTGTATTATCAGTTTGGTCATACATCAAAGAGTAGCTTCTAATTTAATTTTATTCACCATGTTTCACTGTTCACCCAGTATCTAATATAGAATAGATAAAGTGCAATATGTGGGAGGCTCTGAAATCAACGAACAAATTGTAAGGAAGTTTTAGCACAACTTGTTCAGGAAAATGAAATTCATAATAGAACAGTTTATGGGGTAAGCCACATTAATTCAGAGTTTTCTGTGAGCACGTTTGCAGAAAGCTATGTGGTAAATCAGAAATAACCACCTCAGCATGCGTCTGTTTTAGATTAGCACTGGACCTGCTCCTACTTCCTAGGATCACAATGTATAAGGGAGACAAGGTGGGTGAGGTAATATCTTTTATTGAACCAACTTCTATTGGCTTGAAACCACCTTCACCGAAACAAGGACAGTACACCAGAGAAGTAGATCACACCATGGAACAGACCACTCTAATGCCCACAGAACCTGGTTCAATACAGCAAAAAAGCCACTGACCACACATCCCTAGTTGTCAACCACCACCCCACACTGGAGCCCATACAAAGTATAAACAATTACAATCCATACTTGATGGGGACCACATCCTGAAAGAAATCTTTCCTGAACTCCCTCTCCTGGTCTTCAAAACAACCCCACCAACCACCTCATCATCTGAAGCAAGCTCTCCACAGACCAGGACCCACCAACTCAAAGTGCCACCAGCCCCTGCCATCACACCACATGCAAAACCTGCAGACATATTTCCATTGCTATGATGATCAATACCCACCCCCCACAACACACCTTTCAAGATCCATGGGTCCTACACAAGTCTATCATAATATATAGTGTACCTCATCCAGTGCATCAAATGCCCCAACAATTATGTAGGTGAAATGAGACAATCGCTATGCTCTCAAAATGAACTCACACAGAAAAATAATGCAAGACAAAACCAGTATATCACCTGTGGGTGAACACTTTTCACAAAGCAATCACTCTATATTGGACCTCTCAGTCCTCATCCTCAAAGGAAACCTGCACAACACCTTCAGAAAATGAGCTAGGGAGCCCAAATTCATAAAAAACTCTGCTAGACACAAAAAATCATGGACTTGATAGAGACCCTGATTTTATGTCTCATTACAACAATCTGTAACCCACTAACTCTCCTTTGTGCTACGACTGCAGAGGTGTTACCTGCCCACTTAATTTTGAGTGGTTTCTTGCAGTGTGTGTTAACTCCTTATGCTTAACAATCAGTACCACCTTGTATTTAGCTCTGACAATCTGATTAACTTTCCCAGACTTCCAGAAGAGGTTCTGGGGAGCTCGAAAGTTTGTATCCTTCACCAGCAGAAGTTGTCCCACTAAAAAGAGAATACCTCACCCAACTTTTCTCTCTCATATCCTGGGCCAAACACAGTTACAACAACACTGCAAACAATACATAAGGGAGCCATAGAATTTAGATGATCTGATGGTCCCTTCTGGCCTTTGGCTGACCTCCTGTATATCACATCCCAGCAACGGCGCCCAGCATCTGCTCTCTAAAGCCAAACAACCATAATGAGAACAAAACAACTGAAATTAGACCTAAATCAAAATTAGACCAAGAAGGCCAGCCAGCAATTGATAGTTGGTGGCTGTAATGCAGCCTGTGCTTCTTGAAACACACAGATGGCGAGCATTACCAAAAGTCAGAAGACAAGGAAAAGACCCAACTTCTATTCTGTTTAAAGGTCACTCATGGAGAGAAACAGATTAAGGGAGGATACAGTCTTACGGTGCACCACTTAAATTACAGTAGCTAATTTCTCTTTCCTTGTGTTCAATTGCAGGAATTTGTAAGACTCACTGTGTCTGATATTCTGGTGACCTACGTAACCATCCTGGTGGGAGATTTTATTCGTGCTTGCTTTGTCAGATTTGTGAACTACTGCTGGTGCTGGGACCTTGAGGCTGGATTTGTAAGTCAATGCCTTAAAGCTGAAAGGATATAAGCAATTTTTAGCCATTTATTTACATTTTATAATAGTGTTTTTTTAAATGCATCAAGCCTTATTACAATCTAAGTTGATATTTTAATTCATGAAGTGTGTCCATGCAACATTTCTCTGCGGGTCAATAAAGCTCACCTTAAAAAACAAAAACAAACCACCCTACTCTAGTCCTACTAAGATAAGGACTGACTGAGCCCTGCAAGATCCAGTCCATTTTGGTGTTCATGAACTAAACCATGCAATTGAATTCACAGGGAATCAATTATGTGTTCACTTGCAGATTGAAATTCACTGAGCTGAACCTTCAAGTCCTCCCCATTTAGGTCCCCTTCTCAAGCCCCAGGACCTCCCTATTGATAGTGCCCACTATGGATGAGGCAGGATATCTTAGTAACAGTATGAATCCTATGCAATATTATTTGTCCTTGAATATAGTGTTCCTTCTGCTGTATGTACACATGCAGTTTCTTCCAGGCTGAATAAACAGTAGGTCCAAGAATTCACCTCAGGCAATATGGAGGAGCATAATGCACACCACTTATATCCAGCCTTACTTAGACCCTTGGAAACTACATCAGCCATGGCGAAACACTCCAGAAGCTAGCCCAGAGACCAGTTTAAAAACTGTGTGTGTAATGGCATGGATTTACCTAAACTATAGAAGCAAAAAACAACCAGCTACTAACAAAGGAACTCTGAGGTTAAGAAAACATAAAATCCAGAATCACTTTGAGCTGAGAGGAAGTCTCCCCACTTACAGCTCGCCACAAAAAGAAAGGAACTGAGGCAGTTAGGGCTGCCTGTCCTTTTATAAGCCCAGCTTATACATTTTTTGGTGCTAAAAGAGTGCTCATTTGGCCTGTCAGAGGCTGGCTAGCTCTTAAAGGCAAGCTGGACTCAACCTTAACCATGGTCTAGCAACTTAGGGGTAACTAGTGATCCCAGCTGGGCGTGATGGAGCTTAATTAGAATGACTGACCCCGGCTGTGGAGGACAATTTAAACAGAGCTGAACTCAGTCAGAGGGAGGAGACTCAGCAGAGAGGAATAAAGAGGGTTCTTTTCCTGGGGAAGTCAGGCTGGAAGAGACCCACAGGGATCAGGTTAGGGTCCTGTGATCCCTGGGGAAGAGAGGCAATGTGGGGAAACCTGCTGGGGAAGGAGCAGCCTACAAGAAACTGTGTAGGGCCCAGGAGTAGAGGCAAAGCAGAAGAACATAGAGTGGCCTGAGAGGGGCAGAAGAAGTTATTAGTTTAGAGATTTATTTTGAATTTACAGTTGGATCTTTTGTTATCCTGGAAGGGAACTGAACTTTTAATTGACCTGGCTAGAGAGCTAGGCCATGGAAGACCCAGACAGAGAGAGGCCATTATGGGACCAAGAAAGTGGACTGCCTGCAATGCTATCTCTAGGCACGAAGGGAGGAGGAGCAGGAGGTAAGGGCACACTAGAACATGGCCCCACAGACAGTGCTTTCCAGAATGTTCTTGAAGCTCAGCATTGCTTCCCACACCTGTGAATATGCCAAAGCAACTCTCTCAAACTTATCAGTTAGTGATGAGTAACTTCTCTGTCATTAATTGCATCCGAAGAAGTGAGGTTTTTACTCACGAAAGCTTATGCCCAAATAAATCTGTTAGTCTTTAAGGTGCCACCAGACTCCTTGTTGTTTCTCTGTCATTGAGCTCCGATTGCCAAGTGAATATCAAGGGATTGGTTCCCTTTCATCCCCTCATGGCTCATTTCACAACCACCACAATGAGCTGAACCCGCCAAGGTCTCGTAAGCCCTAATAATTCCAATAGAACAAAGAGCAGATTTCCTTCTACAGTGCACTTTCTGCTGGTCAACAGACACACTTCACTAATTAAACTTATGAGGGTGTCCCACTTACAGCACTAACCCTTAGGGGTACAGTCTATACACCACGGGGCTTAGCATAGCTGCCACTGCAGTGAGACAGACGTGTTTACCTCTCCCACTGTCCTGTAGAGTGAAGTTGGGGTTAGGGGGAAGGTTGCTTTCTGCTTATCCAATAGCCCCTTAGGATGATTTCTGTGGGGGAGGGTGCAGCACTCCCTCCTAATGCAAGCAGAAGAGAGCAACATGGGTGACAGCATATTTTTAGACTAGTAATAGGTGCTTGAATTCCCCTTGCCCCATAGTGCTTTGCACTTATGGGCCACTAATAGGAACATTCTTCAGTCTTTCAGCTCTCAAGGACTCTCACAGTTTCATTTACGTCCATCCTGTGATTTTTGCACTTAAACATCTCGTTCCATCAAGATTTTCCTCCCAGTCTCAGCAAACTGCCTCCCTGTTCCTTAAAGTTTCCCATGTGTGGCTTGATTTATTACGACTGACACTTTTTATTCAAACTGTATGCCATGGAGCCATCAGTTCTGCATTTAAAAAAGGGATGTGTCAAGACTTCAGTGCCTGCTACAGCAGGTCATACTTTACCCGAGGCCTTCTCAATCTCCCATCCAGTACCCTTCCTTTGTGTACTCTCTTTCAATAGTAAGGAAGTGATGGAAGTTTTCTAGAGTTAAATACCCACCCTTCTCTTTCGCTGCCACTTTGAAAAAATTGCCCTGCTATGGAATTTGGGCAAAGAATAAGCAACCTGAAGAAGCCAGAGATTCAAACTGTGTGTGTGAACCATGTTCATGAATCTTGCTTTTGTGGAAATCTCAGCTTTTATGTCCCAGCCTCCATTTTGACTCCCCCCTCCCCTTTCTTTTTGTTAGACTTGTTTGATTTCCTGAGAGTTTTCCTCAAAACAACCTCTAAACTGCTATTTGGGGGGTTCCTTTTATCCTTTCGGGCTGCTTTATGAGAAGCCCTCCAGGAAAGCTATGAAGTACGCCTCTTACATCCTTCAGGCACTTTTTAATAAATAGGAAAAACATGGCTTCTTTTACATCTATTCACCATCTCTCAGTGACACTTAAAAGTGCTGCTTTAGGGTTCATTATATGCTCCCTACTTTCTTTGTCTCTGGCCCTTGACACAGTCATGCTACAGAGTGGTTTTGTAACCCAGAAACAAACTGCATTCAGAATTCATCACACACTTACCAGGCTTAACAAGCTAAAGCAAGTGAACCTTCAGGGGCTTGGGGTCTAATCCCACTCCCACGGAGTTCAGCAGGATCAGTACAATGCCCTTGTTTGCCAAGGGCAAAATTGTGGCTTTAAGCAACCACCCCTAAAGGAGGCGCTGTGTTTTGCAGTCATGGCTCCTGCTACAACCCTTATAGCACTCTGTCCCTCATGCCATGCTAGCTCCACTGCTGGGTGCAGAAGGAGGGCAGGGCCGTGACCCTGTTTTCGTACTCTTTCTCCTGTCCCATGCCTTTGGGAGTTTCTTGAGCCCTATGATGCTAGAAACCATTGGTTCTTGGACTGGAACTGTTCCTGGCCTTTGCACAGGGGCAACAAAGAATGGTGGGTGCTTTTTCACACTGCCCTTCCCACCTTGACCTCTGTGCAGTGCCAGACACAATCTGGCCCAGGAGTTGCAGCTTCTACTTTTCATTTGTTAGCCATAGCCATTGAGAGATATTTCATTATGATTAAAAGGAGATCTTATAATGCAAATAAAAATGCAGGTTCTTCCTTCTTATTAGTACATGTTGGCTTATTTCATTTCCATGAGTACCTTACCAGTCCTATATTGTGTGGAGTTTATGCAATGCTGATAGAGCCAACAAGTTTCTGTTTGGTGGAAAGCATAGGATGAGATGCCCCTTAGACATGAGCGGTCATCAGATGGCTAAAAGACTATCTCCTTCTCAAGCAGTATACCCCAAAGCAGTCTGTCTCTGGAGGACAGCAAAGAGGAGGAAGACCATCAGGTAATGCTTTGTGCCTGATGCACACTACAATTGCACACTGCTAAAACAAGATCATTTACCCATAAGTTCAAACAACCACTCCCTGAACCACAGGAACTGAATATGAAATCCAAGAAGAACCTGCTGTTGCTCACATGCTTCTCCTTTTGTTGTCAAATTCAGTGAAACATAATATTCAATGCAGAGGTTGAGGTTGACTGAGAGTTAAGCATCCTATACCAACCTGTGTTACCAGATGAAAGGCTGGGACATTTATCATTCTTCAAAAGATCTAGATATTTTAGTGCCCAGGATGAGCAATCATATTTGCAATGTTTGAGGGTGGAGGGGGGCACGACATGTGCCTCCCAAGATTTCTGCCTTCCATTAAGTGCAGAGGTTTTAGGGCTCACAAGCACTTTGTAGTTAGATATGGCGTCAGACTAAGCATTTTTAATTACACTTTGTTGTAGGACTACTGTTCCCTTGGCCATCTCACAAAACAAGATGCCGTTCTCTCAGGGAGCATTATTTCTACTGAACAAAACAAAATTATGCATCATGCTTGACCTGCCTGTAGCATTTTAATAGATAAAAATCTCTCACACACACAATTTACAGAATCACAACCATTAGAGAGAGAACAGACCTTTTAGCTTGTCTAGTCTGTTTTACCACCACCCTTTTCTGAATCCAGGGCAGAATTGTACCCTGGAACATATTACTCTATTGTTTCTTCTGTCCAGTTTTTAATATTCCAGGCAATCAGGCTTTCACCATCTCCCCTTGGAGATGAATGCCACTGTCTGGTAGATCAAATACGTATCTATACTATACTAATACTATAATACTGTCAGCTCCTACAACATCAAGAGACTTGGTTTCTCACAAGGCAATTCTATCCTGTCTCTCTAAATAACAAAGGGCAGGTGAGACGTAATATCTTCTATTGGACCAACTTCTGTTTGTGAAAGACCTGAAGAAGAGCTCAGTGGAGCTTGAAAGCTTTACTCTTTTGCCAAAGAAGTTGGTCCAATAAAAGATATTACCTCACCCACCTTGTGTCTCTCAGATCCTGCAACCAACATAGCTACAACACCACTGCGGACAACTTTGGTATTTAGGTAGTTCAGTACAAAATGACACCAAGTATTGGACAAGCCACAAGTCCTCTCAGAACTACCCCTCTCTCTGCCGTTCCTCCCTCCCCCCCAACCTCCACCTCACAGCCTGCTTCTGGGAAACCTAAGCAAGTGGTTGTAGTCAGGGTATTTTTCACTCTCAACCTTGTTATAATCACTCAAACATTAAACATCGTGCCAAGGTGTAACTAGGCCAGTGGGCAGATACAGCAGCTGGAGAAATAAAATAAACCCGCACACTGTAGACCTTTTCCTCATAGCTGACTGTATTATTCAAAGATTCAAAACAAGAGCAAAATAATTCCAAACACTTGGTAACCACCACCAGAGGCCTTTCCAGCTTTCAGCGAGAGAGGAGAGGAGAGGTGGCCCAGAGTGCATAACTTCCCCTTTGTTTTCATAGCTGCACAGGTTACCTACTCAATAGGCAGGCAATCTGGGTTGTACTTGGAATCCCCTAACACACTAGGACTTAATAAGCACCTTTATACCTTGGCAAACCAAGCAACAGCAGATAATTTTTGTATAAATTATTTTCCCCTCTCGTTTCATATAGCCCTCCTATGCAGAGTTTGATATTAGTGGTAACGTGTTGGGCTTAATCTTCAATCAAGGAATGATCTGGTAAGATATCTTTGCTTTCGCCCCCCCACCCCCCACAACCCTTGGAATGGAAAAATCCTTAACAGCACTAAGAATTCAAGAGATTGGTAATGCAGCTAGACTTTCCAAACTGGATGGACTGATTTGCATGGGTTTTTGTTTGTTTTAAAGAAGTTTGACTTCTGTTCCTTGCTATTAAAAAACAAAACAAAAAACCCAGCTCATTCCTCACCTTCATGTACAAATATCTGGCCGATTTTAAATGGAAATTAGTACTGCAGACCCTGACCTACTCCTTTTATAGGATTATTTTTGGATGATAAAATTGACCTTCCCCCCCCAGATTATAGATCTCTTAAGGATGACACCATAACCTAGTTTGATTTTTCTGTTGGGGAGGGAGATCTGCATGCTTTGAGCGTGTTACCAGGTGGTAAAAGTCAATTGGGTGGAGGTTGGGCTGGAATAAGGCAATCTGGGGCCAGAGGCACAACCCAACATGGGGGACCCACACAGCCATCACCAAGCAGTGGCCCCCTTCTGCCTTCACAGTGTTGGGAGCAGTGGCAGGTGTCCCCTCAAAGCAGCAGCCGAGGAACGTCTGCTCTAGTGATAAATAGCTGGCTCTAGTGGTTACTACTGCCCCCTCTGCTGGAGACAGTCTGCAGACTTAGGCAGATGTCTCTGTACTAGTTACACTCAGTTCACATTTTCATGGTTTTCTTTCCCAACCAGGAAGGCTAGAAACTTTGTTTTAAATGAAAGGTTTGATTCTGATGCACTCATGTCTCTACACATATGCCAGCAGAGGGTGGATGCTCTTTCGGGAGTGGTCATTTTCTGCATGTGGGGGGTGGAAGGGAAATGAGAGCAGCATAAACTGACCTAGTTGGAATCATATCCATGTATACCTGTCACCTACGCCAACGTGTTTGCTGATCCTGAAGTAGAACCCTAGTCTAGGTAACAGTGCTCTCTGTTTTTTGTTTTGTTTTTTTAGGATGGGATCCTTTTATGCACCTGGACTGGTTGGTATAAACGTGCTGCGCTTACTAACCTCCATGTATTTTCAGTGCTGGGCAGTTATGAGTAGCAATGTCCCTCATGAACGCGTGTTCAAAGCATCCAAATCCAATAATTTTTATATGGGACTCTTGCTGTTGATCCTGTTCCTAAGCCTACTGCCAGTGGCCTACACCATAATGTCCCTCCCTCCTTCCTTTGACTGTGGACCATTCAGGTATGAAATAACGACAAGCCTGAATTATTCTTCTGCTTTTATGCAAAAAAAATAGTGTAATAAGTTATACAGTCCTTGTTGGGCAACATGCCAAATACTTTTATTCTGGTCTAGTTACATTCTTCTTTAGAACATGCACCAGAGCATCATGACCAATATTGAGTTGCAAACAAACAGTCATCTGGGGTGACAAACCTACTCCTAGATAGCAGAATTCACTGAGTCTCCTGCTATCTCCAAAACCAAAGTATCCCATAAAACCCCGACACCTATTCCTGTCGTTCCTCCTGAAAAAGTGCAATGGGAACCAACAGAGGATTTTAGAGCATATCCATGGAGGATGGATGTCTGTGTCTGAATATGATGCCCTAGAATAAAAAGTCCTGAACACACATTTCAGTGTTATGCAAACAAAAAGGAGTCCCAAACGCCATCTTTCAAGAGCTTCCCTATAGTCAATAGCTACCGCAACATGTGATCATTTTTGTATTTGGTGGAGGAATAACAGAAACCAGATTGTTCTGAGCTTCTCTGTTGCTACTTTATTAATGGTATTTCTCCCTGTGTTTCCAAACCAGCACTGCACAGAGTGTTCAAGGGACTGGATTAATATGCCCATGAGCTTGGATTTGATTTAGTAACATTATTTCCTGGTGCACACTGAGCCTGACTCAGCAAGGAGCCAGATTGGAACAAATTGTTTCTTTAGTTGCACTGTCTTAGCTTCTTCAATTGCTAATGGAGAATGTCAGCAGAAATCTGAGGAGAGCTGGAGAATGAGAGAAAATACCAAGATTTTCTTAATTTAGAGACCAGACTAGCAGGATTTAATTATCTTGCCCTTTAAAAGTACATCACAATATCCAGCCCTGTGTTCTCAATCCTGCCCTCACGTACACAAACACCCATTATTATGTAACTTGTATATCATCAGCTACTAGGTGGCTCAGGGAAACTAGTGAGGAGATACAGAAGCTTTCATGTTGAGGTTGCCAGTTCAGTCTAGCATAGGAAACCAGCAACTGTGACTTGTTACCATCTGATGATTGTTGAGTTGTTATGTTGAAATGAGTTAGAAATCTCCTCCCACGGCAGGGCTCTAGATCACAAAAGCTACCAGACTATCTGGAAACTTTTTGGCAGACTCAGGAGAGATGACAGAACTACTTTCCCCCTTTTTCCTCCACCCGCCCCCCACCCTCTATTTCCTAGGCTGATTTGTGTTAGTGGAACAGTGCAGGAAACTTCATTCCTCATGCAGTACCTGGTTTATAAAACACAAGTACTTCAATCTCCAGAACCACTGAGCCAACACCTTTCACAGACATGACAGTCACATGCAGGGCTGGCCCTTGGTGTTTTGCTGCCCAAGGTAGAAAACATTTTTCATGCCACATGAGCAGCCAAGTGGGGGGGTCCCCCCACTGAGTGGACACATGAAAGTAAAAAGCCCAATAATATCAACTATGGTACTTGCACACAGTCATGCACTACTCTCAGAGACAGAATCTGTATATAGGCAGATGTGAGTGGTGTACCTGAACCATAAGAGATTTTTCAAAGTCCATAAATCAATTCACAACAATCCCCAAGCGTTGTCTGAAGCATTAAAGAATTATTTCAAAACTTGAAGCCTCTCGTTCAAAATCCACTCGTATCTGCCTTGTTCAACCCTCTCAGCACAGCTCCCACCATAATGTTGAGGATTTGGCTAGTAATGTACCATACGTGACTAATGCAGATGGATGAAATTGTGGCACTGGTTCAGCCTGTCTCTGTTGATCCTTGTCATGAGGATGGACTGTGACTTCTTCCAAATTGGAGTCCAGAATAATTATTTTAGATCTTAAATAACCAAGAATACAGTGAGTCTAAGGAGTATGAGTAGGGCTAAAACTACCCACAGAAATGGTCACTATTTGAATCCAACACTGATTCACAGAATTGTAAGTGTTGAATTCTACGAAAGAAACCTCCTTGCTTATCTAGCCCATCCCCTTTCCTGTGTATGATTATTTCATTTGCACACAGCAGATTCTCTAATGCTTTATTCAGTCTAGTTTAAAATTACTCCTTCAGTGGGCTTCCTATTAAGTGATAATCACAGCTTGCTATTTTTGATCTTACTTAGCTGTTCTTGAAGTTGGCTCATTAGTTAAGAAAGCATTGATTTGCATAAGCAGAGCTATCTCCACAACAAAAAGGCCATCTTCAATGTGATATGAAAGTCACAAATCTCAGATTTTTTTTTTTTAAAGTCTGTAGGATTTGTGTGGATTCAAGGGAAATAAATAAGTAGAGCTCATGAAATAACTTGGAGAGGTAACATATACATATATATTAGTGCTTGAAGCAAGTTACCCTTGTAGAGGTCATTCACATAATCAATACCACTAAAGACAGGTAATTAGAACTCAAGAAAGAGTGGCTGGACTGAAAGATATTTGTAAGTAAGTCACTTCAACGGTATTTTAATATCTAAAGTCTCAGTAGCAAACAACATGTTGACAGACAATGAAAGAATTTTATTGTTCTTTATAAAAATCTTTTAAAGTTGTTTAACAAGGCACTACTGTGGCCTTTCAGTAACCAGCTACAATGTGTAATTGGTCGTTTTATCTTTCCAGTGGAAAGAAAAGAATGTATGATGTCATCCAAGAGACCATCAGGCAGGATTTTCCACTTTTTATAGCCAAGATCTTCAGTTATGTGGCAAATCCGGGACTGATTATACCTGCAGTTCTTCTTATGGTGTAAGTTATATTTGCAATAATACAGGTAGGAGGGAAGGGAGACTTGAGAGATCATGTAAAAAGCGACAAAAGAGTCCTGTGGCACCTTATAGACTAACAGAAGTATTCGAGCATAAGCTTTTGTGGGTGAATACCCACTTCGTCAGACACATGTGGTGGAAATTTCCAGAGGCAGGTATAAATATGCAGGCAAGAATCAGTCTAGAGAGAACGAGGTTAGTTCAAATCAGGGAGGATGAGACCCTCTTCTAGCAGTTGAGATGTGAACACCAAGGGAAGAGAAACTGCTTTTGTAGTTGGCTAGCCATTCACAGTCTTTGTTTAATCCTGAGCGGATGGTGTCAAATTTGCAAATGAACTGAAGCTCAGCAGTTTCTCTTTGGAGTCTGGTCCTGAAGTTTTTTTTGCTGCAGGATGGCTACTTTTAAATCTGCTATTGTGTGTCTAGGGAGGTTGAAGTGTTCTCCTACAGGTTTTTGTATATTGCCATTCCTAACATTCTGACTTGTGTCCATTTATCCTTTTACGTAGGGATTGTCCAGTTTGGCCGATGCCAGCAATGCCCCTCTGCTATGTACAGTCTATAAGGTGCCACAGGACTCTTTGTTGCTTTTGACAGATCCAGACTAACACGGCTACCCCTCTGATACTTGAGAGATCATGAGGTTTTAATGAGATACACAGCCTTTTATCTCTAGATTGCAACTAGATAGCCTAGATCAGCAGTGATTAGTGCATGTAGCTTTAAGGACCGTTGTGATTATTTGTAGTTTCTATATTTTTAATGTCTGGAACATTCCGCATGGCAGAGTTCAAAAGATTTGCTGCTTGAAAGCAGCTGGAGTTGGCTGCAGTTGGAATTTAGGAATGAAGTAGCTTGGAACTAAGAACCCTTCTCACTGCTTTAACTTGACTATTTTTTGTTGCTTTATTGCTTGGGTGTTTTTCTGAGCCAATTAAAGTGGCAGATAAACTGAAAGGCACAGTTGGCTTATCAGATTTTCAGAGACATAACAGCTACTATCTGAAAGTTTTTCAGTAGCTAGTGTGAACAAGCATCTACATAGCTAAAACTACCAAGGCTGTGGCCACTTGCAGTCATTAATTATGGCACATTGATTGTGCCATAATTAATGACTGCAAGTGGCCACAGCCTTGGTTTAATGTCTCATCCACTTCTTTCTCAGGAATAATTAGGTAGCTTTGAATCATTTATAGTCACTGATTTCCTGCCTCCCTCCTTATAATCCATCAGCTCCTACCACCACCCCTGCTATTGTACATACAGTTAGATAGATCCAAACTGGGACCAGTCCCTTACATTGATCCTGCTCCAACATATAACGAGATTAAAAAGAGAAAATGCAGCTGCCAGCATTTCACTTAGCTCTGAAATATACTGCATCTCTTCCTCCTAAATGAAGCAGATAAGGCAACCTGCAATGCGGCCTTAATACAAAAAAATAACCTCTGCAAACAGTGGCTGGTGAATCATAAATTTATATTAGCTTGGTTTTAGTGGCAGGCAGCCACTCATAAAATGTGCTCTCCCTTTCTAAGGACTGAATTAGTTTGTTCCCGCTCCACCCCCTCTCCTCTCACAATTCCCCCTCCTTTTCCAGAAACAATTTTAGATGTCTCCAATTCATTTACACTCTGTGTCTCAATTGCCAGAGAGTACATTGTAGATATTACACTTTGTGGGCATGTCTTCACTACCCGCCGAGCCGGCGGGTAGCAATCGGTCTATCGGGGATCGACTTACCGCATCTAGTGAAGACGCAGTAAAATCGATCCCTGATCGCTCTGCCGTCGACTCCGGAAATCCACCTCGGCAAGAGGCGGCAGCGGAGTCGGCGGCAGCGGTCGACTTTCCTGCGTCCTCACCGCCAGGTAAGCCGACCTAAAATACGCAACTTCAGCTACGGTATTCATGTAGCTGAAGTTGCGTATCTTAGGTCGGACCCCCGCTGTAGTGTAGACCCAGTCTGAGTGAAATTGTTTTGTCTCAGTTTCCTCTCTACTTCTAGTTGCCTCATTTTTCTGGGGGAAGCTATTTTACATAAACAAGGTTTATGGATAGGTAACCAACCCTCACTTGGGCCAATAGTAGGATTTGAACTCAGGACCTACAGAGCTGAAAATGTGACCTTTACTGCTGGAGTTAAATAACTCACCCCCTTATGGAAAGTAGTAGCAGACTCAAACCTCTAATGTGGACCAGCCACTAGCCTGGGAGAACAATCCACACACACCTAGTGCAAGTTACTTATATTGCCACAAAAATCAACTGACGAATCACATGATGTGTAAGATGCAGCTTCTCAGAGATCCTACTCCACCACCCTTTTTCCATGGTATTCCTCCGCCTCTCCTTCCCTCCATCAAGTCCCCTTAAGTGAGGATCAAAAGCTGTATGAGCAGATCAGTCCTAAAATGCCCACCGTAATTTCACTCAGAGCCATAAGGTGCAGTGAGGAACTGGAGCAAATCCAGAATAACTGCAACAAATATATGAGAGAGGGAACACAGGCTGACAAAATGCCACAAGTAGATCGGGAATGCATTAATACCCTGATGGGAAAAAAAATTAACCAAGTTCACATCTATTGATTCACTTGTTAAATAGGTTGCTAAACGGGGAGAAGTTCCAAGATTTGAAGATGGTTACTGCTATTAATGAAGGGTTGCCACAGGATTGAAAAGGAAACTGGAATCTGCAGAAAGGAAAAATTGATTTACTCAGAGTAACTCAAAGATCTGGAGAATAAGGGACAGAGAAAACAGAGAGCCAGTGGAGACCACAAGGGCTCTGAAGGAGCAGATTCCAGTGATCTTTTCCAAAAACATGGTTCCTTCAGGCAATTAAGTGCAGTCAGGTCAAAACCAGACATGCAGGGCCTTAGAACCAAAAGCAACAGATTAAAAAACAAAAAATACCTAGGTTAATCATAAAATTCAATTGTGTAGATATGAAACTATTATCTGCTTACAGATAACCAAAAGAGGTTTCCATGAGCACAAGGAAAAAAATTCATTTTCTAAAATGCTGCATCGCTAATCTACAGTAGATGGAGGTTTGCTTAATTACTTAAGTATGTTCTTTCCAGACAGACCTTTTATATACACATTATTCCCCCACCCACCCAGGAAGTATATTAAAAAAAAGGCTTCAAAAGAAACTAGTCATCCTCGACAGACTTGCCCTGTCTAGCAGTGTTTGGATTCACTCTTTTTAAATCTACCCTACAAAAAGCCACCTAACTTGGTTTCCAGCTCACTGAATCTGAGCCATAGCTACGCAGTCAAATTATGAACTGTCAGGAAGCTTTGCTGTTCCAATATTACTTGTTATATACTAGAATTTTTTTTTAAAAGCAGTAGCAGCAAATTGATGGTACTTTTCCAGGAATGGTTTGGAGTCACTGAGCAGATGATGTTTGGATTTTAAAGGAATAAAATCATTCTACAAAAGCAGTAGGAGACATTTTTGACAACCAAAATATTATGGGCTGGCTGGCGGCAGTGGGGATGAGACAGTCCCCGACACTTCAGCATGTTTTAAAATATGTACCTCTCTGTGAGCCAAAGGCTGCCTGCCACTGCCAGTACATCTCCTCTGATCCCTTTGACTTTTGATTTCCTCTAGTGTGGCTCCTACCTTTAAATTTTATTTTATTTTGGGGGGGCTTGTCCTCTTTGTGAGAGAAAGAATCAAGCCCAAAGCCCACGACTGTACTCAAAACTGGCTCTAGTTTACACTGGTTTCCCAACCTGTGTCTATTAGTAAGAGTTCAGTTGCAGGCTGTGGACTGGAGCAGTGCCCTGTAGAAGAGGCAAGACTCTTCAGTGGCTAGCCTCAACTTGGAAGAGCTTGGCTCAGTTCCCTGCTTTGCCACAGACTTCCTGGGCAAGTCACTTAGCCTTTGTGTCTCCATTCCCCATCTGTAAAATGGGGATAACAGCACTGCCCTAACTCACAGGGATGTTGTGAGGAAAAATATGTTAAAGACTGCAAGGTGCTTGGGTACTACAGTGAAAGAAGCCATACAAATATCCACAATAGACATCAGCACGCTATTGTTCTCTATTACAGCGTGTGTGGGGCTGCTGTGAAAGTAATGACTGCTCAAAACAGGCCATGTTCATCCCTAGTGTGACTCTCTTGAACTTAGCAGAGCTACACCAGAGAGTCCTTTGGCTCTTTAAATGTAGCCTTTGGGGGTTGGTCTTTATCACAAGATGACTGGGAAGAAGATACTGAAGTTTTCACTGGCCCACCATCACTTTTGCACAATAAGCTTACAAACAGAGCTGCGGGCTTTTGGAACCCACACAGTCTGTGACAAGGAGGCTTCCTTTATTGCCTGGGGGAAGAGGCAATTTGTATAACAGTCTCCAATTTAACTCCCATCTGAGTGCAGTGGCTGGGGAAGGGATGATGGAGCGAGTCAGGGGAAAACAGATTGAAGGTCATTTGTGGAAGGTAGAATAGGGAGGAAGGGTTTTTGAGACTTAGAGTGTTGCCAGTGAGTTAGCCTTTGTGCCCCCCCAAATCCTGTTTGTAGCCAGGGATAACTTTAAAGCTTTTTAACTAGCGATACCTAGTATCTGTAAGATATCTAGTAAGTGCCTCCTCCTCCCTCCCTCCCACCCAACCACAAACACACAGCAGTGACTTGACCATGAGCATTCTACCAGTTCACAGATATTGCAGCTGTTCCCGTTGGTCCTGCTTCTTGTGCTGTGCATCAGACCGCACCCCGATTCTAACACAACTCTTAGATTTTCCAAAATTGGCAAATAACATGTCAAATGCAGCAAACCCGTGCAGCATTGCTTATTTGGGAGGTTCTCCGTGTAATTCAGCTCCTTTGAAAAATATCTTCAGTGTTTTTTTCATCTGAGCACATCCCTTGATGCATGCACATGCAGTAGCTGGAGGAGTTCTCTGCTTACCTCCCTATCCTGTCAGTATAAGATTTTTACTTTTTTTTTTTTTTAAATATTTGTAGCCTAGCCATCTACTATCTGAATGCTGTGGCTGAAGCATATCAGCATGCTAACACAGAACTGAAGAAGAAAATGCAAATGGTATGTATGTGATTTATTCAGTACAGATGTTTCTAAAATACCATGCACTTGCATTTTGACCTAAAGTATTATTTTTAAATAGCTTTTCATTTTAAACCACGTTATGGAACTGCATGATTAAAAAAAGTGAATTTTCTTTATTGTGCATTTCACTTTGGCAGTGTTCAGTAGCTAATTATAATACTGTTCAGTAATGCTTCCTAATAAGTGAATATTAACTCATGCTAAAATTACAATGAAATTTCCCTAGAACTGCATATTATACCCACATAATAAATTCAATGCCCAAATAATTCAGTGTGATTAATGTTAGTATAGTGAATGCCAAAAGGAGGCAGAGATTCGCCAAGGTAGAAAAAGTGCTACCAACGTAACATGTAGGCTTTATAAAAATTACAAAGCAAACAAACAGACTTGCTAACAAGAACAATGACACCTAGGTCTTTGTTATATAGCACCTTTGACCTGTTGCTCTCCAAGCACTTTACAAAGGAGGTCAGTATCGTTAGCTCCATTTTACAGAAAGGCAAACTGAAGTACAGAGCAGTGAAGTGACTTGCCCATGGTCATCCAGCAGGCCAGGAGCAGAGCTAGGAATAGAACCTGGGTTTCTTAAGACCCAGAATTAGAGTCTAGCCCTGCAAGAGGCTGTATCTGCCATTTTACTGGTACAACACAGAATCTTAGTCAGAAGAAGAGTAAAAATTGATGCCACATAAGATATATTCCATGAAATACACCTAGGGATTGATGTAACATTAAGGGTGAGTATGAGCACTCAGGAATCAGCAGCCTCCAGAAATTAAGGCTAAATGTCAACTTCAGCTGTGCCCATGGCTTAAAATACAAACTATATGTGTCTATATAATTTCTCAAATATGATATGGACCAAACCTTAGATACACTGTATGTGGCCTTTAGAGGTACATGAGCTCCTTAAAGCTACACAAATCAACTCCATAATGGGACAAGTGATCATGAATCAGTACAGAAGGGGCCATGAAAGAAAAGGCATTGCTACTCAGAGAGACAGAGACCTCATCAAATGTTGTCACTCTTCGTGCATAGGTAACTCCCCCTCAGGAAATGCATGACACCAAGCAGCTATTTCACAAATCACGTCTCCAACTGCAAATGAAATCTAACCACTTTAATTTGTGCAGCAACGCGACGAGGAGAAAAACAAGAGGAACAACAAAGCTACTACTAGTTCTGCAATACAAGACTTAGACGACTTGCTGGTTCCAAGTGCAAAGAGTGTGAGTCAGCCCAAACCAACAGAAGGTAAAACATATTAGAGAGATTTTTGTCACACTTCAGGGCAACTGCACATATATTTCCCCTCACTGGTCCAGCAAGAACACCCACTCTCAGGCTCCCCTGGCTGCTGCTGCTTTCGAGCAAGACATGCATCTCTCTCCCCTTGTGACCAGGTATCTCCAAGCTGAACAGTTCCCTGCCTGCACGGTGTTATTCCCACCAAGAGACAGATTGAAGAGAAAGCAAGCAGGTCTGCTTAGGCAGAGACTGATAGCGTAACTGTGGGCAGTTACACTATCACACAGCTTTTTCTAAGCAAGGTAGAAGCATTGCAGAGGTAGGTGCGTTACAGAGAAAACATCAAAAACCACCTTACTAGAAATCACCTCCCTCCCCCGGCAATCTCCATCAGTCCTTCCAGACCTTCCCTAAGGATTGGGGCCGGCCCTGTGTTAGTTTAAACTCAGGCTATTGATTCAAAAGTCCTTCCTCTGTCTGTTGGGGCCTGGAGAATCTAGTTTGTGTCTTTGAACTGTGCTCCTGTAACAAGTGATCAGTAGACAAAATGTCACGCCTGGGAGTAAAGCTGCAAAGGCTGAGATAGTTGGTGGGAAGCTGCAATCCCCTCCTCCCCAGTACTTCCTAGGAAATCCACTTCACACATATTGTCCCTAACATTTCCCCAAGGTTTACATGAGTCAGTCTCCTAGAAACGTTACATACAACCCTACAATGCCACATAAAAATGTAACTTTTAATACAATGGACTCCTAAAATACTTAAACTTAATTCAATGAGGTTTGTCCCGGATATTGCTGGAAATTGCCATCGGTCACAATTTTTACCATGGAATGGCTGTGAACATAAAGAAATTGAGCTGAATTCTGTCCTGAGACACACTAGTGCAAGGGGGTTGGATGAGCATAACTAAGGGCAGATTTTGTCTAAGTTTCCCTGCAATACTGGAGGAATAAAGAAGTATATTTTTAATGGGCACATCCTGTGCAACCTTAGGCTATGACTATACTATGGACCTTACAGTGGCACAGCTGTACCGCTATAGCTGTGCTGCTGAAAGGTCTCCCATGTAGCCGCTCTATGCCAGTGGGAGAGAACTCTCCCGTCAGCATAATTAAACTACCCCCCAACAAGCGGCGGTAGCTACGTCAGCAGGAGAGGCTCTTCTGCCAGCATAGCGCTGTCCACACCAGCGCTTTTGCCGGTGAAACTTATGTTGGCCGGGGTGTATTTTTTCACACCCATGACCAACACAAGTTTTCCCGACAAAAGTGGCAGTGTAGAGAAAGCCTTAAGAAAGGTCTTGGAATCCCTCACCTTAGCCCAGTGCCTGGGGAGAACTGCAGAGGAATCCTTTCAACCCAGCTTCCCAAAGGGAAATTATTATTGAGATGCTACTGATACAAGATGTTCCCACTGGGCAGCAGTTTGACGACTCCACAGCAATCCCAGCTCCTCTCAGACTGGGCAGTAAAAGCAGAACTAGGAATCAAATCTGGATGGGTGAGGAGAGTTTCTAAATGTGGGTTGTTGGCAAAAGAAGTTACTTCTATTCAATGGAATAGAAGTTACTTCTATTCAATGGAATAGAACCATTGAATGCAATATTACTTATTGAGGACTTAAAACACATAGATTGTAAGGCCAGAAGGGACCACTGTGACCATGTCGTCTGACCTCCTGTATAACACAGGCCATAGGAATTCATTGAATTAGAGCACATCTTTTAGAAAAAGCATCCAATCTCCATCATACTGCCTGGAGGTGTGCCAGCAGAGCAAGCTAAGCCTATGCATACAGCCAGCTATTCCTACACATGCCATAACACAGCTCATTCTGGAGAAGTACAAATGAGTCTTAATACAGAGGATGGGCCCCAAATCACAATGCTTTGATCTGGAGTTGCCCAATATTTTGGAGAGTTTGGATTGAGGGTTTTGATTCAGGCCCAATCTCTATTTATCGTGTCAGGTGAAATTGCCTTGAGAATATTCTGGGGAAAAAAACCCAGTGAATTCTGAGCTAGGCAGTATCAAGAATTTGAAGTGGAAACATGTTTTAAAACTGCTAAAAAGAGGTCCTACGCCAAGCTGAGTAACTCTTGATGAAACTGAATGGAGCGACAGTGCATAAAGAAGGTTGATGCTATTGATCATTTTAACTTTAGCTGGTGGTTACAGTTAAACACCTTAGCATCTCTTGGATCTTCCCCCCCTTCTGTCCTACTGAATTTGAAATTTCTCGATCAGTTTCATATACATCCTTCCTTAGAGGAGAGATTGTGTCTTTATTTAGGTTAGGGAAAGTACCTTGCACGTTGTGGATGTTAATGAAAATAGATAAAAACCCAATATTACAAATGCATAATAAGCACAAAGGTAGAGGTGTATTATTTATGATGAAGTAAGGACACTGGAACTATTGCCTTTTATAACCGTCAAAATAAAACTGCAAAGGGAACTTGGGCAGACAGGCTGTAGGTACCTAAACTGGATCTTGGCCGGAATACAGGTGCTAACGTCTGCACTTTTGGTTTCTCAGTGTAGACTTCTACAAGAACACAAGTGCATACAGATAGGTTGATTGTGTATAAATAGGGTGATGGCAGGAGCAACTATTGAGGGAGGTGAGGAAGGAGTGTTTGCTTTAAATGAAATGATTTTAATCATCTTGGCTTGTGTTTTTAATTTTTTTTTTTTTTTTTTTTTTTAAATACAAGAGAACAAATCAGACTCTACCAGAAGAAACAGCCCTGCAGGGAAAGAAGGAAGTATGGCAAGAAACAGCAACCTTACCAGCTCTGGGAGAGGAGAAATGCTGGCACCACCACCTTGTGTGACGATAACACGACCGCCGAGGCCTAGTTTAAGGACATCTCACCATAGACAATCAAAACCCGGGGCTTACCAGCAGGGACCATACCCTGGAATGGGCAGGGGGCAGCCGCATTAAAACATCTAATGTAGTTTTGTTTGGGGTATAGGTGTATTGTTTATTTCCATTATATCAGGCATGTTATTCAAACAATTCTAGTCTTATTAAGAAATTATTGCACATTGATCATTAAATGTTGGCTCCGTCTCCAACCAGCTTTATTTAATAATCAGGTAGCACATTTGAGGCAGACAGTATTGATAATTCTTGCGTGGATGGTACCTATCCCCAGGGCCAATATCACCTGCATTGTGGGTACATCTTTTGGTGTTTGATATTTGCTCGTCTCTTGACCGACTTTCAGTTTGTAGACCTAGTAGGGGTTTTAACTTCTCCCCTTGTTATTTAAATCAAAATTCCCCTCCCCCAGAGCGGTTCAGTTCTGAAACAAAAAAAGAACAATGTCTTTCTAACTATAGAGAAGTCCATGGTAAAGAAAGAAAAATCTTGCAAAAGTCAGATTGACGCAAGAGGGTGTCCTGTGTACAGTATTTTATCCAGTACAGTTTCTCCCCATCTCCCACCTCCTCTCCCTGCTCCACCCTCTGCTCCTTTTGGTTTTCACTCTTCCAGCTCTCTGCTCAGTTTACACCCTATTTCCCACCACCACCGTTCCCTCTCTGCTCCTCTTTCACAGTCTCGTCACACGCTGTGCTTGCAATTTGCAACTGCAAATGGGCAGGTTCACTTCTCACGTGGAGGAAAGGCAGAGGTGGGCTAACCCAAGATGTTTGGGAGACTGGAAGTGTCCTGGCCGGTTTCAAAAATAGTCAGCTTTATTTTTTTTGTTTAATCAGAAATGCCAGTGGCCATTTCGGGGTCAGCTAGACCATGATCCACCAGAACTAGAAGCTAGGAGTTCCCTAGATTTGGTGGTTGATGTATCATATACTTGCATGCCTGCTGTGCTGCCACTGGGCTTACAGAATCCCATCCCAGCCTGTGATTCAGGCAGTCTAGCTGTGCACAGGGGTGGCTCCAGGCACCAGCGCTCCAAGCGCGTGCCTGGGGCAGCAAGCCGCAGGGGGTGACCTGTTGGTCGCCATGAGGGCGGCAGTCAGGCTGCCTTCGGCGGCATGCCTGCGGGAGGTCTGCCGGTCCCGTGGCTTCGGCGGCAGGTACGCCGAAGGCACAGGACGGCGGACCTCCTGCAGGCATGCCGCCAAATCCACGTCACCAACGGACCTCCCGCAGGCACGCCGCCGAAAGCTGCCTGACTGCTGTGCTTGGGGCAGCAAAATACATAGAGCCGCCGCTGGCTGTGCAGAGAGGGCGCTCTGTGCGTTGTTGTTTAGAAAATAAACCCATGCTTCTGAGTAACAATAGAATCCTAAAATTTCTTGCTGCAAGTTTTACACTTGAATCATCAGAGAGGCTCAGGCTTAAAGGCCTCCCCCTGTACCCCCTCGTCCTGACTCTGCTATTGCTCCTCAGCCCAGAGACAAAGAGTAACTCTTGAAAGTGGGGAGGCAGGTGACCGCTCCATGTATCGCCTCCAGCCTAAGGAACAGCAGCAGAGCCAGGACCACCAGTGCAGTGGCAAGCGAGTGCCTTGGGGAGCATCTCCTGGCAGTCTTGCTCCATGGGCAGGGGCAGTCTCCAGACGGAATAGCAAATCCATTATTTTTCAGAAATGGTGATTATCTAAGGCAATGAGTAGCAAGAAGCAAGTAAGTCAGTTTTGCCATCCCCAAATACGTTGTGATGGCGGACAGATTACAGTCTCCCAACAGCACTGTGCCTTTCCCTAGGAATTGGGAGGCTGTTTGCTGAAAATCGTATCGCTAACTCGCTCGGAGCTCTTTGAAGCAAGTTGCTCTGATGCAATGTTGATGAAAAAAATCTTCTTTCGCCCCATTGTCACAACACCACCAGTCGCAAAGCAGCATGGTGAGCCTTTCCTACTGCACAAAGTCTGCAGAGATACCCAATTAGCTAAGTGCAGAATAGAGCCAAAAGAAAATGCCTAAAGAATACAGTGGCAGCTGCAACAGTCAGAAGAAAAAAGGCTCAGTCATGAACACCTAAATGCATCTAAAACTCACAAATGCCCCAGTTAAGAACAAAACAAAATTGAATTCTGAACCTTATCGACCTAATCCTGTTTCCACCAAAGTCCACAGGAGGAATCAGTCACATTTTTCAAGGTGTATTTAGCAGACCTGCAAACAGCCCACCTAATCTGAATTAGGATGTTTTAGGGTTGATTTGTTAGCCTGATTTTCAGTCCAAAACCTAAGCTCCTCTTGGGTGGTAACAACTCTCAATACAGGTGACCCACAAAGGGAAAAAGATGGATTAGTGTCTCACTCCCCCTTTAGTAGAAGCCCCCTTTGATGTATAAGGAAGATTGAGGACGGGATGGCGAGGGATGAATTTGGTTCACTGTTTTGAATAAGTGTTTTAGGTTACCATAAGCTAGCAGACGCCATACTGTCAATGTTTAAAGGTGTGCAATACTTATGTCTCTCTTCTTGCAAAGCATAAAATAACGTGAAAATTAAAATCTTGTCATTTCTGACCATCAAAGGAGACTGTTTAGTCCTCACCACAGGACTGAGACCTTTCCTCCAAAGCAATTCCAAAATATGGCATAGAAGTAACCTCCCACTTATTCTCCCATTATGCAGTGAAAAGATGCTTGTCTGCTTTGGAGAAGTGGGGTCTTCATATCACAGCACCAACCACAAATGTAATATCGACTGTATGCGTGTGCGCACACACACACATTAATATGTGCATCTCATCCATATTTAAACAAAATCCTTTATTTTGAGCCTAATATCCCATGTTAATGATCAGATAATTCATTTTGTCCCATATTTCAGCAAAGTACACTATATGATACTAAGTGTTTGAATTCTCACTATGTGCAATTTTTACCATGAATAAAAATCATACAGACAAATGTCCCTTGAAAAATCAACTTTGTCCTCATACCTTTCACACAGTTGCCCTTTTATTTCCTTGACATGCGAGTGGTCACCCTAGTTCATCTGGGAAACAAGCATTTTCTGCAGTGCAACCCCCATTCCACTGCACCCAGAGGTTTGGTAGTTCAGTAGACTGATTAAAGGAAGGCTGGAGGCAAGGACAAGGAGGAGAAAAATGCCAACAAATTTTGATGTTTGTTTGTTTTTCCAAAGTCCTTTCTGAATTCAGCATTGTGAGCTGTTGGCAAAAGTAAACATGCAAAATTCAAATGCTGAAGGTTTTCCTAATTGGTTGGGAAAGTGAGATGCAGTGGGAGCTATCTGGTCACACACTACTGAGCTTTTTTTCTGCATAGAGTGAGCTTCAGGGGAGGCTTGGGATGGATTTGATTTTTCAACAAATACCAGGGCAGGGGGAAGGAATCAGTGTTGGATTTTTAGTCAAGCATTTATTGCCATCACTAAGAATATACAAATGGGGACTAATCCAAACTCTGCAGAAGGGTCTAATTATTTGCTGTTTAACCTCCAAGTGGCATTTGCATAAATGGCAAGTAGATTTAAAACTAAATTATTTTTTGTTCAATAAACTTGGTTATTTTTAAAAGGGCTTTCCAAATGGGGAGATGAAATAAATGGCCCAGTTTAGAATCAGATTAAGAGACTGCTTGCGTTTGCTGCAGTCACTGAACAGCTAATGCATCCAGTACAGCCTGAAGGCTCTGTGCTAAAGATATCGATCAATTAGTGATGGGCAAACCTCAAAAGATTAATTAGTTAATGTGAATCAGGTGCTTTGAAAATGATGAAATGCTTTAACTGCTGTTTTTATTAAAAGGGTTAGTGGCCTGACTCAGATAAGCACTCAGACATTGGGATGGTTATTCAAACCTTAGCTGAAGTGCTCTAAACCACTCAGGTCTGCAGAACTGGGCTCAACACTCAAGCGTTCAAGCCTTCTCCTAATACTTCCTACTTCCAGTGCTCAGAGAAAAGTGCTGGGGGAAGGAAGGAATTTGCCTGAACCTTAGAAAAAAGAAAAAGAAAGAAAGTGCTTCTATTTACTTCAGTGGGCTTTAAATCAAGTCCCTGGTGTCCATGCCACTTCCTTTCCTTATCAAGGTTTCCCCCCGGTGAGCTAGCTGGCCATAAAAACTTTGAGCTTGAGACTAGCCTGGTTCAGCTGAATCTGCAACATGCTGCTTTTTGGTGGGAGAGAGAGATGGGCTGCGTTGCTTATTAAAAGAAAAAATGTATTTCTGCCTGGGTCAGAAACTGCCCCAATAAAATGGAACTCACTGCTGGCAGTGTAAGTGGAATATCAGAAGGAGGAGGAGTAGTAAATAAATGTACGCAAGAGAGAGACACAGATAGAATATATGAGGGCATTCACAAGAGAGACTCCAATGTTGCTGGCACAGTATTTGTCCTGTGGACGACAATAAATCAAGTGGAGTCCTATGCTCTGCTACCACTGATGCAGGTCAGGCTTAGACCTTCACAGTCAACTTCACTGAATTTCTAGACTATGTCCCTTCAGAGCAACTCTATTCCTTCTGAGTAGTGACAGGCATGAGAAAGAGTGGTCAATGGGTGGTTGAAACAGTGCTTGAAAAAGTGCTAGCATCCCTTGCTTTGATTCACGCTGCATTCCTCTGGCAGAGCATCCTGCAATGCTGGCTGGTCTCTGGACTGAAAGCTTCAGGGAATTCTCTCTAACTATGTCCACTTTTTTTTGTCCCTTGTTTATATGCTGCAGGAGCTTGGCCTTTGGCAGGTGTTACCCCGTTTTCATCTATATGCCCCGACTCGTTATTCCGCATTTGTATATACACCTCTACCCCGATATAACGCTGTCCTCGGGAGCCCAAAAAAAAAAACAAAAAAAAAAACTGCGGTATAGGTGAAACCGCATTATATCAAACTTGCTTTGATCCACCGGAGTGCACAGCCCCGCCTCCCCAGAGCACTGCTTTACCGCATTATATCCGAATTTGTGTTATATCGGCTCACGTTATATCGGGGTAGAGGTGTATTTAACAACATTCGCTATTTCTTAAGTCAAAAGGCAGAGCCACGTGACTCAAGTCTTTCTAGATCACACTCTAATCTCTGCTATTCAGCCTCTTCCAATAATGTGGTCTGAAATATTTAAATTAAACAGATGTACTGTAAATAAAACACGTCAACCCAACCCTGTGCCCTATAATGCTCTGCTAATATCTGTAGGGTTTTATTTGTTTACAGATTCCTCTCCTGCCCCCATCAGTTCTCAGTTACACAGACCAACTTTCTCCCTACTCTTCTTTCTGCCAATTAGAATAAGATGAAATGGTGGTGAAGGTTTCCTCTAAAACCTTGGAGCTGTCCAATGTGTGCAGTCACATTATGCATCACACTGCCAAGATGCCCCATAAGAGGATATGCCACATTCAGCCAAAAAAAATGGATTGCATTAGGTCTCATGCAGAGAGGTTATTGTAGGTAGCATGATCCCGACTGCACCAAAATAAGAGATTGGATCCAGTACATGGAAGAAACTGCTTCTTTTGAGGTGCTGAGATAGCATCTGAACAATGATCTGACAAATTTCAGAAACTTCTGGAAATAATATTTTATGGGAGCAGACAAATACAAATTGGGGAAGTAAATGTTCAGTCAGAGAAGAAGAAAAGGAAAAATTTAGTCTTCTTTCTTTAGCTCATTTAAACTCTCTCGCTCAATCCCTTCTTGGACTCAAATGTGTTTAATTTCATACACACATCTAGATCTTTCTTTAGGAAAGTGTGTGTGTGTGTGTGTATATATTGTGACGGGTTGGATCACAGAAACCCCCTTGGGAGCTGCCACCCAATGTACCAAGACTACTACTGCTCCTGTTTTCCCTGCCAGCTCAGGACTCCAGCACCCTGTCTTGCTGAGCCAGACACTCCAGTCTGCTCTAACACAGACCCAGGGTCTGAATCACTTGTCCCAAAGCTGCAAGTTTACCTGAAAACAGCTCACAGTAGTGTGCTTGTCTTTAGCACTCAGATGCCCAACTCCCAATGGGGTCTAAACCCAAATAAATCCGTTTTACTCTGCATAAAGCTTATGAAGGGCAAACTCATAAATTGTTCGCCCTCTATAACACTGATAGAGAGATATGCACAGTTGTTTGCTCCCCCAGGTATTAATACATACTCTGAGTAAATTATTAAATAAAAAGTGATTTTATTAAATACAGACAGTAGGATTTAAGTGGTTCAAAGTAGTAACAGACAGAACAAAGTACGTCACCAAGCAAAATAAAATAAAATGCGCAAATCTATGTCTACTCAAACTAAATACAGATAATCTCACCCTCAGAGATGTTTCAGTAAGTTTTTCTCAGACTGGACACCTTCCAGGCCTGGGCACAATTCTTTCCCCTGGTACAGCTCTTGTTCCAGCTCAGGTGATAGCTAGGGGATTTTTCATGATGGCTCCTCTCTCTCCTTTGTTCTGTTCCACCCCTTTATATATCTTTTGCATAAGGCAGGAACCCATTGTCCCTCTGGGTTTACACCCCCCCTCACTGGAAAAGCACCAGGTTAAAGATGGATTCCAGTTCAGGTGACATGATCACATGTCACTGCAAGACTTCATTGCCCACTTGCCAGCACACACATATACAGGAAGACTAACAGGTAAACACAACCATCTGCAGACAATGGTCCTGGTTAATGGGAGTCATCAAGATTCCAAACCATCATTAATGGCCCACACTTTACATAATTACAATAGGCCCTCAGAGTTACATTTTATATTTCTAGTTTTAGATACAAGAGTGGTACATTTATACAAATCAGATGATCATACTCAGTAGATTATAAGCTTTGTAATGATACCTTACAAGAGACCTTTCGCATGAAGCATATCCCAGTTACGTTATATTCACTTATTACCGTATTTTCTCTAAAACTATCCCAGTTACATTATATTGACTTATTATCAAGTTTTTATAAAATCATATAGACTGCACAACGTCACACTATATATATATATATATCACACACATGCACGTGTATGTGTATAAAACAAACATCTCGGTCCAAGAAGGGATGGTGGAGATAATTAAAGTGAACTAAAGAAAGAAGAGTAGGACTAAAACCATTCTCCCCCTCTCATCTATTTGCATCTTACCTCCCTGATTTATGCTGAAACTGAAATAAGTGTTGACTCCACGGAATTTTTGATATGTGATTGATTACTACTTTGAGAGTGTCTTTGTATGTTTTCCTATGTTGTGTGATATATGCACGCATACATTATTTCAACAGGTAGAACAACAAATGCTGATCAGTGCTGGGACACAGTAATACCAGGGTACAAAATATATCAGAAGGACAGAATAGGTCATGCTGGTGGGGGAGCGGGATTATATGTGAAAGAGTGTGTAGAGTGAAATGAAGTAAAAATCTTAAATGAACCAAACTGTATCCTAGAATCTCTATGGCAGTGGTTCTTAACCTGAGGTGCACCCACACCCTGGGGGTGCGAGATGCCCTTTCTGGGGGTGCAAGACATGCCAGATATTTTTAGAAGGTAAATCATCGAAAACACAAATTAAGCACAGGCACATAAGTACAACTATTTTGTTTCATCAAACCTATGTATTTATTAACATTGTACATTTAACGATTACTGTAATATACAAACAAAAATATATCTAGGTTTAAGGGGTGCGAGAACATATTTTGAGAACCAAAGTAAAGGTTAAGAACCACTGCTCTATGGATAGTGATTCCATGCTTGAATAATAAGAAAATAGCTCTAAGGATATATTACTGACCACCTGACCAGGATGGTGATAGTGACTATGAAATGCTCAGGGTGATTAGAGAGGCTATAAAAATAAAACACTCAATAATAATGGGGAATTTCAACTATCCCCATAGTGACTAGCTACATGTCACCTCAGGACAGGATGCAGAGATAACGTTTCTAGACACCTTTAATGACCACTTCTTGGAGCAGCTAGTCCTGGAACCCACAAGAGAGGCAATTCTTGATTTAGTGGCACACAGGATCTGGTCCAACAGGCGAATATAGCAGAACTGCTTGGCAATAGTGACCATAACATAAAACAATTTAACATTCCTATAGGGGGTGGAGGCTAACACCACCACAGCAGCCTACCACAGTAACATTTAACTTCAGAAGGGGGGAACTACACAAAAAGTGAGGAAGTTAGCTAAAACAGAAATTAAAAGGTACAGTGCCAAAAGTGAAATCCCTGTGAATATCCAGTGGTTAAGGGACTGGACACCACAGGGGAAGGTCTTGGCGGTTGGAGCATGCCTATCGCTAGTGCTGCCTGTGGCTGGGAGCGTCAGGGAGCCGACCCCTGGTAGGTACAGACAAGATTATTGCACACTGAGCGCAGCTGGTAGCGAGGTGCCTCACAACAAAGTTAGTGGACATTTCTAAAAACTTTGGCCTTAATCATCTTTTGCAGGGCTGTAACCAGGGCAGGGCAAGCAGGGCAGAAGAAAAACCCATCCCCCCACACCCCCAATTTATTCTGCCTTCCATTCAATATGGAGGTTTTTAAACTAAGTGGTGCGCCTCACCTAGAAGGGCACAACCCACAGTTTGAAAACTGTCCCCTCCTACCAGGAGCCAGCAGATTGGAACCTGGTGGGAGCTGCCCGGCCCGCTTGGGCCCCTGGCTCTTGGTGCTGTGGGAGCGGGAGTGCTCGCTGGCTACCTGGCAGCCCTCCCTACCCTGCTCCCCGAACCAGGCCGCCTCTGCATGGTTGGGCACGCCTCAGGCAGGGTGCATGGCACAGCTCTAAACTGCACCCCAACGCGCTCTTGCCTCTTCCCTGAAGGAGCCCATCACCAACTGGCAAGGCTCCCTGGAGCTGGCCCCTGCTCGCGGAGCCTGGCCGCCATGAGATGCTCCCCAAGGCGCTCACTTGCTGCTGCCCTGGTGCTCATGGCTCTGCTGCTGTTCCGCAGGGGCAACAAGTAAAAAATCGTAGCTCAGAGCTGTGCCACCCACCCTGCCTGTGGGGTGCCCAGCCATGCAGAGGTGGCCTGGCTCAGGGAGCAAGGCAGGGAGGGCTGCTGGGCAGCCAGCCAGCACCCCAGCTCCCACAGTGCAGAGTCAGGCACCTGAGTGGGCTGAGCAGCACCCACCAGCTTTGGATCCCCTGGCTCCTGGCAAGAGGGGATTGTTTTCAAACTGTGGGGAGTGGCCTAAAGTCTCTGTGCTTAATGGGGACAGAAATCTCTCTATCATGACATTCAAGGGGCCCTAGAGAATTATTTTTCTGTTTTTATATAACAGTTTATATTTTACTTGTATACAAGCTGTAACCCTAGCGTTAAATACAACGTTAAATACAACGTTAAATACAAGCCAGTAGATGAGAGACCTCAGAAATTATGGAAAATGGAAGTGTCATGATGACAAAAGCCCTAATGCTGAGGTCCTGTGGGAAAATTGAAAAGGAACAACTGAAGGATGGGGTTAGCAAGGGGAAAAACGGATTATGGATGACAGGAAGGCAAGAGATTTAGGTATTAAAAACTACAGGTTAAAAAGGTAATCACTGAGAATGAAGAGAGAGAGAGAGAGAGAGTCACTTTTCATCTAGTCAAGCAGCAGCAAGTGTGACCTAGCTTGCAAATTCTTTTCAGTATATGTTTGAAAGGGCCTGGCACAATGGGACCCTCAATCCCTGTTTGGGGCCTTATGCACTATTATAATATGAATTATTATTAATAATGAAATGTTTCCCCTGGGAAATGAATGGTAAGCATAGCAGGCCGGAATTCAATACATGGCTGAAAGTCAATTATAGGGCTTGAGAAAGAGATTATTGGAAAGACTTGGACTGGACCTGTAATAGTTATATTTTTTGGTATGGTGGGGGGGTGGGGAAGCTTACTAGGAAATAGCTGCAGGATACAAGAGTTACAAACCATGACAACTTTTGGAGGCTTGAAGCAGCCCCAGAAGGAGTAACGGTTAGAGTAGGTTTTTCAAAGGAGCTAGGTATCAACAGAACAGTGTTCAAAGAAGATGCCAATGTTAAATTAGATCTCTTCAGGCAGATAGCAGGGGTGGGTGGAAAGCAACTGAGCTGAGCTAAAAAGGAAAAAGATATAGATTTGGCTAGACAGCTCCACCATCTGGCCTGTCTGTAGGTTGGTGAAAAATAACCAAGCAGCAAAGATCAGGTATGCTGAAAGTGCAATGAAGTAAGTGATAGCTAGATCTTAATTAAAATGCAGTAGGGCTGAGTAGGCTCTTAGCACATTTTATTGGGGAATGACTGCTTCTGAAGCATCCTAAATAGGCATGTTTTCCCCACAAAGCAATGCTGTTTATTAATACCTTTACACAAACACGTCATTGTTCTAATTAATGAGTGCTTCACAGATGAGAGGTTATTTTTATGGTATGTGTAGTAAATAATTCACTGTCTAAGTAGATGTTTATGGTCTTCAATATATGAAGGGCTATATAACTGATTCATAAAGTATATACTAGGGGCCATAAACATCCAGTCAGAGAGCAACTGCTTTTATAATAAAACATTTTATACAGTAAATGGAGCACATTGATATACCCAAACCTCGTAAACAATGTAAATGCCACCTGAATATAAAAGGGAAAGGAGATTGCACTAATACAGCAATACAGACACAGACGTGCTGTAGCTCTTGGGATGTTTATATTAAAATATTGGACAGAAAAAAATACATTGATCATATTGCTTGAACACCTCTTTTTTCGGGGTGGGGAAGCAGAGCTCCCAAAAAAGAGAATGGAAATCTTGCTTCTGAGGGCTACAAACAAGGTAAAAGGTGCGACACCAAAACATGTTTGCATTTTTCCCAAATTGTATCTTTTATAGACACTGCACCCTAAGACGATTCACGCAGTTAAATAATGCAGGTATGGAATATAATAAATAAATACCTAGATCTTATATTTTGCTTTTCATTAATAAATCTCAAAGCACTTCACAATCTTTAATGTATTTATCCTTTAATGTATTAGTGTTGGTCAGGGAATATGTCGGTTTTATGATGAAAGATAGCAGAAATTTTTCAACAAAACTTAAAAAAAAATTGATTTCCTACCAGTTCTAATAAAATAAATGCATTCATTGTGGGAAGACAGTATATGTACCACTGCCCTCTACTGGTCATGATGTATTAGAACATCTCACCTATGGCAATCATGTTATCCTCATCAACTGGTGTTATGCTTTAAACAGGCTACCCTCACAAAAAGAAAAGGAAAAAAAAAAAAAAAGAGGAAATCTGAAAGTAAATGAAGAGCCTTGAAGGTAGAGGAAGGCTGTCCCTTCTGATGGCAAGATATGCATGTATAAATTAGGATATATCTTTTAATGCAGCCTTGCAATGCGGTCATGATTTTCTGAGAGGAGCTGCAGGTGCTCAGCACCTTAGAAAAATCATCCCACAAATCTAGTCACCAACCTTTGCTATGATTGATAGTAATAATGAGAAAGTTAACATTCTACTTACCCATGGAGGTCCCCGGTGGTGAGGCGGAGGGTAGGGTGACCAGACAGCAAGTGTGAAAAATTGGGACGAGGGTGGGGGGTAATATGTAAGAAAAAGCTCCAAAAATCGGGACTGTCCCTATAAAATCGGGACATCTGGTCACCCTAGCGGGGGCGGGGGGTAGAAGAAGAGAAATTTCTCACCTGGGTGGATAGACAAGTAGAATTTTTCTAAACTGATTTAGCATTAGATCCTTTCTGCCAGTTACTAGTGGCCATATAGGTGGAAGATCAGGCGACAAGGGTAATCTTATAAAAGAGAAGAGGACAAAATTCTATCTACCTTTGGGGCATTAGCTGTCTCTTACTTCAAGTGCATATAAGGAGCCTAGCACAATGGGTCTCTGATCTTGGTTGAAGCCTGTGGGTGCTACCATAATGCAAATCAATAAGAATAAATAAATGAACCAAATTGTTTGAGGATGAATCTTACACAATATAAGTCAAATACATTGCAGGACAAGAAACTTATCTGAGCAGAATTCTGAAAACAAGAACAGTTTGAAGGAAAAACAGAAAGATTCACAGTAGTGTCTTGGGGACATAAAAAGATTTGGTGCCCTCAAGTCTCCGAATAACAAAGTAGAGTGTTTTTTAATAAACCAATGTGCACTATTGTGCTGATGGAGAGCATGGGATAAGAATGAGCTACTGGCATTTAAACACAGACTGGGGCTATTATAATCATGCTTTCTCCTCCTGGTATAATTAGCATTCAGAGATAGGACACAGGCACCATAGTATACAGCACTAAGGAAGTATGCTTCAACTGCTGAACACAAACAATGTACATTACTGTTGTGAAACACCATTACTTATCAGGGAAAGGTTAGCTGCTAGCAATGTCTTGACAATAGCACCATAGCACTGTTGGCAGTGCCTTACAGATTGCAATTGACTTCTAGCTGGCAGGCAGATCTGAATAAAACTACAAATACTGAATCTTTAGACCAGCGTCTTGGCAGAATGTCAGTGTTTGCGACCACATGTATTTGCCTTGGTGTTGTTCAAACCTCATAGATTATACAGATAATTCAATCAAAGGAGTTCAGAAGCACCATCCTTTCCATTGAACAATGCTCATGAGGAGGCTCATCTGACAGCTTGTCTTAGGAACATTTAGAAATGGTGCACAGGATTTCCAGGTGGACCATATACAGTACTACATGTTAAACATGACAGTTTATCTGATAAAAAAAATAATGCAAAGCAGTGAGAGCTGAAATTCAAGACCCAGTGAGCCAAATCCCAGTCCTTACTCAAGCAAAATTCCTACTGATTTAATAAGACTACTTTTACAGATTAGGAAACAAAAGCAGAGGCTAAGCAGCTTTCCCAGGATCACTGAGCAAGCCTGAAACAGAGCTGGGAATGATTTTGCAGCGCTCCCATCACGAGCTCATACTTTAACCACTACTAGACAATATTTCCATGTGTACTTACAGTAGCCACACAAAGCATTTCAGCAAAGCCCCCCACCCAAGTTATGTTAATCAGTGGATTTAACTGGCTATACTTTTACAAGTGGAGAGCCACAGATACCCCAGTATCACCTCATGTGGGGAGAGGGAAGGAGAAAGAGTACAAAGCTCTGTTCAAATGAATGAGTGATGGGAAGGTCAGGGGAAACCATGCCCTTCTGAATAGAGTGTATAAACCATATTGCCATATTTTAGTGCTGGCTCAGTGCAGGTGCTTCTCCTCTTTGGAGAGAATGTGGTTATGCCTTTGGGAAGGAGTTTGAGATGAATTACAGGGCATCCTCCACGGAGTGCCTGAGAAAATGCTTGACCATAAGCAGGGGATCTTACAGGCTGCTTGGGAGCTGACTGCTAGTCTCCATTTCCTTCTACTGCATACTATATAAGGGCCTGATCCTGAAACATTTACCTGGGTAGAAACAGTGGAGTCCATGGGACTGCCTGCAAGAGTAAAGACTTGGAGGATCAGTGCCTGTAGCAGAGTGCAGTGATGGAAAGCTGTTAAAGGGCACTCGTGCTCAATGCTTCTGTGTGCTGCCTTAATCCTATGAAGATGCTAAGCATAGCAAAGAGGGCAAAACAAACGTTCTACTCCTTTCTGGGGGAGCCACACATTAACTAGGACTTAATTTAAAATCTCAAAAGTTTATATCTCTTCACACCTTTTACAATATTTACTAGTATCTATAAAGAACTACTGAAGATTTTCCCTTCCATCACAGAACCAAAATTTAAACCATGCCACTTCTGGGGTGGAACACAGCAGTTGCATACCACCACGAAGCACCATTACAATGCACTTTAGACCAGAAAAAGAAAGCCATACCAAACTGGAAATGCAGGGGAATTTCAGGTAGGCAGAATAAAGTTACCCAAGCTCGAATTTTGCTGGGACAGAAGAGTTAACCCCATAACTCTAAACAGAAAGTACCACAGCATCTTTAAAGAATACTCAGTGACAGGCCCTCCAATTTTACATTTCTCCCTAAAAACATCCTTCACCAGCATCACAGTATCACCTAGCACAGTGGTTCCCAAACTGGGGTTCATGAACCCCTGGGGGTTCGCAAAATGTTACAGCAGGTTCTCAGGAAAAAATTCCCTAATGGCAGACAGAGGTGTCCCTAGGGATCCTGGCAGCACAGGGAAAGCAGCCCAGAGCCAAGCAGATCAAAGCAAGCACATCTATCACACTGAGGAGATTGAAACTTCAAGACTCCTTATAAGAAATGGAAAGGGAGGTGGATATTTTTGGCTGTTTCTAAAATTAAATAGGCAGCTAGTATTGTTTTTAAAATTATTATGAAGAACAAGTTTATGCTTTGTTGTAATGTGCGTTGTTTGCCTGGACTGCTCAAGACCTGAATGCTTGTGTAGGAGGAACTCTTTGAGTTGGCTTCTTAAATACCTTCATGCTGTTTCACATCTGATACTCCTTGATGAAACATAGGAGCCTTGTCTTATAACAGGCTTATTCAGAGTGATACAAGCTCCGAAAGTGAGATCTTGGAAGAGTGTTGCTCTTTTCATAATGTAATAAAAATACTGCAATGATAAATAATAATAAATAATGTGCAATAATCATGTCGTAAAACAAATTTTATATTTCCAAGATCACTGCTTTTATAATTTTTACTCAAGTAAAGGAGAAAATCCCTGGAAATATTCATTTTTAGGAGGGGGTTCGCGAGACTTCACATTTTAGTGAAAGGGGTTCACAGGTTGTTACAGTTTGGGAACCAGTGCCCTAGCACTATGCTGGGATGTTCGCAGCAGGTACTCCTCCTTCTGAATCAGTGCAGAACTAAGCCACAAGCTCAGCTTCCTGCAGCAAGTGGATGTTGCTTGAATATCTAGCTTCCAAATATAGACCCAGCCTGACCCACTGCAGCCTCTACTCCTCTTAGTCACGGCTCATTTACTAAATGGGTTTAGAATCGGTCTCTTCCATGGGTTAATTGTAGCTGGAACAGAGCAAGCACTAAGACATCTGTCTTCACAAACCATCTACAGATAGCACAATAATACCTATTTCCGAAGGCATTTGGGCCTCACCCTTAGAGCTGAAAATAAGATGTATACAACTGCAGCCTTTTAAAACAAAACGTATTTAAAATAATGATCCCCCGCCCCCACTACATTAAAGAGACTGCCAAGGACAAGAAAGGGCTTACACTGTATTTCTAATGAGAGCTGACAGGGAGGGCTATTCACCAGCTACCTGAATTATCAGCCTGAAGCTCAATGCATCTCTAAGGAGACCGTCTACTATACTCAGGAGGAACAAAAACCTCCTGTTGCATGGCTCCTTTCTAGGCTGCAGACAGGGCCGCACAAAAGTTATGGAGGCGCTCCCACCCCCCACCCAGGTGAGGCCAGGGAAGGGGTGTGTGTTAGAAAGCAAGCTCTCCCCACGGTGGTAGCGCGTGTCCTGGCAGGGTAGGGGGCTGTGGAGCTGGGTCTGATTCCAGGAGTTGCAACCTGGAATAGGGGGCAGGGGGGGCAACAGCACCAATCACTCAAATTTGGCCTGGCTGGGGACGGAGGGACTACCGGGCCAAACCTGAGTAGAGTTGCAATCCTGCACACCGGGTCACCCTACCACTCACTCATATTTGGCCTGGCCACCCGCCGTCACAAAAAAGAAGTGTTCAGGCCAAACCAGGTGCTGCGACTCCTTTATGCCAGCTTACACTGCCACTCAGTTTGGGGGCCCTCTCAAATGACAGGCCTGGGACAAACTGCCCTTTTGCCACTACCCCATCTGCATGGCCCCTGCCCCTTACCACCATTCCAGGTACTTCTGCTTAGCTAGAGATCTTGCTCAGATACTCTGAGCTCACACACTGTAAGAACGCCCTCCCAGTGCTGAAATCAGGAGACAGCTGGGCACATGTATGGAGCTGTTGATAATTAGCACATAGGGGCTGTTGAGAGCAAAGAAGCTGAGCCCATCCAGGGTCTGTAAAGAATCTGGGTGAAGGGAGAACTTTTTTAAAGCAACATCTTAAAGCCCTGGATTCCTGACTCCTATGTTTGGGGGACCTCACTGGTGTGGTAGGTTTTCCTTCTCCTATAGGGGCAGTGTCTGAGGTACAAAATGAGTGAGGGCAAGTACATCAGCTCCCTAGAGTCTGGAGAGCTGAGGCAGGAAGGCCTGCTGCAGGATCTTATAGGAAGAGAAATAGAGAGAATAGAAAGAAACAAATGGAAAGGGGGAGAAAAAATACCAGAGAAGTGATTTTTTCAAAGAAGAATAGTCTTGGACCCATTCCTCAAATACACTCCCCTCACAATACTGGGGGGAAAAAAATATATATATATATATATAGATAGAGAGAGAGAGAGAGCGCGAGCGAGCTCTTATATGGCTTTTCATCAGTAAATCTCAAAGGGTTTTACAAAGGAAGTTCGCATCATTATCCCTAATTTACAGATGGGTAAATTGAGGGACAGAAAGGTGAGTGGCTTGCCCACAGCAGGCCAATAGAAGTTCTGGGAATAGAACCCAGGTCTCGCTAACTCCCAGTCCAGTGCTCGCCCTGCTAGGCCTCCACAGGTATGGCACTGCCTACCAAACACAACACGTCGGCCTTCACCTGGCAGTGCCAATTCAGAAAGCTTTGATGAAGGCTCCATGCTCAACACCAGCTTTTACTGACAGGAGACCTTGTGTGAAAATGAAGAAACCGACTGGACCCTTCTTTGTTTTACAGTGTGCTTTCTGGCTGGTGACACATGGGCAACTTTATCCCCAAATCCCATTGTGATGAGAAGCCTTTTTGTCCCTTTAGCGTTTTTAGTGAAAAGAGCACCATACATCAAGGACTCCCTCTTTTGCCAGCTTCAGGGAACCCATGAGACTGATTTCATTGGTAAATCACATCCTATTTGCATTTTTAATGTGTCAGTTATAGGCAAGTCCTTAAACATGGCACTCTTCCATCATCTCTCAGGAGTCACTAAGCATTAACTAATGATGATGATAAAACAGTCTTCAGGAAGGTACCATACCCTTTAAAATCTGAATGGTTCCTAAGCAGAGAGATAGCGCTGGGGAGAGAATTGAGTATTAGGCTATATTAAGGAGACTACAATGCAGAAAATACATCATAAATCATCCTGCATCTCAAACACCAAGTTCATTTTTGGTCACCATATCTCAGAAAGACAGAGCAGGGTATGAGAGGAGCAAAAAAGGGCAACAGAACCAATCTGAGATATTGTACAGAGCAGGAGAGTCCAGATAAGGCCATGGAACTAGTTGGTTTAGAAAAGAGCAAGAGGTGCTATAAGAGGCATTGTCATAATCAGTTCCCTACAATTACCACTCCTGGTCTCTAGATGTTTCCCTCTGTCCCAGTGTGACTACAGTACCTTTAGGGAACAGGTACCCTTCTGTCCAAAGCAGGGACTCCACCCTCCCCCAGTAGTCAGAGATTCGCTTTCCTTCACTGTGGAACAGCCCCCAATCATTTGCCCCAGAAACAATCCCTAAACCAAGACTATCTTCAACAAAGTAGCATTCTTGTCCCAAACTAGCACTAGTTCATCACGCTGTGTTACACATACACATGAAGAACCCTTCCTAACTTATCTGCAGTAACAAGATTTCTCCTGGACAGTATTCAGCAAGGGAGATAAAAGTGAATGCTATTAAGAAGGCCAATCAACTATTCCTCAAATATAACAAGAAACACCTGAAGTTTTAAAATAAAATATAAATTAAAATGGATGCAAAGACCCACTACTTACCCATCACCGGTGGGCGCGTCTTCTGTTGCAGGAGTCATGCTGTCTGCTACCACCAGATTCTAAGGTGCAACAGTCATCCAGAGAGCTAACCTTCACTACATAGTGTAGCCTTACAGGAACTGAATCCCAGCGCACCCACTCCATAGAACTGTAGCTCAACTGCAAATTCTCACAATTATATTGGGTCTCATAATATTTGATTTTTTTTCTTAAAGGCCCAGCCCAAGCTCATGTGATTAGGTGAGAATCTCTGCTTTCGTTAAAAAAAAAAAAGTGTGTAACCTTGATGGCTGCAGAGAAAAGCTTAATAATGTGACTTGACCTGAAGGCTCAAAAACACCCCAGAAGACTAATAAACTAGATCCAAAATGTATTCTATTTTTAAAAAAATCTCATGATCTTTTGAGGCCCAATTCCTGGTTTTTCAACACTTGGGATTGGCAATACTGGTTGCTGGAGATCCCAAACTCTCAAAATGAGCTGGTGGACCATATTTGGCTGCCTACAATGTCCAAACAAGGAATCTTTAGCTTACCTAGTTTAGCTAACAAGCTAGAGAATCACCACTCCCTGTAGCTATATTAGGATAGCAAGCTAGTACATCAGTTCTGGGGCTACCAGAAGCCAAGTTAGATGGAGAAAAGGACATTTCTGGAGCCAGCAAAACATTCCACTCCTAACTTCTACCTGCCAGCTCTCTTCCCACTGGAGAGAAAAGCCACACCTAAGGGAGGGGCTGAAGAGCTACACCCAGTCTATGGCACCTGGAGAGAGGTAAATGGCTGCACCCAAACACACAGAAGAAGAAAAAAGAAGGCTTTAAAGGAACCTGCAGGGGGGACTAGACCCTAACTCAGGGGTTCTCAAACTGGGGGTTGGGACCCCTCAGGGGGTTGCGAGGTTATTATATGGGGGGTCGTGAGCAGGGCCGCCGAGAGCGGGTTCGGGCCCCGGTGAAAAAATTTTTCGGGCCCCCCAGCAAGGGCGGACCAGCTAAACAGGGCCGACGAGAGGAGGGGAAGCCAGGCCCCCTTCCGGACCACCGGGCCCCGGTAATTTGTACCAGCTTCCCCCGGGTCGTTGTCCCTGGTCGTGAGCTGTCAAGCTCCACCCCAAACTCTGCTTGCCTCTCGCATTTATAATGGGTGTTAAATATATTTAAAAGTGTGTTTAATTTATAAGGGGGGGGGTGTCACACTCAGAGGCTTGCTGTGTGAAAGGGGTCTCCAGTAAAAAAGTTTGAGACCCACTGCACTGTGAATGAAGGCTATTTACTTGTAGATGGTAAGGCCTAAATTAAAGCTTAACTGCAGGCTGTGGTCACCTGAGTTTCTGGGGAAAAACCAGAAAGCACTATACAAAAGAAGATTTTGGCAGCTGTGAGAAGGAAAAGTTGCTGCTCCTTTATTCTGCCCCAATGAAGCCACCTCCCTGTTTCCCCTGACATCCCCTCCCCTTCCAGAATGAAAACTCAGGACCTGTTACAGCAATATGTCTCTGTTTTTTTCCTTCTCTTATTTCCCAAGTATTTCCCTCCCTCCCTTCTCTTTCACTCACAACCAATCATTTTCATCTTTCCTTCCCCTTAGTTACAGTGGAAAGGAGCCTAAAGGGCCTGTGTCTTATGAGTGGACAAGCAGGCCGAAGAGGAGCCTACAGTCCTGACTAATACTCTCCCTTAATTTACAAAGGGAACAATGATCTCCTTCCTCTCCGTTGATATAAAGGAGAGGGGTGACACCTCTGGGGGCAGTCAGCAAGATGGGCTTTCTAACTATAAGGCTTGGTAAGTACTGCAATAGGTTAACAAGGTTTGTGGAATCCCCATCATTGGAGGTTTTTAAGAATAGGTTAGATAAATACCTGTCAGGGATGGTCTAGGGCAGTGGTTCTGAACCAGGGGTCCAGGGCCCCCTGGGGGGCTATGAGCAGGTTTCAAGGGGGTCTATCAAGCAGGGCCAGCATCAGACTCACTGGGGCCCAGGGCAGAAAGCCAAAGCCCCACTGCATGGGGCTGAAGCCTGAGCGGCTTAGCTTCATGGGGCTCCAGGCAATTGTCCTGCTTGCTACCTCCTAACACTGGCCCTGGCTTTAATATGCAGAAAATCAGTTGTTGTGACACAGGTGGGCCATGGAGGTTTTATAGCATGTTGGGGGGGGGCGCGCTCAGAAAGAAAAAGGTTGAGAACCCCTGGTCTAGGGGTCCTGTCTCAGCATTGGGGAATGGACTAGATGACTTCTCAAGGTCCCTCCCAGCCCTACATTTCTATGATTCAGTAAGAGCCACAGTCAACGTCTAAAAACTCCTGTTTTTTTGTAACACCAGCAGGGCAAGCTGAGGGAAGGATAAGCTTCCCAAGCAGGGAAATTGTTCTGATCACCCAAGGCAAAAGAGAACAAAGGAAGGTAGACAGTCGGACTGGGAGAGGGAAAACAAAACAAAAAAAGCAGTGATTGTGCTGGGGAAGCTGAGACTAGAAAGTACAAAGAAGGAGCTAAATTAAAGGGGGAAAAAACTGAGTCAACAAGAAAAAATATTTGTTTTCAAATAGGGCCCAAAGCAACGGTTTGAGGAACCAGAGAAGAGTAAACAGGGCCTGAAATGCAAGGCAGACAGATGGTGCCAATCAATCCAGGTAGCAAACCACTGTGCTCAACCTGATGGAAATGGCACCAGAGACCTTCTGCTTCAAGGACTTTCCACCTCAGCTTGTGAGTACTATGGCTACAAGGAACCTGAGAACTGAATCTGGGAATGCTTGAAACAAAGCTGCCGTGCTTGTTATCAACCCTTTGTGGGTTCCACTTTCTCCCAGAGATTAGAGAGAACCAAGGGTGGCTTAAATTAGGAATGGAAGTGTCAAAGGCTCTCTTCAGCTTATAAGGCCAATGACCACCCATGTGTCCTCTATAATGAAAATAAAATAATGTAAATTTTACAGCAGAACATTGAGAAAGTTTAATCTTCAAAATGTGTCTAGCCAGAGTAGCATCTGCAGTTAAATAAATTACAGTATCCACTGAGATGCCTTTTATCAGGATGAAGGCTCTCCTGGGAGATGGTACTATTTACATTTGATAAAGATGCAGAGCTGGGTGTAATCTACTTACTGATGGAACTTTATGCCACATTCTCACCAGCTCTCCCAATGGTTTCAGAGATGTTAAGATGAGGAGAGGACTGAACCTTGTGAAGTGAGAGTGTTTAAGGTGGAGAATCAGTTGCCCAAAGCAAGTTTAAGGGTTTTCAGTGAAAGAAAAGACCTGAAATATTTCAGGATGTTTCTTTTCAATCTCTTGGAGGTAAAACAGGATTATATGAAAGTCAATAGTATAAAATGTGACAAATCCATTAGGATTATTGATGTACTCTGGCCTGTAGACAGGTCAGCTGCTAGAGCCAAGTGCTGTCTATACCATGTTCTAGCCCTGACTGAAAGAGGCCAGAAGGCTGACAAGCTGGGACTGAAGCCTGTCTTTCCAGCTTCTCAAATAGCTAACAGTTATACAATAGTTAATAATGGTTTCTTCAGTACTGCTTGGAGAATGGCAGGTTTGAGGATGGGTGATAGTCTCTTGGAGGAGGGGAGTCTTATCAGGCCCTTACTGAACCCAGAGGCAGATTTACCATGAAACAAACAGTGCAGTGACAGGAGTACCCCCAAAATGCAGGACAAATCTCATCTGACAACCTGCCCCTGAGTCTTGGCCAGCAGTGCAGAAGGGCTTAGGCAGGCAGGCTGCCTGCATTCTGTAGCTGGTGGCCCAACAGCACTCCCATAAGTGGCTGGCTGCTGGCACATCTGTGTGCCCCTGGCAGGGGAGAGGCAGATCCACATGCTGCCCCTGCTCCAGGCAGCACATGGAGACCTGCTGCCCCCATTCTCCCCAGGGGTGCGCAGAGACATACCAGCAGCAGCACCAAGGCTGACCCTGACACCCCTGGGGGCGGGGGAGAATGTCTCCACATTGCCCCTGACCAGAGTGCTGACTCCACAGCTTCCATTGGCCAGGAACTGCAGCCAATGTGAGCTGTGGGGGCGGTGCCTGCAGGCAGCAGCACAGAGATCCCCTCTCCTCCCCTGGGGTAGGGGTGTGTGCGCTGGTCACTTTGGGAGCTATGCTGCCCTGCTGACCCAGCCCAGAGCCTGCACCCCTTGCCCTCTCCCACACCTCAACCCTTTGCCCCAGCCCAGAGCCTAAACCCTGCTCCCCAACTCCCTGCCCCAATCAAAGTACCTCACTTTATTTTCATTTACTTCCTATTTTTATAGAAGGATGAAGAAAAAAAATGAAAAATGGTGGCAGGAGGGGGAGAGAGTGAGTTTGTTTTTTCTTGGCTGGGTCCTGGGGGTGGAGTGGGGCGGGGGCATGAAAATAAACCTGTGCACAAAATCTGCCACTGACTGAACCAGTGGAATCCCAGTCTCTTCCCCCCAGGTACTCCTGTCAAGCACTTGTTTTTCCACTGCTGGACTCCTAAGACTAGGTGCAACAGTACCCCCTAGTGGTCTTGCACAAATCAAGGAAAATAATCCAGCTCTGAGGTTCCACACCTGTGGGTAGGCCACAGGCACAACTGCATTCTCCAATCAAATCTCTAACTCCAACTGACTCATGTAATCTAAGTAAAAGATATATAAATAACTTTTGAGCTCTATATGCTGAAGTATAGAAAATTTAAAATGTCATGTTTAATTCTCACAAGTACAATGGTGTGTTTCACTTCAAGATAACCTAGCACAGCATACAGTCCAGAATTTACAACAGTATAAAATGACCAACACTCTTTTAATCTGACATGGATATATTTATTTAAAAAAAAAGTGGTGAAGATATTTACTGGATTAGATGAGTACCCATAGCCTTAGTGTTATTTTTATTTACAGTATTTGATTTTCTAATTAGAGAATAGAGGTGTCTTTACTTACATAGCACATTCATATTTTACACTCAAAAATTGAAAAGTATTCAAAGTTGAATGATTGTTTTAAAATCAATGAATATTGAACATGGTGTTTATTCAGTTTTATATATTGTACATTAATATATGGTGTTCTCCCTCTTTGAATACATTTTGCTCTCAACTTTAAAAAAGTTTTAGAACCACCTTGTTTCAAAGATCTTGAATTTGAGTGAATAGTGGTAGGGATTTCTATTACAACTGTTTACATTAAAATGAAAAGGAAATGTACATTGTTTAGTTTATATGTAATTTTCCTGCAGTGGACAGCCTCTGACACAGAAGTAGGGGAGCCTTGATCTAGCTGATGGGAACAAAAAACCCTCCCAAGCTGCAAAGATTTGAATGTGCATCATCCCCTCAATCAGTTGGTTTTTAAAAGTGCAACTGCATGTAGATGTAAAACTTCAATGGCAGTTAAAACTACCTCATCCCTACCTTATACTAAGTGTTACATCCCAACATTATCAAAACTACCAGGTGAGGGATTTACAGTAGAGGATGTGATGAGCTTCATGGTCCACAGAGAAAGGGACAAATTCTCAATGTCAGCTCTGGTTTGATTTACCACAAAGGCAATGGAGCCTTCTGAACTGGTTTCATACCAGGCATTGTGGTGGCATTTTTAGAGACAGTCCACTATGTCAATGTGGGGATCCACAAACCATGATCATATTGTTGAGGACTGCAAAATGACAACTTCCTGGAGGTCTTCATACCTTGAACATTGTTGATAACACTGATGCTTGGCTTGACAGAATTCCATACATCAAATCATCATGCACTGCAACCTCAAGCCTGGTGGCTCTAGTGCCCAATCCATTCTAAATGGAGACACTCATTGGTTTATCAGAGCACCTAAAATCAGCAGCAGCACAGCTCCATATAAACAGCTTTATAGCCACTAGACAAGAACTATGCATAGACTTGTCTGTACTCTTGCTAAAATGGTTGTATGTGAAATTAAAAGGCTGGTGGGGTCACCTGCTTCAAAGTCGATCTTCAGCCCTTTCAGATTCACTCAGAACATCCTTCCATTCCCACCACCATCCCTCCCCAACAATATTATGCTTAAGATACAACACAGCTTGGATCAATGCCCCCAGTGAGAAAACTGAATGCTACTTAAGTTAAAACCTGCACTTGTTTCAGGAGCATTTCTCACTGTTGGGCATGTAGATGTATAACAAAGGGGCACATGCTCTTCCCAGTTTGTGTGTTTAGATACAATTTTCAGATCTCCTTAGCATCAGGCCTTAAATATCTAACTCCCAGCACAATTTTAATATGCAATTGATGAGATTCATGGATGCATTCAGGAAGTGGTCTGAGGCAGTAGTTTGTGCAACATGCATGGATATATCCCCTTTACTGCTATCATCCATTATTTGTGATTAAGGAGTTACACCTATATGATGGGAGACAAATGCACACTGACTTATTTTTTTAATCACTTCAGCTTTCCATCTGTCTGGGATTCAACAGCCCCCATCCTACCAGCTATGGAGTTTAGACGCTATGGCCAGTTAAATGTGAATATAGGCTTTTAGTACTGACAGCCAGTGAACTTCTGTCTTTACTCCTTAGTTTGACTCAAAAATAATCTAGAGACAATCAACCTGGTTTACTTCCACTATTAATTCATGGCTCTCCAGCCCTGTAAATTGCCTCTTGAAATTATTCAACTTAGCAGGAAATGGCTTCTCTATATTGCTTGTTTTACAGATCCGTTGGTCACTTACACCAGTCTAAAGGAAAATCAAATCAGTGCCAAACATACATTTACTTGTTGGCTAGTATTTTATCATAGCCAGTTACCTGTAATGGAACCAAAGCCAATTAATGTGATTGAACTTCCCCCTTTGTCCTTCTGAAGTATTCTGACTTCTCTATTTCCTTTCACAGCTGCATTTTTTGCCTATGTATAACAAGCTACTGGTTATGAGACTTCCTGTACTGTGGGTCTCTGCTTCATGATGATCTATAGAGCGATCAGAAAGGGAAACTTGAGCTGACAGTTGCTGGAGATCTTAAGTGAGGGGGCTGGAAGCAAGTCTTTACTCTTCCCCAAACTGTTGTCTTGGAAGGTCTGAAGACCCTTAATATCACCCTAGGAGTGGATTGGGGCAACTGCTTTCTATGGAGTTCTTCTGTCCCTCTTCCCCTTTGGGGAAAGAGGGTCTCATGGTCTGGCTTCTCTTGCCATGAAGGACCTGGGAGCACTTCAGGCCTCAAGATTTCTTTATACTCCCTGGCTTTCCCTTGAGTGGCTCCTATTGTGCTCTTGGCAAAACTCTACAGATGGCAGCTCAGGCCTGAAGCAGTTCTGTGGGTCATGCTGCAAGTCCACATACACATTCCCAAATTGAAGATGAAGATTGCTCATGGGCTAGAAACTCTAAATATGCATTTTATAATAGTCATTTTGCATTAAGTATTCCCTGTAAGGCAGTGAAGTTTTCATAAGAAGTTACTCTAGATGTATACAAAAATAATTCATGAGAGGATGATTCCTCAAGTGGAAGATCTCAATTGCTGCCTTTTAAAGTGGACTTAGTGTCTGAAACATCTCCATAATTTCTGGGCACCTTTACAACAGTATGTTTTAAACCTACGGTACCAACAGTCCAAAATGCCTATCACTAACTATAGATAAAGAGTTTTCAGTCCCACCATAAAACAGGTGATCTAGGTGTAGAAGACCCCATCCTCTAACATGTCAAGGGAGTAGCTATTTGAACACCAGTTATGTACAACGTTCCCCATGCACGAATACTTTTCTGATCAGAACAAGCTCTCTGAAGCATTTGTTTCTGAAAAGCACAAATAAGACTTTACAAAGTGAAAGTTATAGGTTACATCTTGGGCATCCCAAATCTTGGCAAGTGCCCCATCAAGTTTGCTTATGTCTAAAGAAACTAACTGGAAAGTAAATTGAGATTTCAGAAAACACCAATATAAATATACCAGAAAGGAGGACCAGAAAAGCAAGATGTAAGAAACAGATCTTTTATTTACTTCTCTTTCATTGTACTTGTACTGAAGTTAAGACCATTCAGTGGCAGTCCCAACCCACTCAGTGGCCTGTGCTGTGGGAGCTGCAGACCAGTCTTCAGTGGCAGGCTGGGCACTCCAATCTTCTGAAATAATAAAGTGACTATCAGGAACTTCTACAGCAATTGTACTCACGTCCTGTGCACCTATTGACTAGTTTCATATGCATATCTAATCATGCATTTGAATAGGCAAGAACACTTATGGAAACAAAAGTGTGGTTGACTGTTCATGTATCCCATTGGAAAACAATTTGTGACCACTAAGAAGCACCGATCTAAAGGGTAAGGGCTTGTCTACACTATGTAGCCTTTAGTGACAAGGCTGTGTCGACACAGCCTTGTCGCTAAGAGTCAGTGTGCGTGAATGCTCTTTTGCAGTATTTTGTCGGCACTTTTGCCGACAAAATACTTCCAGCCCCATGAGCAGCATAAGCTGTCGGCAGGAGAGCACTCCTGCTGACAAAGTCGCGCTCACACTTGCATTGGCAAAACTTGTGTCTTTTGCGGGAGGCTTTAAGTATCCGTGAAAGACAAAAGTTTCGGCAACAACTGTGCAGTGTAGACATACCCTTAGGCTCTCTATACAAATTTCCCAGATGAATATAAAAAATACTTCCCAATACTCAGCCATGCTAACCAGAGGACATCTGCAGGAAATGTTTGGCAAATACTATGGAACTGCACTCTAAACAAATGAAAATCTGAGGAAATTCACTCAATGCACATGAAAGCTAGTCAGAGCTCTATGTGCATCTCCAAAGTTTCATACAGTTGACTATCACCAAGTCAGGTCTTTAAAAAAATCCCCCACATAAGAACTTCTATATCTGCCATCAATTTTTCCTTCAAACATTTCTCAAAAACTCACCAGTTGGGAATGGTTGGATTGGCACAGATGGTACCTGCACCCCCTCAGACCAATCTGCAACCTCAGGCTGAGGAGCAGGAGCAGCAGCCGCAGCGGTGAATTCAGGTGCTGGGGCTGTCCATTCACCCTGGAACTCCTCCTTGGTAACTGCCTTCTCAGCTGCAGCCTGCTCCTCCTTTTCAATCTACCAGACACAAGATTGTGAGAATCTCAGAGGGAGTACATTCCTATATTAGCTAACTTGCACTGATTGAAGACAATTTAAAATTGAGGTTAAAGTGAGGTTCTAACTATTTTAGTGATTGTATTACAGATGAAATTGCCCTCAAGTGACCTGCAAGGTTGTTTCCATACCCTCCCCTACATGCACACTCCCAACCCAATCCAGAAGTTTTTACCTCCTCAGGATCTCTGTAGAAGTAGAGGTCAGGCATGACCTCCCATGGGTGTTCACGGGAGATGGTGCCACGCATACGCAGGACCTCACGGGCAAGCATCCACCACATCAGACCCACTGAATGGGCCCCCTGAAACACAAACTGGTGTCTAACCTTTGGTTCAAAACCAGTCCTTTAAAAGAAGATATATACATAGCTGAAATCTATAAAAAAAGAGCACAAAATGTACACACCAAGTCCAAACCTCTTAAAAGCACAAGCTCTTGGAACGGACTAATGCTTGTTTCCCCCCCCCTCAAACCCTTCCTGAGGGTCCTTCAAAGATAAAGACAGGTTTCAGAGTAGCAGCCGTGTTAGTCTGTATCCGCAAAAAGAACAGGAGTACTTGTGGCACCTTAGAGATGCATCCGAAGAAGTGGGCTGTAGCCCACGAAAGCTTATGCTCTAATAAATTTGTTAGTCTCTAAGGTGCCACAAGTACTCCTGTTCTTTTTTCAAAGATAAAGGCAACTCTTTTGGGCACTGCTCACTTTTCAGATCAACAGTGAAAAGACCACATGAATGTAGAAACAAACAGTTGTACTATTTATGGCAGACATTAGTATGGATCAATCACTAACACCTGGGTGTACTGTACATGGCTCAGTGAGTGTGTCATCCTTTTGGCTTATGAGGGTCAGACCCCACAGGCACCCCATAAGCATCAAGATTTTAAGAATACAGAAATGAGAAGTATGTTTATGGGGTAACTGAACTGACTGAGGCTAGGTCTACACTACAGCGGGGGTCCGACCTAAGATACGCAACTTCAGCTACGTGAATACCGTAGCTGAAGTTGCGTATTTTAGGTCGACTTACCTGGCTGTGAGGACGGGGGAAAGTCGACCGCTGCCGCCTCTTGCCGCGGTGGATTTCCGGAGTCAACGGCAGAGCGATCAGGGATCGATTTTATCGCGTCTTCACTAGACGCGATAAGTCGATCCCAGAAAACCGATTGCCTGCCGCCGGACCCGCCGGTAAGTGTAGATGTACCCATAGCTAGGAAAGACTGACCAAATCGACAATTTACAGCATATTCTGAATATGTTCAAGTTTTGACTTGGGTATGAACAAATTTCAGATGTAAGGGTCTAAGCAACATCCTAGGCTCCTGCCCCCTTAAGTCTCACCAGTGGGGTAGTTCCAGAGAAGTGTAGATGTATTCCAGAGCAATTTCATCAGCTGGAAGACTCATCTTGGTGCTTCACTTTTATCTCTCACGTTTAAGAAATGTCGCAAGAATCACTATCAAACTCCACTCATTGGACCACAAAGGCCCTCGTGGCGTTAGCGAAAAATCCTGCCATGGTTACTGTAGCACACGTCCTACACTTGAGAGTTCATTGGCCAGAAACTGACCTCAGCTCCAAGCTCTAACAGTGTGCAGTTCAATCCCTCCTTCACACCATCTCTCCTCCCACACCATGCCAAAGGCTTTAACTGGTTCTTACCAAATTAGATATGCCAATACTTTCTAGCCCTTCTCTGCAGGAAGGGTTTTGAAAGAGTGCATACTAAGGTTTCCATACCATGGATCTAGAGTGAGTGCCAAAGGGAGAAGCACTGAATACTAGAGCAATTACCTTATTATTGCATGGGATAGCAATATCCACATAGCGCAGCGGGGAGTCTGTGTTGCACAGAGCAATGGTTGGGATGTTAACGTAAGATGCCTCAGTCAATGGCTGATGATCAGCCCGGGGATCTGTAACCACCAAAAGGCGCGGCTCACGGAAGGCAGCCTGGATCTGATTTGTGAAGGTACCAGGGGTGAAACGTCCAGCAATCGGTGTAGAGCCAGTGGCAGCAGCAAACTTCAGAACAGCACGCTATCAGGGGAGTACAAACAAAACCAGGATTAGAAAGCTGGATCAACAATCTCTCTATCATGGTACTGTGGCAATCAAAGAGGATATGTATTTTTGAATCATCCTCTTTCTATTTTAATTTCTATTGTCTGACTGAACTCCTCTGGCAACTCAGCTCTGGCATGAAACAGAATGGAACTGTAGTCACATTCACAATTATTCCCAGCTCCGCAAGATTGAAATGGAGTCAGCCCCATCTGTCAGTGAAATAAGCAGCCAGCCCAGGACTGTGGAAAACATGGGACCACTTCCTAATACTAACCATATGTGACTCCTCTGAGGTCTTAACTCTACTTAAAAAAATCTTCTCTTAAATGTCACTAATAATCTAGCTTTACCATTTACCTAGCCTCTGTATTTACACTGATCCTCTTGCAACAAATACAGGGTGAGGGTGGAAGGAAATGGAAGAAAGAGCAAAATATTTCTCCCCAAAATTTCTATACAGTATTTCAACTTCCCATATCTGGCTGCAGCAAAACTTTAATCACAGGTGAAAAAAGTTAAATTTACCTGTGTCAATGTCTCAGGAATATACCACCAAATCAAATTTATTGAAACATTCTTTAAATCCATCAGATATCTCAATTAGGCTGGCATGTGGCAGTGATTGCCATCAAACTCCAGTCATGGAGAGACCATCTTCTGGTTTTAGCAAACATCCTGCCATGCTGCTCCACTGTAGCACACTTTTGGCACTTGAGAGGTCATTGGCAAGAAACTAGAGTCAGCTCCAAGTTTTAACAGGTTGCAGTTGAAGTATACAACAAAATCCATTCATAACCTGAAGGTCTTCTGCTTACATCTTAGACCTATACAAGACCTACCTATCATGGCACTATGAATCTGAACCCACACTTTGGCCCATCTCTACCAGTGCAGAGAGGCAAAAGCCAACAGTGGCTAGGCTGGACTTAATTTGAAGGGTAAATTCCCTGCTGTATCATCACTGCTTTTATGGCAGCATCTCTAGATTTGGAGAATGAAAGTAGGTCCTATAAAGAGTTTATTATTAAAATGAAATGTGAAAGCACTGCAATGCAGGAAACCCAGACACCATCTCATTCAGCAACAACCCCTACCAAGGTGCAATGTTGACTGATTCCCAAGGGACTTGGGAAAAGTGACAGCTGCAATACCAGGCCTCCAAAAGGGATGTATAATGCAGGAGCAGGTTTTCCCCCAAGATTACAAGAAGTGAAGAAAGAAGAAATGTGCACAATTAGAATGCATGAGAACCCATCTAAAACAAGTGATTTAGTCACTAATCTGTAGTTACCTTAATTACCATCACCTAGCCCCTCACATCCAAGACACTTGCTCTAAAGGAACAGAACAGCACATTATGAACTATTCAACTTGTATCTGCGGAACATACAGCTCTGAAGCTTCTGTGTATGTGTGAAATTTGCTGAAAATGGACACTCACATACTTCCCAAGCCCCAAATGCAAAGAGTATGTCCAAAATAAGCATTAGATTTCAGGTCACCTGCTTCCATCTACCTAGCGTCACAGCCTTGCATGCAACATATGCTCAGTGAGCATGATTCTACAAAAGCAGGCCTTGCGCCCCATGAATAAGGTCCATACCTGTCCAGTATTCCTGGAAGAGATGACGCTCACATCAGCTGGGTTTTCAATGGCAACGATGGCACGGGCTGCTAATAGGAGCTTCTCCCAAGTCCTCTTCAGATTGATGATGTAAATACCTAATGTTAACATCAACATCCACAATAACCAACAAGTATAAGCTCTCATTGGAGCTGCACTTTTGTGTAACGAGACTGGCATGTGGCAGCGATTACTATCAAACCCCAGTCACGGAGGGAACACCTCTCCTGGTGTTAGCGAATATCCTGCCATGCAATTCACTGTAGCACACTTCCGACACTCAAGAGGTCATTGGTCAGAAACTGGCCTAATCTCTGAGCTTTAACAGTGTGCAGTTCAGACTTATAACGAGGAAAATAAAACAATGGATCACCACATATGCAGAAAGCAATTGTATTATTCAAACCCAGAGCCATAGAAATTTTCTGAATTTCAGTTCTGTCATTGATTTAATAATTTGACAAAGAAAGCATTTTTGGATCAACACTATAGCTGGGGCGAAGATTGACAAAAAACCTCAAAAGTTTTGATTTTCAAAAACCAGTTCCAAATTTAAAAATCCTACACAACACTTTCCCCCCCTATTTTTGACCAGCTCTATTCAAGCCATTCCTGCACATTTGGCACATCCTTGTGTTGAGAGATAATACAGTAAGGAAAAAAGATACTTAGTAAATTCTATTAGTTTGTGATTTGCAAGAGAAAAAACTACACTTGGGTCTTTATTTGCCCTTTTTTGAGGTATAGGTGGAGGCCTGGAATTTTGACATCATACCTATCTAAAATGTGAAAGCTGAACAACTTAGAAGGGACATGATATGGAGTCAGACTGTTTTTGTTAGAATCTATTTAACTGCAGCATTAATTAGTATTTCGGCTAAAGGACACTTTTGTTAAACATCCCTAAGACCTTCCAGATATCTTCCAGCATAATCAGGTTAGACTAGACTATTTCTAAGGTAAAACCATAAGCAGCAAATAAAGGTTTGTGAAAGTTTATGTGCATCATAAACCAGAAGAGGTACAAACCAAAGTTTTACGATACGCTTTGCAGGTTAACTTTCAGTCAAATATACATGTCAGGGGTAGGCAAACTTTTTGGCCTGAGGGCCACATCCAGGTATGGAAATTGTATGGCAGGCCATGAATGTTCACAAAATTGGGGGTCGAGGTGTGAGAGGGGGGTCAAGGCTGGGGGTGCGAGCTCTGGGGTGGGGCCAGAAATGAGGAGTTCAGGGTGCAGGAGGGGGCTCTGGGTTGGGGCGCAAGAGAGGACTCCAGGCTGGGACCAATGGGTGCAGAGAGCAGAAGGGGGCTCAGGGATGGGGCAGGCTGTTGGGGCACGGAGGATGATTGCTCTGACTGGGGGCGCAGGCTCTGGGGTGTGGCTGAGGACCTTGGGGTACAAGAGGGGGCTCTCAGCTGGGATCGAGGGGTTTGGAGGATGGGAGGGGGATTGGGGCTGTGGCAGCGGATTGGGGTGCAGAGGGGGCTCAGAGATGCAGGCTCTGGACCACACTCAACACAAGCAGCTCCTGGAAGCATATCCACCCTCCGGCTCCGAGGCACAGCCAAGCAGCGTTGCCATGTCTGCAGGCGCCACCCCTGCAGCTCCCACTGGCTGGGAACCATGGCCAATGGGAGCTACGGGGGCGGCACACAGAGCCGCCTGGTCACGCCTCCACATACTACATAGGAGCCGGAAGGGGGTCATGCCAGCTGCTTCCTAGGAGCCGCACAGAGTGGGGCAAGCCTCCAACCCTACTCCACTGCTTGAGTGCTGGAGCAGGGCAAAACTCCCACCCTGCTCCCGGTGGGAGCTGAGGACCGGATTAAATGGTCTGACAGGCCGGATGTGACCCACAGGCCGTAGTTTGCCCACCCCTGCTCTAGGTACTCAACGTTGCATAAGAAGATACAGAGCCCAGCTCAGCTGAGTTGATTCTTCAAGGGTAACACTTAGCTATGAACGGGTGACAGGGGATGAATCACTTGGTTACTCATTCTGTTCATTCCCTCTGAAGCAGCTGGCATTGGCCACTGTCAGAACACAGGCTACTGGGCTAGATGGACCTTGTCTGACCCAGTACAGTCGTTCTTATGTAACCCTGTTAAACATCATTGCCAGTTGCTGCTACTAAACATCCATTATAAGTCCTAAAACACTGCCAAGTACTTACCATCACTTTTCCTTTTGTAGATGTACTGTTCCATCTGAAAGTCTAGATTGGTGCCTCCCAAGTGGGTTCCTGCAGCGAGGAATTTGAGGACATCCTCCTCCTTCATCTGCAGGACATCGAGACCTCCGGACATTGTGAAAGTTCCCCTTTTAAAGTAACGGCAGGGAACCTGGAACAACAAATCAGTTCACTCTACCACAAACTTACTCAGAAGTAATTGTGTGAAGTAACAGACCATTGGGGAATTCTAGTCACTGGAGGTTTTTAAGAACAGTTTGTACAAACATGTTAGGGATGGTCTAGATCACATGCAGTCACCAGGGACTTTTCTTGCAGCTAAAAAGTAGGACTGTTGATTAATCGCACCCTTAAACAATAGAATACCAATTTAAATGTATTAAATATTTTGGATGTTATTCTACATTTTCATATACTGTATTCTGTGTTGTAATTGAAATCAAAGTGTATAATATTGTTTACAAATATTTACACTGTAAAAATGATATAGTATTTTTCAATTCACCTCATGAGTACTTAGTGCAATCTGTCGTGAAAGTGCAACTTACAAATGTAGATTTTTTTTTTGTTACCTAACTGTGGTGCATGCTTTCAGAAGTCTTCAAAGAGCAACACTCCAATGTGGAAACATGGTAGGTAAAACTGAGCAGAGGACATACAATTCTCCCCCAAGGAGTTCAGTCACATTAACACACTTTTTTTTTTTTTTTTAAAAGCATCAACATGGAAGCATGTCCTCTGGAATGGTAGTCTAAGCATGAAATGCTAAACATTCATATGCCCCATCTGGCAGGTAAATATCTTGCAATGCCAGCTACAAATGTGCCATGAGAATGCCTGTTCTCACTTTTGGGGTGACATAAATAAGAAGCAGGCAACATTATCTCCGCCAAATATAAACAAACTCGTTTGTCTTAGCGATTGGCTGAAGGAGGACTGAGTGGACTCGCAGGCTCTCAACTTTCATTTTATTTTTGAATGTAGTTTTTTGTACATAATTTTACAGTTGTAAGTTCAATTTTCAGAATAAAAAGATTGCACTGCAGTACTCGTATGAGCTGAACTGAAAAATACTCGTTTTTGGAGTGCAAATTACATGTAATCAAAAATAAATAGAAAGTGAGCACTGTACACTTTGTATTCTGTGTTGTAAATGGAATCAATATATTTGAAAATGTAGAAACATCCAAAAGTATTTAAATAAATGGTATTCTATTATTAACAGTGCGATTAATTGCAATTAATTTTTTTAATCGCTTGACAGCCCTACTAAAAAACACAATCATAAAAGCAAAAGAAACAAAAAAGATGAGAGCATGCAAAGCACTTTTTGTATCTCTATTCTGTTTAGGCTCAGTAAAGAAATAGTACATTATTTTTATTGTATTTGCAAAAAACCCCAACGTAAATAAATGACTATGAACTGCACATGTCTATGGGCATAATTAACTTTAGGGAAAACAAATAATTATTTTAGGAAAAACTGTCAAGAGCAGCCACTAGCAGGAGTTGGTGTCCACATTCTGGGGCCACCAAAAATTTGTTGAGAGAGCCAATGGTCTAGATTTATTTGGTCCTGCCACAGTACAGGTCCCTTCTTGAGGTCCCATCCAACCCTACATGACAATCCCTAGCGTGGCGGTGCGATGTAAGTAAGGTGTGACTGAAAACCCGCAGTTAAAAGGATACAAAAAGGAACCGCCCCATTCTGCCATCAGTGACTCCTTTGGCTTTTGCTTAAATTACATACAGTGCAGCTGAGCTAACCCTAAACGACCCCCCCCCCCAATCCCACCCGCGCACAGCACGGGGCACGCAGCGGCTGTGCTCAGCTCGCCGCGCCCCGCCGCCGCTTCCCGAAACAGCAGCAGCGACGCCCAACCCCGCCTCGCCAGCGTGTGTGTGTGTGGGGGGGGGGGGGGCGGGGGCAGCGCGGTTGGCGGGGGTGGGGGAAGGCCCCGATTGCCCGGGGGGGGCCCAGGGGGGGTTGCGGGGGGGGGGGGGCGCGGAATCCCGGAGCCGGCCCCGACGCTCCCCCCCGGCACCGCCCGGTCCCGAAACCGGCCCAGAAGCTTCCCGATCCCCACCCCCCGCGCGGACGGTCCCCCAGGCCGGCTCCCGCCCCACTGCGCCCCCGCAAGACTCACCCGGTGACAACGCCGTATGGAGACCACGTTAGGCTCAAAGAGAGAAAGAGGGAGGCTGCGGGAAGTGACGTTCATTTATAGATTCCCCTCGGCCAATTAGCGGCAGCTACGTCGTCGGAAGTGAGGCAAAGGGTTGAAGGTCATCTGGTGCCTAAGGGGCGGGAGGAAGGCCCGGGGACTTAGCGGCAGTCACGTGGGAATGGCCCTCAGCCGCAGCGTCTGTGCCGGGCAGCAGCCGGCAGGTGGCAGCAGAGCCGCGAGTGCTGAGGATCCCCGGCCTAATGCGGCTGGGGCTGGGCTGGGAGAGCCCGGAGCGGGCCGGGCCTTGCTTAGGGATGGGCTGTGAGCCAGGCGTGCCCGGGGCGCTAAGCTGTAGGAGGGCTCTGGGGGCAGGGCCTGGGATGGGGCCTAGAGCAAACACGTGGCCATCTCTTCCCTAGTGTAAATCACCCCCCCCTTCCTCCCTCCCACACTGCTGCCAGCTCCCACCATATTACCCCCAAGCCCCAGCTGCTGGAGTCCTTTGTTCTGCCCAGACCCTTAGCTTTCACACCCCATACAAGTAAGGGTCCCAGCCCTCCTGGTTGCGGAGAAGAGCTTGGAAACACGAAGCAACTGCACCCTAACAGCTCAGAAACTGCTACTAGGCAAATGAAAAGAACCGGACTGATGATTTGTGAATTATTTGCGATTAGCAATCCTGCTGTCTGCATTGATCGCTGCAGCACTGAAGTGCTGCGCATGGGTAACTCATAGCTAGGGCCTACCAAATTCATGGTCCACCTTAGTCAATTTCATGGCCAGAAGGTTTTTTAATTGGTCAATTTCATGATTCCAGAGGTTTACATTTAAAATATCAAGGTGTTGTAATGGGGGGGGAGGGGTCCCGACCTGAAAGGGCATCATGGGGCGGGGATGTCACAGGATTGCCACCCTCTTCTGTACTGCCTTCAGGGCTGGGCTCTGAAGGCAACAGCCATGGAGCTTCCTGCAGCTGGAGGAGATTCCCAGAGGTGATGGGGGGCCCCGATCTGCCCTGCTGCTGGGAGTGCCCCAGGCGGGGGCTCCTAGTGCTAGTTCCAGCGAGTGGCAGATTAATGTATGGGCCCACAGGGCTTGTGCCCAGGGGCCTGGCCAATTTGGAGGACCCCAGAAAAATGGGCACCCAGATCCCCGGCAGAAGCCCAGAGCCCACCCACCCTAATCCCCGGCTCCAGCCACAGGGGGCAGAAGCCCCAAGACCAGGTGTCCTGAGCCCCAGCTAGAGCCACGGGGAGCAGAAGCCCCAAGCCCAGGCTGGACCATGGGGCTGAAGCCCCAAGACCCAGTTGGAACCACGGTGTGGAAGCCCCGAGCCCAACTCCAGGGCTGCTGCACTGGAAGTGGGTCTGATCTCCCCACTGAGAGCAGCCGTGCAGGGGAAGGATAAGTTTTGTCCCTCCACAGCTCAGCTCATACTAGTTGCTAGGAGCTCCTGGTTGGAGCGCTCCCAGCAGCATGAGGATATGTATTTCATGGGGAAGGGCTTATTTCATTGTCCGTGAAATTGGTAGGGCCCGATATCATAGAAGTGAAGGGCTGGAAGGGGCTGAGGCAGGACTGAGTACACCTAGACCATCCCTAACAGGTGTTTGTCCAACCGGGCCACCCCAGTTGGCCAGGGCTCCGGGGCACTGCCCCCATAGGCCCAGTGGCTAATCCACCACTGTTGCTATCTCAAAGGGTTTAATGGGTCCTTTATTTCTCACTGTTGTCCTTAGAATTCTTCATATATAATAGTCACTCTCTTACTAGCTGATGGCAGCTGCTATCTTACATATGTAATGTGATATGTATACCATTCCTGTTTGTAGGATATGGTAGGCCTGCTTTTATGTGTCAGTTTACTCTCCAGGTTCAGCTAAAGGATTGGCTAGGGAAATGAGACTCTGGAGTTCAAATGGCCCCACAGCTCTGTGCAATACCTACTACCTGTGATGTGTATGTGGGTAGAGATGTATAATTTTGTGTAACCAGAGGTTATTCCATAGTAATTTACAAATCCTTTCATAATCTTCACAGCAGTATTAAGTATAATGTTCTGATATTAAGGAGTTTATAAAAGTAGATATAGGCATTGTACAATACACAAAAGGAAAGGCCCTGATTTGAAGCACTTAAGACCTAAACCCCCCCATATATATAGAAATGAGGACACAATGAGACAATGGGTGAAAATATATTACAGCAATTGGGGAAGAGTTTAAGATGTTACTGCCTTTTTCCCTGCTCCTAGTCTGTGTTTTCTGTTTTTGATTGTAAACTCTTCAAGGCTGGGATCTGTCTTACAATGCTTGTACTGACAAGCAGCCTTTAGGGCAGTATAGAAATAATGGTTTTATAATTCACACAGTGAGCATAGAGTACTGTTGAAACCTGCAACAGCCTTGCTTTTACTGAGCCAGTTAGATGTTGTCCTTCTCCTTAGCCCTTCTATCACAGGTGTTGGTTTTAGATGCACACAGCCCGAGGCCAGGGACATTAGAATGATCTTTCCATAGCCTGAAAGTGACTTTGTGCTTCGGGATTACCTTGACCTGCCACTTTTTTCTCTGTCTATTTCTACATTAGGCAAGGGTTTTGAACCTCAACAAGCAGCAGCTGTGTGTAGCAGATAAGAGTCAACTGTTGACTCCACCCCATGATCCTTCTGATCCACGGCTGATGCTGAGCCCTACAAAAATCTCTTCCTTTTGTGACAGCACTAGCAGAGCTAGGCTAGTAGAGCACATTGTGTGGAGATGGGGAGGTAGGCCTAGGGTAACCAGACAGCAAATGTGAAAAATCAGGACAGGGGGTGGGGGGTAATAGGAGCCTATATAAGAAAAAGATCCAAAAATCAGTACTGTCCCTATAAAATCAGGACATCTGGTCACCTTAGGTAGGGCTGGAGCCACTTTTAAGGGCCTAACGTAGGCAGACTCTAGAATCAGTGGGGCTCTGTGTAGTACACATGGGAATTGAATCATGAAGAGCAGAAGGCTGTGGACTTTTATGCCATAGTAGCACATGTTCGTGCTTTTAAGATCTACAGGTTTCTCCTGGTAATTCCACTTACAACATTTGTAGTAAAATCAGACTTACAAAAAAAAAATTTCACCGTAAGCAGGTTCCATTGTAATACCTCCCCCCCCACACACACACACACACGCACACCAAAAAGAAATGGCAGACTATCATTCCTTCCCCAAGAGCTTCAATTCTACACCCCACAAAAAATAACAGCTGTGGAGCTTCCAATCCATGAAGTTAGATTAGCTTTCAAAGGGTAAGGAGCCAGAATTGGGGTTTGTACAGTACATTTCAGGCTTCAGTTCTGTAAGAGGGGTTGAAGAAGGGGAGTGATGGTATAAACCCATGATTAGCTGTTATCTGCTTAGCAGGAGGTTACACACAGCTTGGGGCACCAGAACTTTTTTTTTTTTTTAAACTGAGCTCAACGTCCCGATTCCTGTGCTACCTTGCATCTTGTGCTCAAACCTAGGGGCACTAGATTGGACGCTCTTCGTGGCAGGGACTTTTTTGTTTGGTTTGTTCACCACCTAGCACTCTGGGGGTCTTGCACTTGTGTAGTCATTTCCACCTGTGCACAGTGAATATCCATCCTAAGGGGAGCATTTCTCCCCCACCCTCCTTGGCATTGGTGTGAATGACTATGCAGGACCCTGAACAGTGGAGAACAAGGCCCCGAACACTTTCACACATTCTCTTTGAAAAGTGCCTGGGGAAGCCTGGCAAAGTGGGTCTGCAGTTGGTTTCCTATGAAGGCCAATAATATTAACAGAGCAGTGACCTTCCTCTCCTCCCCTGACTGCCAAGTTAGGGATTCCATCTAGTGTTGCCTCTAAAGGCTAGAGCCTTCAGCAGCTTAAATATGAACGTGCTTTATGTCTTGCCAGATGTGGAGCTCAGTAGTAGCAGAATCTACCAGCTTGGTGGGGAGGGGGGAGGCTGTGCACAATAGTGGTACAACTCCTGTGCCCTGATTCCGTGCCAGAGAAATCTGCTAACAACCAGGCCTCTCTGTCCAAGGAGGCACATGAGATGCCATCGGAAAATAACTCCTGCTTCTATAGCCCTCCCTCCCCAATCCTGGAACATGAATGTCTCAGCAGATAAGGTGTCTGTAAAGGGCCCAGTCATGCTCCTAGGAGACCGATTTCACAGGAGTGGCAGATATCAGCTGTAGCAGGGAGTTAATGTTTTTGGCAGCATCCCTGAGCAGTGGGCTTCCTCAAGCAATAGAGGCTCCTGTGTGCCCTTCAGTCAGTATCTAGGCTCTCTCCTCGCTGCAAGGGCAGTCAGCTTAAATAATCAAGTGTTTTTCTTGTTATAAATGTTTACTGGAGATAGCGCACGGTACACACACTTAAGCAAGTGCTCAAAGCTAGGGGCACTGAAGGGGAAATGCGCTCCTCCCCATACACAGACGGGAAGCTTTGTGGGGCAGGAGCTGTGGTTTGGTTCTGTTTATACAACGTCTGGCACAATGGGGTCCTGCTCCGTGACTGAAGCTACGAGAATAATGATGGAAGTTCTCAACAACTCCTTTGAGAGCAATACTATGCGATTCTTCTGGGGTGCACCTGCTTAGGAAGCAAAAAAACCAAACCAAAACAACAACAAAAAAACCCTGCAGCACCAAGTCTCAGAGCTCAGGTTACTGACTCAGGCTTATGCTATAGGGCTAAAAATAGCCCGGGAAGCGTCTCAGAGCCCAGGCTCCAGGAGACCAAGCCCAAATGCCTACACAGCTATTTTTAGCCCCAGAACACAAGCCTACATCACTTCAGCTGGGCTCAGATTCGCTGTGGTGGTTTTTTGTTGTTGTTTTGCCATGTAGACGTAACCTGACTGTGCCTCTCCTGCAGTTTCCCACAGGGCTGTTTGTCCTCATTGCTTTAGTAGAACTAGTCCCCATGGAAGTCAGTTGAGCTGTCTCGCCTCATCCCCCACCCCACACACTAGGGAGTTTGTTTTCCATCTGTTTCTTAGTGTTTTAAAAAAGAGAAAGGCACTGAAAACATTCCCCTCCCTCCCTTGGGAAGAAAGAGAAAGGAGTTGCTAGTCCATTTTGCAGCCACAAATGTAAATGACAGTGTAGAATACAACCTTCTTGCATGATATGTTTTATTACAGACGCATTTACATCCTTTGGAGTTAAACCTGGATAATGGTCCAAAGCTACAGCTCAATTTCAACAGTGCAAGAAAAACAGCTGGTACAGAAAGGCTGCAAATGGAGTTTCAAAAAGAGACTCCATTTCTCAAGTCCTTTTTCTGGCCTTCCATCTCTCTTAGCTAAGTCATATTTCAAGACAGTCAATGCTTTTGCCCTGCCATGGTAGTCATGTGGGTAGGCATAACAAATGCCTACAGACAAAAGAATAAAGCCAGTGGAAAATGTCTTCTTCCAAGACAATGTCTTCTTCCATGACATTGGGTCATGCTGTGGGAAATACAACCTAAAGCACAAGGGAAGAGGCGTAAAGCCCTTTGCTGCAAGCCACAACAGAGATGTCAGTTAGGTTCCCAGCTACATTATCCATCATCAAAGCTACCGTGCAAGGTATGGTAAGACTGCATTTCCCAGCATTCCTTTCAGATACACATTTCCCCCTTTCTCACTCTAATACATGTATTAATACATTAAGCAAACTCTGAAACAAATCATTACATGGTGCCCCTCGTAGCATTCTCCTCTATGCCTTCCCCATGGGTGCAGAAGCAAAACACACTGACAGATAACAGGACGAGTGTCAGATGGCACATGGTGTGCCCAGTCTACGATCCCAGGCCACCACGGTAGAAAGTTGCAGAGTTCTGTAGTCCAAGTCCAATCACTTCTTCCCCAAATGCCTCAGCTAGCTTCTGTGCTAAGGCTTCTCAGGGCACATAAGACTATTCTAAAGGGGTTTCTTTCAACGGTCTTTACCGTAACCATGTAGTTCATAGGACACTGAAACCCTCCCATCTTCCAAGGAAGTTGAATGATACGGTCCTCCTGGAATGCTTTACTCTGAAGATGCAAGGTCAAAACCTTCTCTCTCCTACCTGCATTTGTATCAGAGAGGGCATGTTTTGCAGCCTAGTCCTCTGGATCAGAAATCGTTATCGCTCTACCACGGTGGAACAAAGATCCACCCGCGCAGAACTGGGAAATCACATCTCACCAGCTGAACAGGAGAAGGGCTTAGGCTGGTCTCCTCCACTACAAGCCCTTCAGGATTTCAGCCCCATTTTTGCCATCATCTGCTCATATAAAGTCCATGCCATCGCTGCCATCAGAGTGCGCCGCAGGGCACGGGGGACGCCGCCACGGAAAAAGCCAACCAGTCCATAGTCCTACAGGAGACAAAACAAACACCAGCTGTGTCACTTCATGTAATTCTTAGACTTCTACTGGATGGCATAATCCATGGCTGCACTGAAATACATTCTGTACTAGTCCCTAGTGCCTGAGAAATCCATGCTCACACAGCACTCAGCCAGAGGGACAGCCACAGGGAAGGGACCTCTAGCATCACTCAACTGCAGTGACTTCTGCTGATGAAGGAACAGCAGTTACTGGACAGCTGCTATACCGTGAGGCACAGTACAGAACAGTAAGAAGAGGGAGGGGAACCACAGGGCCTGGAGGGAAACCCCCACCTCTGTCCAGACAAACAAACAAACAAAAAAAGACAAGAAACAAACCACTTCAGGTCACTTAATATAGTCACCAGCCTCACTTCAGAATTTTGTGTCAGTTAATATTTACAGAATTGCCAGGGGTGAAAGTAAGGCGGTACAGGAAAGTGGCCGCCGGTACCGGTCCCTACTGCCTTACTTTAAAGCACTGCCGCTGCTGGCAGGGCTGCCGACGGGGGGAGTGACGCAAAAGGGGCAGTGACGTTAAAGTGCTGCCACGGCAAAGGACCCTGCTTAAAGTGCTGCCGCAGCAGCATTTTATTGTCACTGCCCCTTTTACGCCCCCCAGACTGCCAACGGGGGAGAGGGGGCAAAAGGAGCAGCTGCCCCGGGCTGGCGATTTAAAAGGGCCCGGGGCTCTGGCCACTGCTGCAGTAGTAGCAGTGACGGCCAGAGCCCCAGGCCCTTTAAATCAGCGCTGGAGCCCCAGGCACGGGCCAGCGTGGAAAGGCTGGCTGGGGGATGCTGACCCTCCCAGCCCCACCCCTTCTGCCTGAGGCCCAGCCCTTTCCGGGGGGTAGGGGGACGGGCGGAGTCAGCCCCCGTACCGGTAAGTTTTCAATTTTACTTTCACCCCTGAGAATTGCCCACGAGTATTTTTAAAGCTCTGCCTAGGATTTACTTTCATTGAGCAGAAAGAGAAATTCTGAATGGGAGCAAATAGCGTCTAAGCAGAAGCGTGGCTAAAATCCAGATTCAAACAGACCCAAACTTTAGGGAAGAGGATTGATATGGACCTGAGCAGCAAAATTCAGCTCCAGATCTTTCATTCTGATTTTGCAGGCTCTCACTTGCAACAAAGAAACAGTCTAGCCAAGAGTCATCCTAATGTAACCCAATGTCAGGACAACTGTATCCCAACTTTGATGTTGTGTAATCCCTAGCATTGTATCACAGAGGTTGTGAATCACATCCTGGGCTAGCATCCAATGGACATACAACTCTGGGGCCAAATACAGGTCGATGAGTGCTCCACTGGGGTATCCACTCCATGCATCCCCACCCAGTTCCTTGGATAACAAATCTGTACATTCACTTCTTGCTAGTGTTCAAAGGACAGATAATTGTTTTATATCCCATTTATCCTTGAAGCTTGTGTTTATAAAGCAGCATATTACAAAAATCCTCCTGCCTCAGTCTGGCAATCACAGGAGTACTGCAGTGATAAGCCATGGATTCCAGCAGCCCAGGACTGGGTACAACCAGATCCTGCAAGGTTATTTGCTAACACGATTGAAGTGAAATCAGTAAGTACATTCAATTAACAACAGTCTAAGGGTAAAAGTGCTCTATAATGGAGTGAAGAAAGGTGAAGTGAAACCTCTAGTCATACGATGGCTCAGGATACAAGTTAGATTACGTGTGAGTGGTGAATGTAACATGCCCAAATGTGTATGACTGTCGTCCTCTTTTAATTCACTCACTCCCCATGCTCAGCTAGAGAGAGTGTGTTTGCTTTTCCAAGGGATTTGTCCTGTGTACATAGGTAAAGGACGGTGGAGCACCAGGAATAACCAGGTGGTGGTGAAGTTAACTATCTAGCACATTAATTTTCGTACCGCTCAGAAAGAGCAAGAAACAACAGTAGCGTGTTGGGAGCTGTCTGTTCCCAAGGAGACTGATGTGGATATCTGCCCCATGGGAACTGGATTCAGACCACCAACCAGTCATCAGATGGGAGTAACTTCAGTCACTACTGACCCAGACTGTATGTGAACCAGTGACCAAGAGGTGAAAAGTTCAGTCTCCCATAGCATAACACAGAGGAAGCATTTCAGAAGCTACACTGCGTTCACAGTGGTATATACCTAGTAATACTCATTTGAAGGTCTGCTTTAGAGATGAAGGTGAGAACCTTCTTATCAAATCTGCATCTCTGGTGAAGTGACCAGAACTGAAGTTACATTCACACAATCCTCTCAGCCTCACCTTGAAGATTAAGGCAATGGCCTGCCCCGTCCAGCGGTATTTTTCAGGTGTCAGCTGCATGTGGGTTTTGATTACATCAGCAGGCTGTGTCGCCAATGAAGCCAGGATTCCAGCAAAGATTCCACAGCTGAAGTTCACTAAGGGGGTGAGCGCTGGATCAAACTGGTCTGGAATGAAGCAAGACACAGCTTAGTCAGACATAATACAGTACAATTCTGTTCTGTAGATAGTGACTTTCTTAGAAGCTGTATCCCAAACTAAATAGTTACCAAATTATAAAGTAGATAACTGAGGAAGAGACTTTTCAAAGGAGATTAGCAAATAGACACACCAATGCTAATTTTGGCTAAACAAATCACTTCCATTGGGACTGAATTTGACAGACACACAGAGCTAAAGAAAGGCTGTTTTAGAGGGCAGAAGCTGCAGAGGAGAAGGCTCTCACACCAAAATCAGGCAAGTCTCAATTTAGCAGAGATTGCAGAAGTGTTGGGGAACTATACAATGTGCATGAAAATGTGCAACTGGCAATGTCAGGTGTTGAGCAAGTTTTCCCCACACACAGCTCTGCCAACTCCTCATCCCCAACTCACAGTACCCCTTGCTTGGTAACTGCATCCCTGAAGTATCTGTCTCATACTTTGCTCGTAGGCAAACACCAGATCACCATGAAGCGTGGATGCATTCTATGTGCAATGTAGACCAGAGTCCCCTGAGCACCAACGTGAGGCCCAGGTCATTTTCATGTAAGACTCCTCCAGAACGTGAACATCCAGTTCTCTACAGGTGGAACACTAATGCCCCACCTTAGCCCTACAAGGGATCGATTTAATCAGAAAAAGGCCAAAGTAAAGCATGTGGACAGAAAGGAAAGGATGCTGGGAGTGAGAAGAACCACATTCTGTGTTATTACATCCACATTCAGCCTTACCCTGAGGTATAACTTTTTTGGTCTGGGTGTAGAACATCAAATAGATGCCGGAAAAGGGTGCATCACGCAGGAGCGTTGCAGTCAGCCCACAGAACAAGCCCCGGGCCCCTTCTGTCCGATAGATATTCCTCACGGCTCCATACACACTCTCATAGCCATACTTCCCACTCTGCAGAGGACACACAAAAACGGTTTACCTACATGTCAGATATAGGGTCCCTTGTGCTGGGACATCATTACTGAGCAAGCCTTGAAGTGAAATCACCTCTCTACACACAAAAGGGTGAACACTTACCTCCGACTCCTAAATGCTTTAAATACACCACCACAAGGGCAACCAGCCAGATTTCTCTTTTCCCAAGGCCAATCATATATTGTAGTTACAGTATATTTTTAAGTATATACACGAGACGCAATGACGGGGGAGGGATAGCTCAGTGGTTTGAGCACTGGCCTGCTAAACCCAGAGTTGTGAGTTCAATCCTTGAGGGGGCCATTTAGGGATCTGGGGCAAAAATCTGTTTGGGGATTGGTCCTGCTTTGAGCAGGGGGTTGGACTAGATGACCCTCTGAGGTCCCTTCCACCCCTGATATTCTATGATTCTATGACATAAGAACTATTCCAGTGACATCGCCAGAGAGCAACTGTCTTGCTACATTATCAGCAACAGAGCTTCCCATAGCACGGATATTTTATTAGCTACTTTTTCTATAGCAATTTACTTCTCCGACTCCATCCACTTCCACTGGCTGGAAGATTCAACCCCAGTCTCCTCGCAGGGCTAAGCATGGTGCCTCCCCAGCAATCCCCACCAAGGACGCAAGAGGTGAGGAAGGGGATTTGAACTTTATCTCCTGCATGGCAGATAGATATGGAACTAACACATATAATATAAATATACACCATACAGTTACTAGCTATTACAGACCAGCCTTGCAAGAGTGTTAACAGCCCAAGATACAGCCACTCTCCCCCACTCCTGCCATGATGATAAAAATATTATTTCTTGCTGAGCAAGTAAAATATAGAAGTTACTTGCCCCAGGTGTGTGAGCGTGGAGAATTTTTCAGTCCATCTAGGTTTCAAACCATACCCATCATTGCAGCATTTAAGCACCTTGCGCAGTATAGAAGCAGTATATAGGATCTCAGTTTCTCAGTCCCTGATACCCAAGACAGATGAATTTTTTGTGCTATAGGAGAGGGTATGAAACCACAACACAAACGTCAGAAAGTTCTAGAAGTATGAAAATTGTGACACTCACCTCATATCGTGTCTTCACCACGGTTATGGGCAACATGCAAACCCCTGCTACTGTACGGGAGCTAATGCCCAGAAAGACAGACTCTAGGGCTGTGGGGGAGCGGTCCGAGAGAAAGTACTGCTTCATCTTGTACAAGGTGCTGAAGTAAATCCCGACCCCAGGGATGCATCTTGCGAAGGACTGCAGAAGAGTGAAAAATGGAGAAAAAACACACTACAGAACACTAAAAAAAGGGAGTGTTAAACCTGCCGGGAAGCTTCAGGCCCTGGGGAGGGTCACTGAAACGAAAGAGCTGGTACTCTGAAGAAAGGAGAAGAGGTGTAGGGCAAAATCATGACTCCACTGAAGTCAGAGTTTTGCTATTGACTTTAATGGGGCCAAGATTTCACCCAAAGACTCCGTCCCCAATTACATGCACATTCAGGAACTGAAACAGGCTTAGGCCGGTGCACCAGCCATTACAGATATATAGGCCGAGATTTTTATAGATATTTATTAGACATGGCTTCCCGTCAGCGTTGCATGGCCTAAGTAACATAGACAGCTACCTCCCAGTTTCAAAATTGACTTGAGCACTTAGGAACCTTAGACCCACTGCCCTTCAGTGAGAGAGACTTAGGCTCTTAAGTGCCTAAGTCACTTTTGAAAATAGGACAGACATCTAAGTCACTTTGGCCTTGCAACACTGAGCGGAGCAACATTTAAATACCTTTAAAATTCTAAACCATACTTACTAACACATGCTAGGTAAGAAAAAGTCAGGGTTAAAATAATCACTTACTGGTGAGACCCCTTTCCAGAGCCCTAGGAGGCTTTCAGTGCGAATAACCCTAACGAACAAAGCTACCATCCCAACATGACTTGACCTAGAAGGAAAACAAGAAAGGAATTACATAGATATACTGCAGCTGATACCCCATGGGGCCAACCCTACAGCCCTGCTCTAGTCCTCCCTCACCCACCCAGAGCGCTCCAGAGATGTACCTGTGTACTAGCTATAGCACCAGGGCCAGCTCCAGCATTTCTGCCGCCCCAAGCAAAAATAAAATTGCTGCGATCGCGATCGGCGGCGGCAATTGTGAAAAAAAAAAAAAAA
>NW_020698372.1:4154815-4158475 GCF_002925995.2 Terrapene triunguis
CGCGATCGGCGGCGGCAATTGTGAAAAAAAAAAAAAAAGCCGCGATCGGCGGCGGCAGTTCAGCAGCAGGTCCTTCGCTCCTAGAGGGAGTGAGGGACCTGCCGCCCCCGAATTGCCGCAGGTGCCGCCCCTCTCCCTTGGCCGCCCCAAGCACCTGCTTGTTAAGCTGGTGCCTGGAGCCAGCCCTGTATAGCACCTTTAGAAGCTCGCTCTCTCTATTCAGCCTGTTAAATAAATAAATTAATGGAGATATCCTATCTCCTAGAACTGGAAGGGACCTTGAAAGGTCATTGAGTCCAGCCCCCTGCCTTCACTAGCAGGACCAAATACTGATTTTGCCCCAGATCCCTAAGTGGCCCCCTCCAGGATTGAACTCACAACCCTGGGTTTAGCAGACCAATGCTCAAACCACTGAGCTATCCCTCCCGCCATGTTCTTCCTTGTTCATTCAATTCTGCCTCCATCCATGGTTTACAATGCCACAATCACTCCCACTGGGGTTATCTATGGATTTTGACAGCATAGTTAGCATCACCACTATGGAAGCAACTATATCATCACAGTCTACTATTAGTGACATCATAGTTCATCACCACCGGAGCGACAGTAGATTAACAATGGATGGGGTCATGGATGACTATATCAAGCAAGAGGAGGAGGTTGATTAGATATTGACACACCAGTTCCCCATGAGGTAAAGGTATGTAGCAGTCATATGGGATTTTCCAGAGCATGGTGGGCATCAGTGAAACCACATGGGCCTACCTAAGACAGCTGCTTCAAGAATGAATGCAGCACTCTCAGCTATATACCTCCCAATGCTATGGCTGAATATCACTAGGGTAGACTCATGAGAATAGGGTCTCACTACCATCTTTCACTTTGTAGGCTCCTTCAAAGTACCTCCCCTCCCACACACATACCCCATTCCATAAAGCTCTTCTCTCTCCTCTGCCTGCCCAGCTGTTAGCAAGACCTAACTGAGATCCTGCCCTCAACTCCAGGGCCTGGCCAGCAAGAAAATGAGACACCCCACTTCCCCCCCACCCCCTCACTCCCCTCGGACAACAGAAGCTTCAAGCACTTACCCATTGATGGAAGGCTGCAGGGTCTGCAGCCGGGTTTTAAGCAGATCTAGGGGCTGGAAGAGAAGGGTGGAGCAGGTCCCACTGATGGAACCACACACAAAGGCCTTTAGCACTGGATGCATCTGAAAGAGAAGACCTGGCTTTAAAAAAAGTCTTATATGAAGACTTAACTGGAAACAGCGGAGGAAGAGATGAGTATTCACTAGTTCTGTGGGTGATTTCTGAAGACGGGGAAGCATTTGGTGGATGAACACTGAGCAGTAGCAATTCAGTGTGCAGGAATAGTTGCCTAAAACCTTCTGAAGTGCGTACACAAACATTGTGTGAAAGGTGTTACAAGTGCTTTTTAATTTATCTTCATGGATTTCCTCTTCACTGTTGTGTACTCATATACTACAGTGGAGGGTGCAGTATAAGGACCTGAACAGAACAGAACAGAATAAAAGCATGTATTGGCATAAGAACATAATAGTGGCCACGCTGGGTCAGACCAAAGGTCCATCTAGCCCAGTGTCCTGTCCTCTGACAGTGGCCAATGCCAGATGCCACAGAGGGAATGAACAGGTAATCACAAAGTGATCCATTCCCTGTCACCCATTCCCAACTTCTGGCAAACAGAGGATATTCACACCATCCCTGCCCATCCTGGCTAATAGCCATTGATGGACCTATCCTCCATGAATTTATCTAGTTTTTCTTTTTTTTGTTTTGTTTTAAACTTTGTTATAGTCTTGGCCTTCACAACATCCTCTGGCAAGGAGTTCCACAGACTGACTGTGCGTTGTGTGAAGAAATACTTCCTTTTGTTTGTTTTTAAACCTGCTGCCTATTAATTTCATTTGGTGACCCCTAGTTCTTCTGTTATGAGAAGGAGTAAATAACACTTCCTTATTTACTTTCTCCACACCATTCATGATTTTATAGACCTCAATCATAGCATCTACACAGATGAAAGGGACAGCTGCAATGCAAAATACAGAATACACAGCAGGCTAGAGAAATCCAAAAATAATTCTTGCTCTACCAAGCAGATGCTAAAAAGTGAGGAGTTACTTGGAGGGTGTTGGGATGTGCTCAAAGCAAAGTACAATGTCTTCTCAGCAGAAGATTGAGAGACTGCGGAAATGCAGAGTTAATTAATTTTCCTCTCTTTCTCCTCAGCCCACTCCTTCAGCTCCAAATCTTGCTCCTGAGGCAGGTTCTTTCCTGATCCAAAGAGGACTTAAGCATAAGCCACAAAGCAAGCCACAGGCTTACTTTAAATAAAACCACCTCACATGATTCTCAAGAAACAAAGAGCTCCTGTGCCCTCTGCACAGAGCCACGTCAAAGAACACATCCTACTAACATAACGCTGCCGGATACACCAGAGAACCTCATGACTGGCGTTCATGTTTTCAGCTTCTCTTGACGTGTGGTTAGCTGTAATAATAAGTCTTTTATATCCAAGTGGTTTCTAATATTTAATTTAGAACCTCTCTCTCTCACTAATGGATATCACCAGACTCCCATGTGAGGCTCCCCAAGCATTATCATCATTTGAGAATTAAACGAAGTACAGGCATAAACAATACTGTCTTGGCAGTAGCCTAGCCAAGGCATTACGGTAACTACGAGCTCTTTTGTGGGGAAAGGAAAAAGACTTAAAAGGCTACACACCATGCACTTGAGGTCCCTTAAGGACCTGGTTTTCCTGTACACCCTGTCTGGCCCAGCACAAGGCACTGGAATAGAGCAAAGGGATTCTCCCCGCCAAGTACAGACCCACCCACTCCGCTTAGCCAGGACAGGAACATGCCCGGCTGGTCCTGGCAGAAGATCACAGCAGAGAGCTGGGGTCCCCCATCCACGTCCCGGCCCAGCCTAGCCCTGCTTAGCTTGGGAGAGGGGCTGGGATCGCAGGCCTGGAGCAGCGGTAATTTCACAGGCTCCGCCCCCAGCCACACAATCACTCTCCTCATTGCCACTTGCGGGCCCGTCCCGGACATTTACGGCAGAGGCCAACAAAGGCAGTGATGTCAGAGGCACCCCTCCGAAGCCAGCCAATGACGGTAGGAGAGCTCGAGCCAATCAGGAGAAGGGAGGGACCAGAGTTCTGTTAACTCTTTCCCCCCTGGTCTGAGCGGGAGAGGCGGCCGCCGCTACATGCCAGGCTCGCTCCAGGCCGGGCTATGCGGTTCAGAGCGCCCCAGGACAGCCTGTAGCACCCCGCCATACACACTGCGACAATCCTTAAATGCCCCGCACCCTCCTCTGCTCCTGCAGTGTCCCACAATACACTGCACTGCCCTGGTACCATTCACCACCCCCCTGCACCCATCTGTGTATGCTGCGTTACCCTCCAGCCTGTACCATGCAGCCTCCCCTCTGATCTCCTAGTGCACTGTCCTGTGCATCATGCAGTACCACACAATCCTCCCCATATACTGACACTCGACTAACAGCACATCCTTCCCCTACGCTGCATTCCCATCCATGAAAAGAACAGGAATACTTGTGGCACCTTAGAGACTAACAAATTTATTAGAGCATAAGCTTTCGTGGGCTACAACCCACTTCTTTGGATGCATAG
>NW_020698372.1:4158875-4230534 GCF_002925995.2 Terrapene triunguis
AAGAAGTGGGTTGTAGCCCACGAAAGCTTATGCTCTAATAAATTTGTTAGTCTCTAAGGTGCCACAAGTACTCCTGTTCTTTTTGCGGATACAGACTAACACGGCTGCTACTCTGAAACTTCCCATCCATGCTATACCTTGCAATCCCCAATACATTATTAGTATGCTTCAAAGCCTCACTATGTGCCATGCAGCCTCTACAAGACATTTAATTGGACTTATCCCCATTATATACCATATACTCCCCGTGGTATTGTAACTCATTGCTATACAACCTCCACTGCTCTGCACTGCCCCTTTCTGTATGCCATGCAGTTCTCCTACTGCATCCCAATACCAGGCACACCAATTGCACTCCACCATATGAGACACAAGTTCTCTGACTCCAGTCATGGTGCAGCCTTGCACATATTGCATACCCTCTCTACACACGTACAACACTCAGCACTGCTCCCCACTGTAAGCCATGCAACCTGTAATACCGAACTGCAGCCCCACCATGCAACAACCCCAGTGTGATCTCTTCTGAACTGAAAAGACTGAATTTCTCTACATGAACTCGCTCAGTTTCCAGTTAGAAAAATCCTGCAATGCCCAACACAAGCATGCAAAGCTGACTCTTAAAGGGACAAATATACACTGGGTTTTTCAGGATGATAGGACATCAATTCCAGGGATTGTGGCATTCAAACAAAACCACACCCATCACCCATTTCCATTTCCTTACCATTAGTGTTTCCATCTTGTCTCCTACATCTTGAGACTGGAGTAGCGGAGGCCTCGTTTTCTGGATCATTTAAGAAGCTGGACACAGAAATGACGGGATGATGTTTTATAAATAGTTAAACAGATGTTTCTCCCACCCGCTCCTTCCTGGAGATAGGAAAGAACTGGGTCTGACAGGGGCCAGCAAGCAAACAAGGTTTGTGAGAGTTTAAGTGATCATAATTTCTGATAAATCCTCTTCACATCTGGGAGGAGCCAGTTAATTCCAAACTTAAGTCACATTTGGTGGTGGGGTTTTTTTTTAAGAAAAAAGGCACATCCGCAATTCAAGAGCAAAATAGGAAAACAAAGCATTTCGGCTTTGCCAGAAAAAATAGAAACTACGCTGAAAAATGGGAACTATTTTACTCTCTTTGTTAACACGGTATTTAAATATATACTTAGCACACGCGCGCACACAAAGTTCCTTGATTTCTCGGCCTTTTCCGCTCTTTGTAGTTTCTTTCCCATCTGGTTATTTCCTCCCTCATTAAGCAGTTCCACCCCCATGAGGTGTCTTTGTATTGAAATTCTTGTAAATCCTTCTTGGTTTAGAATACTTCCCACAGAGGGTTACCCAAACGCTTATCTCCTCAAGTGCTCCTTCCCAATCTTTACCTGGCCTTTCCGAGGTCAGATTTTACAACAAAACAAATGGCTATATTCACCTTGAAACTCCAGGAATCCTAGTTTGTGTGATATTACATATGCATTTCCACAACAGCAACACCTAACACGGTAGTGGCTGGGCTTTCGTTAGTAGTCCGCATACAGGCTGCTAGCGACAGTTTGCATTCTGCTTTCCAGGAAATGCCAGATTGCTAGTCTTTTCCCCCCGCGTGCTTCCAGGTTGCTCACTTTGCTCTTCCTTGTGTTGGTGGGTGTATACAGGAGAGTGTCGTTATAACAGCTCTGTCATGTCAGCCTCCTCTGAATCAACGTAAGATCCCTGAGCCGGAGCTGCGTATTGGCAGCCAGTCGGCTTCCGGCGTGATAAAGCCAGCTTCACGCTCCATGCCGGAGTCACTCCTGCTGCAGCACTTGGATGACACCAGCCGGTTAACGCTGAGTACTGCAGTAAGTATGACAAAAAAATTCAATTTAACAAAACAAAAGAAAATGTTTTAATTTTGTTTCAAAATTTGCCATAACACTAAAAAAAAAAAAAAATTTAATTGAACATTACATTTTCCTGGAAAAAAAATCGTTTTAAAGACAACCCCAGTTTTTGCTGGGATAAATTTTCAGTTGAAAAATTTCTAAGCAACAGCTTCTGCGAACTCTGTGCAGAAGCTAATGAGGAAAAGGGGGTTGAGGCACTGTAGAAGTGTGAGTAGTTTACATCAGCTACAAAAGGAAGCTTCAGTCACATCTTTAACATAGCGACAAACCGTCCTATGGCACCTTATAGACTAACAGATGTATTGGAGCATAAGCTTTCTTGGGTGAATATCCACTTCATCAGACGCATGTGACTAACACAGCTGCCCCTCTGATCTTTAACATAAGAAATCAGAATGATGGAACAAAATCAGGAATATCAGGGATAACCTCTTTCGGATAGTTTTATTAGTGTCCAGAGTTCTGTGTGTGTGTGTGTGTGTGTGTGTATATATATATATACACACACACACACACACTTCACATTACAGTATTATTAGTGTAAAAACAAATCTATGTTAAACTTGCTCAAACCTCATGCTTCAAGGCATAATCAACCTCTTACCGCTGAGCGTTAGGAAGAAATTTCCCCTTTACACAAGTTGTTCCAAGGCAGTAGGAAGACAAGCAGGCTAAACTGTAGATTTATTTGGGTTTTATATCGAGAAGTTTTAATTGGTTTTTAAGAAGAAGTCTGTACTTCTACAAACACAATAAAGAGGAGATGCCCTTTAGAAGGCTGGTAAAGAAACAAATGATGTCACAATAACTTCTTGAAAGGTGTTGTTTGATTTTATTTATAAGTGAAGGAAAATATACAAATCTCAAAGAGCTGTTTTTCTTTGATCTTGTAACAAAGTGCTTGATAAGAAGTAATACAGAAAATAAAATCAAAACATGACAGAAAATAGTTTCTAAAAGTACTATAATAAAGCTAACTAGTTAAAAGGAACATCCTAAAGAGCCTATATATATATAATTTGTAGAACGTGACTTAACTGCTATTGCATAAGAAATGAGGTGGGTTTTTTGTTTGTTTGGGGGGGTTTTGATCAGCCAATTCAGGAGCATGGTATATAGCTTTTCTAGGTTGAAAGAGTCCCCCACAACCCGGATCCTCTCCCCTTGAGGCTTGGGCTACACACAATTTTTGTACCAATTTAACTATTTCAGTTTACACACACACACACACACACACACACACACACAAGTCACATCCCTAATCAAAAATAGTTAAATTTATACAAAACCTGTTTAGCCCAGGCCTGATGTGCTGCTTAGGTCTTATGTGGCCTTCTGCAGAGGGTGAATTTCACCCTTCAGAGTCTTCCAGTGGAGACAGGGTCTGGATTCCTAATGTAAAAAACAAGCTGAATAATGACCTATAGAAATTTTTCAGGCTGCACTTATACATCATTAACAAGCTAAGTGCAGAAGACTAAACAGTTTCCTTTGCAGGCCACATCTGAAGTACTGTTTAACCAGCTATCCTGCACATTTATATCAATCCCTAATATGCCACTCCATGCCATATCTGCGAAGACTTCCTTCATTGTTTTAATCATTAGAGAGTCTTCTGCTGGGTCATGCAAAACAAAATCTTGTCATCTCCTTTTCCATCTCCAGTATAACAGCTCATCAGAGATTTCTTTCGGACTCCTACTAAGTGTTAACTGGTAAAATTAAACTTAAGAACAGTGTTTTAGATGAGGAAATAATTTATTTATATGACAGTAGTGCCTGGAAGTCCCAGCTCGTTGTGTTATGCTGTGTACAAATACACACTGAGATAGTCCCTGCCCTGAATATCTTATAATCTGAACAGGAAAGACAGATCAAGGGTAGAAGAGATGAAGTACTATCACACCCATATTACAGATGGGGAACTGAAGCATGGAGAGATTAAGTTCTTGCTCAAGGTGATATTGGGAGTCTGGCCAATCTCCAGTTTGGTACCTTAACCACCAGACAATCCTTCCTAACCATGGTGACTGAGGACCAAGTTTTGCTGCCATTTACCCTCCTTCAGTCCCATTGATTTCAGCTGGGCTCCCTGAGTACAACTGAGAACAGAGGACCTGATCTTGCAGGTTTTGGGACAGAATTTAGCACTGAATGTATTATGGGACTAGTTGGGGGAAAAAACAAATTAATATCTGTTTGTTAGCTCAGCCTAATGAGACTAATCAAGTTAATTCCTCCCTCCCCACACACACACACCAAGGGAGACAGTGAAATGGTATCATGTAAAAGTTATTTAAAACAAAGGGTCAGCTGCCTCCTGAGTGCCCCCTTGTGGCCAGAGGCAATTGTGTGGCACCTATCTCTGTTTTCCCCTCATAAGGGCCCCTTAAGAGCAGCGCACGGGCTCTAATGTGGATAGCAGCTCCCCCTGCTGGGGCTAGTTTAGAACTGAAAATTCTTTACTGTATCACCACCACCCTGCCTGAGACCAGTTTAATATCAGAACTAGTTCTGAACAGTCCTCAGGGCCCCAAAATAAAGTCCATCTCCACATTACAGACCATACTTGGCTCTGGTGTCTTCCCACATAGCCAGAGCTCTTCTGTCCTAGTCTGTTCTCAGCCTGTCTTCCCAGATCTTCCTAGCTGGAGCTCAGCCTTCTAACTTAGACCTTAGGCTTTATAAAAAGCAGTTTAATAAAAATATCAGTATTGCCAACCACAAGCATTCAGTAACCATGAATCATGCCCTCAAAAATCATGAGATTGGTTTAAAAATAATGAGATTTTTAAAATATATACATTTGGGGGGGTTTGTTTTTTCTCCTGGTTTTTGAGCCTTCTGGGTTAACTCAGGACACATTTTCAGGCTTTACTCCACAACTTTGAGGGCTTCAAATTTATTTCTTTTGAAATGAAAGCTGAGATTCTCCTTCAGTCTCTTAATTCCAGCAGCTGGCACTGTAACAAAAACATATATGAGAGTTGGCAACACTGAAATAAAAATAACCTTAATGAAGTAGTGTCAGAGGAAATTAGAGAAGAATCTGTTTAATGTATTACATGTCTCTGGTTTCCTTCTCCAGACCGGAGGAAGAGCTCTGAGAAGCTCAAAAGCTTGTCCCTTCCACCAACAGAAGCTGATCTAATAAAATATATTACCTCACCCACCTTGTCTCTCTCATGTCCTGGGACTAACATGGCTACAACAACACTCAACAATAGTGAAGTGAAACAGATCAAATCTATATCTTTAGAACTGTTTGAACCTCCCTATGCCATTTATATAGCCCGTGAATCTCTTTTCTTCAAAATCTCTGGAGTGTGATGAATAGCTCTCATTTACCATGGGGTATCTCAGGACAGATTTTCGGAAATGTATTGTTTACAGCCAACTCTGCTCTCTTAATCAGTTTCCAAAAAGGACATAAAACAGAAGTTTTAAATATTGGTTATATGGCACTGACAAATTCCAAAGTAACCTAGTGTACATCTGTCACATTCCAGGTGTAATCCAGACCAGTGAGGGGTTGTGTCACTACCTCTCCTGCAACCTTGGGTGCCTCACAATGCTTTGCTGTTGTAGCTCCCATAGGCGCTGACTCTGTGGGTGCTCCAGGGCTGGAGCATCCATGAGGAAAAAATGGTGGGTCCTGAGCACCCCCGGCAGCCTCCCTATAAGCTCCCCTCCTACGCCCCAGTGCCTCCCACCCGCCGGTAAGCCCCACAGATCAGCACCTCCTCCTCCCTCCCTCCGCCTCCTGCAATCAGCTGTTTCGTGGCATGCAGGGAGGCTGGGAGGGAAGGAGAGGAGTGAGGATGCGGCGCACTCGGGAGAGGGGGCGGGAAGAGGCAGGGTGGGGCCCTGGGGGAAGGGATGGAGTGGGGGCTGGGGCAGAGCCCCGGAGTCGAGCACCCCCCGGCACATCTTTGAAAAGTCGGCACCTGTGGTAGCTCCCAATCTAGGCCACTCACAAACAGCCTTCAAGCATACAGGTCATAGCTTGAGTGTCTGTGTATAGCTGTAGACCTGGTCCAGCAGCTGTTACCCCAGCAGCTTGTCAGCAACACACCAATCACACTCTGGATTCCACCAGCCTTGGTTACTACTTGCAGGGTGACTCCAACACAATCCCAGTCCTGAATTTTTCCAAAAATGTGTTTTTGCACTGTCCACCCCTCTCCAGGACAGTTCAGATATCAAGGTTTCTTGCTCTTGAACAGTCAATATTCAACTGTTTTATACTTTAATTGGAGTCACCAAACAGTTCAAACACAACACTGGATTAGTTTAGATTAAAAGATAATACAAGTTTATTAACAAAAGAAGTTAGGATTTTAAGTTAATTCAAGAATGGTTACAAGCACATAAAAGTGAAAACACATCTGAAAGTCTAAAACTTAAACAAAGCCTTGAACCAAAACTTGCTAGTTTAAGATGGTCTGTCTCACCCACAGTCTTCCAGCAAGATGTTGACTGTCCCTTTCCTTGGTCAGGAACTCTCCCAAAGATGGTGGTGCCTTTGTCTTCTTAGGTGAAAGAGAGAGAGAGAGAGACCTGTTTAACAACTTTTGCCTAGGCAGGGCTATGTACTTTTGAATATGTGCTAACAACATCATAATTTTACATATAATGTTGCTACATACAATTCACCATGATATTACTGACCAGTTATTAGTTTTCAAATGATACCTCACAAGACATATTTTGTATAAAGATTACTACAATAGTGTGTAGGGTGTGAATACAGGGGTGCTTTCAGTCACAGCATCCATTGCCACAACTCTGATTTAGTTAATTTCTTTATATGCTCTATCACATAAACCACTGAAATATCATTTCTTAACCACCACAGATAGCAAGTTACATAGATAATATATCTGATTTGTCTAAAAATGCTTAAATAATAATAAAGGCCAACCCTAGGTCCTACTGAAGTCAATGACAAATCTCCAATTGGCTACAATGGGAACAGGATTTAGCCATTACAGTCTGTAGGCCCTGTCCTGAGAGGTGCTAAGTGCCCACTGATGTCAATGAGAAGAGAGGACATTCAGTATCTCGCAAGGTCAGGTCCTACATGAGTTTAGGAACATCGGAAATGTCATGATGAATCAGAGCAGTAGTCCTGTAAGGATAAGGCTTTTGTCTGCAGCCATATTGTAAGGCCTAAAGCCTTCATCTGCAGCCAGATTAAAAGAGCAGCCAAGCAGCAGCCATTAGCTAAAAAGCAGGAAGTCACATCCTCACATTCCATCTAAGTTACATTAAAAAAATCAGGCCGTTAAGAAGGAGACCCCGTCCTAATGGCACACACTATCGCCAGATAAAGAAACAGACCTTAAGATGGTTGAAGAAAACTTAGTTTGATAGCATCCTGTCTGTCAAGAAATCACTTATCTATGGGTATGTCTACACTACAGGATTAATCCGAATTTAGATAATTCGAATTTGGGAAACAGGTTGTATAAATTCGATTGTGCGCGGCCACACTAAGCACATTAATTCGGTTTTTAACCACATTAATTCGGTGGTGTGCGGCCACACTACCCCATTAATTTAAACACAGTAATTCGGTGGTGTGCGGCCACACTAACCCTAATTCGAATTAACAAAATCGATTTAGGCGCTACTCCGTTCGTCGAGGTGGAGTACAGAAATCGATTTTAAGTGCCCTTTAATTCGAATTAACTGGCTCTGTAGTGTGGACGGGTGAAGGGTTAATTCGGATTAACGCAGCTAAATCCGAATTAAAGTCGTAGTGTAGACCAGGCCTATGGTTGTGGTTGTGAAGTCCTCATTTCTTTATTGTTTTGTCATTACGGTCCTTGCTTCCCTATTGTTTATCTGTATGGTCTCTGTCTAGTTCTTTAATTGTTTCTGTCTGTTACATAATTAATTTTTCTAGGTGTAAATTAATTAAGGTGGTGGGATAGATTGGTTAGAGAATTTTGTTACACTATGTTAGGATTGGTTAGTAAAATTTTAGTATAACGATTGGTTAAGGTATAGCTAAACAGGACTCAAATTTCACTATACAAACTGGGGTCCAAAAGGAAGTTCTTTGGAAACCAAATCCAGGACCCAGCCCCAAGATCAGAGCTGCCAGACCTCAACACACTGCCAATAACACCGAACAGAAACTGGAGTCCCACATATGGACCTGATCTTGACTGGCCATCAAGAAAAGTTCATCTGTCTTATTGGGAGTGGTGAGCACTGTATGTGTAGCGTGTGCAGTCTGTTTTGGCGATTGTTAATAAATAGAGGTTATGTAGTATATTACTGTGTAGGCTCTTTCACTGGTAAAAGGTCCTGCACACCTGCAGAAGTAGTATACATCTGGAGCCCTACGTATTGGGAAAGGGTGTGGGTACTTAAATTGACCAGGTTAGTTACACCCTGAACCCTCCGAATTGGGTAAGGGTAGGTGCTTTTCGCCTGGAGCCCTACGAATTGGGAAAAGGTGGGGGTGCCTAAATTAACTGGGTTATGCCTGGAGCCCTATGGACTGGGAAAAAGTGGGGTACCCTAATGTGTGCAGGTAACAGTCCATCTAGTCCAGTGTCCTGTCTCTTCAATAACCAACACCAGATACTCCAGAGGAAGGTGCAGCAAACTTCACTGTAGGCCAGACTGGTAGGAACGACAGTAGGACCAGCAACAGCCCAACCGGGTTATCAAGAATGTCCAGAACTGGAGACTGGAGATATTGCTGCACCTGTTAATGCTGTAAAGGAAGCTTGGGTCTCTGCCACTGTCTTATTAAAAACCAGTTCAGGTACTTGCTTGCTATGGATTTTTACCAGGTTGGGTGCCACTTTTGGGCCAGTATCACATTCAGTGACTCCTGGAACTGGGCTGTGCTAGACACCCGGGATGAGGAGCAGTTCCTGCAAAACTTCCAAGTTTGAAGACCTTTCTCTGTCTCCAGAGGGCTTGCCCCAACATTGGAGCTCTGCTCACTGTAGCCAACAAGTGAGGGTTACTCAGCAGAAGCTGACAACCCCAGATACAATGTCACTCACTGGGACGTGCATTCAGGATTGGGAAGCCCATGTTGGAGGCTGACACGTTGCTGGTGTAATGGCAATACATAAAGTTCTGCAGGGCATTAAATCTGTAGCTAGGTTTGCAGCTGGCACAGGAATCTGGCCACTAACGTGATGTGGGAGGTGCTGACAGCAGGCTAATTCGGGACAAGAGGGTGGGGCCTTACAGGAAGCTATAATGTAAATGCCCTTAAGACAAATTCAGCTACAAACAGCAAAAAAGTTAGCCAATTTGCCTGTCTTCTCTGATCTTTGCAAATAATGTGATGCAAGCTTCTTTTGATCTGGACCTGTTTTGAACTGACTGCCCTCTTCTATCCCCTACAGCCAGCTCCAGGACCAACTGAGCACCCCATCTCCTCCTCCTGTCTCATGATGGCACTGACCCTTCCCCCTTCTCTGTCCCGAACTAGCTCCGAGGGACAAACTGACCAAGCGCTGCCTCTTCTCCCCAGCCAGCCCCATGGACCGATAGAGCCCCTGCTCCAGGGACCAACTGATCCCCTATCCATTCCCACCCCAGCCAACCAGCATCAGGGACCCACTGACAGGTTGTTGGGACCTGCCAGCAGAGCCCCCACTGCGCTTCCCTACTCCAGAAGACCATGGTTGCCTTTCCCCTTCCACTATTGCTCAGCAACTGTGCCCTGGATGCTACTGTGACGTTGCACTCCATATGTTTTAAGGAAATAGGGTAATGAGTGTGAATATAATGTAATTAGAACATGCTTTATGCAAAAGGTGTCTTGTAAGGTATCATTACAAAGCTTATAATCATCCTGAGTGTGTTAATCCTATTTGTATGAATGTATCATTATTGTATCTGAAACTAGGAATATGAAGTATAACGCTGGGGTCCTATTGTAATTATGCAAAGTGTGGGCCATTAATGGTGGTTTGGAATCTGGATGGCCCCCATTAACTAGAACAATTGCCTGTAAATAGCTCTGTTTACTTGCAAACCTTCCTGGGTGCGTGTGGGCCAGCCCTGGAAGAATGGAGGCTGCGGTCTCACAGGACATGTGACCATGTCACCTGGTAATAAAATCCATCTTAAATCTAGTACTTTTCCATTTAGAAGGAGGGGTGGGGACCCAGAGAGACAAAAAATTCCCGCCTTGTGCCAAAGCTATAACAGGGGTGGAACAGAACACAGGGGCTGCCAGTCATGAGAAAACCCCTAGTTAGCACCTGAGCTGGAACTAACAAGGACTGTACCAGGGGAAAGGATTGGGCCCAGACTAGGAAGGAGTCTAGTCTGTGAAAGAAGCTCATTGGAACATCTCTGAGAGTGAGATATTACCTGTATCAGTTTCTTAATGTATTAAGCTTAGACTTGTATGTTTTTGCTTTATTTTGCTTGGTGACTTACTTTGTTCTGTCGGTTATTACTTGAAACCACTTAAATCCTACTTTTTATGCTTAATAAAATCACTTTGGTTTATTAGTAAACCCAGAGTAAGTGATTAATACCTGGGGGAGCAAACAGCTGTGCATATCTCTCTATCAGTGTTATAGAGGGCAGACAATTTATGAGTTTACCCTGCATAAGCTTTTTATAGAGTAAAACGGATTTTTGGGGGGGTTGGATCCCATTGGGAACTGGGTGTCTGGGTGCTGGAAACAGGTGACCCGCTGAGCAGTTTTTGGTTAAAATCTGCAGCTTTGGGGACATGAACCAGACCTGGGTCTGTGTTGCAGCAGGCTAGCGTGTCTGGCTCAACAAGGCAGGGTTCTGGAATCCCAAGCTGGCAGGGAAAACGGGCTCAGAGGTAATTCCAGCATGTCAGGTGACAGTCCCAAGGGGGTCTCTGTGACTGAACCCATCACAGTGGTGTAGTCGGTAGGATCTGTGCACAGCTGATTGCTTTGAGACACTGGTAGTGATTTTAAGTGAGTTTTAAGAGTGGTGGCTGGAGAACAAAGTAGTTACTGGTTTGTTATTTTCTGTTTGCTTATTTCCCTCATTCAAAATAAACAAAAGAAAGCAGGAAAATGACTACCAGTGAGGCAGCTACAAAACTAGAGCTGGACAGACTGGAAGCAGAAGAGAAGGCAAAGGACCACAAGTTTCAAATGTGGCAGGCAGAAATGAGGCTCAAAGCAGCAGCTGCGGCCACGGAAAACATGGAGGCAGACACAGCCAAACAAAGGGCTGCACACCAGCAAGCCCTGGACTTAAAAGACAAAGAAATTAAAGCACATAAAGCTGCTCAAGAGGAGAAGGAAAGAGAGAGGCAGCTAGCCCTGGAGTTAAAAGTCAAAGAAATTGAGGCCCAGATTGCGACCCAGAAGCATGAACTGGCTGTAATGATGTGGAAGAGACAAAACCCTTCAGCAGCTGGCTCCACTTCCTCAAAAATCCACAAATGGGAATGGTTATGCCCGCAATATGATGTATCCAATTACATTGCCAAATATTTCATCACCTTTGAGAGACTGTGCACTCTCCATGCGATTCCTGAGGATCAAAAAATGACAACTTTGGTTGCAAAATTGACTGGGAGAGCTATGGACATATTCAATAAGATGCCTATTGCTGATGCTTCAAACTATGGTAAATTTAAGGAACTGGTTTTGAAACAGTTCCAGATTACACCTGAAACCTACAAGGTAAAATTCAGGAGTCTTAAGCGGGGATCTGGATTAACTAATGTGGCCTATGTAAATGAAATGAGAAATGTGTTAGACAAGTGAGTGAGGGGAAAATGCATTACAAGCCTTGAAGAAATGTGTGATTTGGTTACTCAGGAACAGTTCCTGAATATGTGCAGTGATGATATAAAACAGTATTTGTGGAACAAAAAAGGTGAATGCAGTGTGTGAATTAGCTGGGTTTGCAGACTCTTATGAGCAATCACAAGCTGCAATTAAACATAAACCACTCGTAGAGGGGTACAGGGTTGGTGGAAAGCAGAATCATCGTTTTACCCCTAGGAAAAAGGAGGCTGGGCGTTCACCTCCCCGTTCCCGTTACTCATCCCAAGTCTCCTGTACAAGCAGAGAAGTCCAGAAGGTGCTATCATTGTAAGTCCACTGAGCACCTGAGGAATAAATGTCCTTGGCTGAGTGGGAACAGGCACAGGTAACACATGAAGCTGCTGCATCTCAGAGCACAGGGGTAATCCCAGACTACTGCCTCTGACCACACAGGATTTGTAAAAGTTGCTTCTACCCAACCAAGCAGTGAGCATATGCATGCTGTTAAGCTTCATGAAAATGTCCTCCAAGGTTGGAGGGATACTGGTGCAGAAATTTCTGTGTTCAAGAGGGACCTGATCCATGAAAAGGATTTGTTACCAGGAAAAATGGAAGAATTAGAATTGGTGGGAGGTTACAAAGCCCTTGCACCTTTAGCTAAGGAACACATGGAAACTGGTGATTTGCAGGCTCAACTAACTGATGCAGCAGTGGCACACAATTTTGCACCGTTTCTACTGGGGAATGATTTTTCTGATGTAGCAGAATCTGTCCCAGGGTTTGTCAGCAGCAAGACAGAATCTTATGCTGAAAGCCTCAGAGGGGAGGGTTAAGTCACATGTGCTGCTAGGGAGATAGGAGAGTGTCTCTTTAATTCCTTGGTAGCAGTGGAAAATTGGCCATTGGGGGCAGGGATGATCTTAACCAGATCCTGTAGCCCAGGACTCAGGGCAGGTCCCTGCGGGAAAGGCTGGATAAAGCCAGCTCCTGTCGTGTGATCATCTCCCTGGGGGAGGGGGATGGTCCACCTTGTAACAGGGAGGCCTTCCCAGCTGCTGACTGCCAGGAAGTTGTAGTTCAGCAGGGGACAGGCCCGGACCTAGGGTGCACAGAGACATGTATCCTGAAGTGGAAGTTGGGGTCCTGGTGACTGCTGCAGTGGGAACAGACCCCAAGGACTCTGTAGCTGAAAGCAATTCCAATCTGAGTGAAGGGGGCAGGGGTTGCTGGCCAGTGAAGGGTCTGTCATAGCTGGTAGCTATGAGTCCGCAGCTGGATCAGGGTCACCTTCCCTTTTGGGGAACTCAGGAGTGTCTGCCTCAGAGGGGAGCCCAGAAAGGGAAGTCCAGACGGAAGGTGAGGGGGGAACAGGAGGAGGGTGAAGGATCTGCATCTGAAATGCCAGACCCCCTCACCTGTCGATCAGGTTTTAAGGGAAGACTGGGGGTCAGATCTCCTGGAGGCGAGAGTCCACCCAGCTGACCTTTTGGGAACATTGCCAGCAATGCCCCTCTGCCATGTACATTGGCCAAACCGGACAGTCTCTACGCAAAAGAATTAATGGACACAAATCTGACATCAGGAATCATAATACTCAAAAACCAGTGGGAGAACACTTTAACCTGTCTGGCCATTCAATGACAGACCTGCGGGTGGCTATCTTACAACAGAAAAACTTCAAAAACAGACTCCAACGAGAGACTGCTGAGCTGGAATTGATATGCAAACTAGACACAATCAACTCAGGATTGAATAAGGACTGGGAATGGCTGAGCCATTACAAACATTGAATCTATCTCCCCTTGTAAGTATTCTCACACTTCTTATCAAACTGTCTGTACTGAGCTATCTTGATTATCACTTCAAAAGTTTTTTTCCTCTTACTTAATTGGCCTCTCAGAGTTGGTAAGACAACTCCCACCTGTTCATGCTCTCTGTATGTGTGTATATATATCTCCTCAATATATGTTTCACTCTATATGCATCCGAAGAAGTGGGCTGTAGCCCACGAAAGCTTATGCTCTAATAAATTTGTTAGTCTCTGCCACAAGTACTCCTGTTCTTTTTGCGGATACAGACTAACATGGCTGCTACTCTGAAACTTTTGGGAACAGAGAGTGGAGTGACCGAAGGGATCTTACCAATCCAAAGCACTCCATTGAAAGATGTTGTTCCTGCTATATTTGTAAGAGATAAAAACTGTCTCTTCAAGGCAGGAGGAAGAAACTTTGCATTTGGGAAACTTCACAAGCGGGTGGGGTCCAACACAAAGAGATTCCAGAGGGAGGGGCCGAGGGCAGGCATGGTTGCGGTCCACCCTTTCCTTGCCAAATCCTCAAACACATGCCTTAATTGCGAGCCTTCTCCAAAGAGACAGAAGAATCTGTGTCTAAACCCCTACCACGGTACACAAAGGGGTTGGGAAATGCAACAGATGCTGAACAAGCTGAACTGTGTGAACAGAGCCTGTCCACCATAGATTTGCTGCTTATCTCATGTCTTTTGCTAGACAAAGGAGTTGATGCTAATAACAAACACTGTGAAAATGTGTGACATACCTGCTTTGTGGAAAAAGCTTTTGTACATGCTAGGGATGGTGACAAAACAGTCCCACAAACACGTTGCTTTTCAGCTTATACCTGTAAACAGGTTGGAAGCTTGGCACAGCAGCAAAAACATAACAGGCCTAAACTACTGTGTGGAAGGGGAAACTGAGGCACACCGCCTCATGGATTGGTGGCTAAATGCCAAGACACCTACACTTTAACAGATATTGCTATCTGCATTCTGCTAGCAATAGTACACCCCAACATTTTTTCAGGCACCCAGGTACCAGGAACCCCAAACCTTGCTAGGACACCTATGAATGACATCAAAGGGTTTAAAGGTACTGGAAGGGGGCGTGACCAGAGATGAACAGGGATTTTACACATACTGCCTCTGCCATGGACAGTGTCCAGGACTCCGGCAGCAAGTTGGGGAAGAGGGTGTTACGTTGCATTCCATATGTTTTATGGAAATAGGGTAATGAGTGTGAATATAATGTAACTAGAACATGCTTTATGCAAAAGATCTCTTGTAAGGTATCATTACAAAGCTTATAATCTACTGAGTGTGATCATCCTATTTGTATGAATGTATCATTATTCTATCTGAAAGTAGGAATATGAAGTATAACTCTGGAGCCCTACTGTAATTATGCAAAGTGTGGGCCATTAATGGCGGTTTGGAAATCTGGATGGCTTGCATTAACTAGGACAATTGCCTGTAAATAGCTCTGTTTACTTGCAAACCCTCCTGGGTGCCTGTGGGCCAGCCCTGGAAGAATGGAGGCTGGGGTCTCACAGGACATGTGACCATGTACCTGGTAATGAAATCCATCTTAAATCTGGTATCTTTCCATTTAGAAGGAGGGGTGGGGACCCAGAGAGACAAAAAATTCCTGCCTTGTGCCAAAGCTATAAAAGGGGTGGAACAGAACACAGGGGCTGCCAGTCATGAGAAAACCCCTAGTTACCACCTGAGCTGGAACTAACAAGGACTGTACCAGGGGCAAGGATTGGGCCCAGACTAGGAAGGAGTCTAGTCTGTGAAAGAAGCTTATTGGAACATCTCTGAGGGTGAGATATTATCTGTATCAGTTTCTTAATGTATTAGGCTTGGACTTGCATATTTTTGCTTTATTTTGCTTGGTGACTTACTTTGTTCTGTCAGTTATTACTTGAAACCACTTAAATCCTACTTTTTATGCTTAATAAAATCACTTTGGTTTATTAATTAACCCAGAGTAAGTGATTAATACCTGGGGGAGCAAACAGCTGTGCATATCTCTCTATCAGTGTTATAGATATCAGACAATTTATGAGTTTACCCTGCATAAGCTTTATACAGAGTAAAACGGATTTTTGGGGGGGTTGAATCCCATTGGGAACTGGGTGTCTGGGTGCTGGAGATAGGTGACCTGCTGAGCAGTTTTTGGTTAAAATCTGCAGCTTTGGAGGCGTGGACCAGACCTGGGTCTGTGTTGCAGCAGGCTAGTGTGTCTGGCTCAACAAGGCAGGGTTCTGGAAGACCCAAGCTGGCAGGGAAAACGGGCTCAGAGGTAATTCCAGCACATCAGGTGACAGTCCCAAGGGGGGGGGGGTCTCTGTGACTGAACCCGTCACAGCTACCTCCAACCCATCTATCAGGTACTGGTCAAGGCCCCTGCTTCACCCTCCAACATGTGCACCGTAGCAGGCTTTGCTACTAGATTGGTATAGTGAAAGTTACCTAAAACCATACAAAATGGCCTTAAGAAGTCAGACCAATAGTCTATCTAGCTCAGTACCCTGTCTTGTGCCAGATGCGTCAGAGGGAATGACCAGAACAGGGCAGTTTTCCAGAGATCCATCCGCTGTCGTCCAATCCTAGCTTCTGGCAGTCATAGGCAGGGACGCTGAAACTTGGGAGGCCAAGGGGCCATGGCCCTCCCATTTTTGAAAGTGGACGGGCCTGTCCTGTCCCTTTTTGCCCAGGGCCCTTCTCTTCACCCACAAGGTCCTATACCCCGGCCAGGCCAGAAGCTGGAGCCCAGCCTGGGTAAGAGTGGCCCGGGGAGCTGTGGGGAGCCGTGGGGAGCTGTGGACCCTCTGTCTGCCTAGGGTGAGTGCGGGGCCTGAGAGCGGCCCCTGACCGGTGTTCCCAACCCCCTACCCAGGGCAGATGGAGGATCCCTGGGTCCCCTCACCTGCCTGTGCAGCTTTCCATGGCCTGGCTGTGGCTCTTTGGTCCCCAAGGCCCCATCCTCAGCCAGAAGCTGGAATCTGATTGGGGTAAGTGCCAAGTGGGCAACTGTGGGGAGCCACAGACCCTCTATCTGCCCTGGGCGGGGGACCCGTGGACACAAGCCAGGGGCTGCTCTCAGGCCACCCCCACCCTGGGGGGGTGGAGGGGCCCAGGCTCCCCAGTCCAGCTTCGCCAGGGGGTAGAGCCTCGGGGGAAGAGAAGGGACAGGAGGCCCTCAGACCCCCCTCACTTTTAGGAAGAATCGGTGGCCCCTGCTCAGAGATTTAAGGACACTCAGGGTATGCAGTTGCATCCCTGACCATCTTGGCTAATAGCCACGGAGGGACCTCTCCTCCAGGACCGTCTCTCATTCTTTTTTTAGCCTAGTTACGCTTTTGGCCTTCACAACACTTACACCGAAGGATTGGCTGCATGAGCATCTCATGCGGTACCCACAGCGCCCATTGATTTCGACGGGACTTCTAAGCACACAGAGAAGACAGGGTCCGACTCGCACCGAAAAGGGGACGTTGGAAACCAGCGAGGAAGCCGCCAGGCCGGAAGGGAGACGCGTGCCTGGAAAGAGCTGGTCACGGTTTCGCTGGGGTGGGTGGGTGGGTGCGGTTGGGGCGCGGCTCTCGCTGGCTTTCCCGTGCCCACAAATACCTGCTTCGACACCCCGGCTTTTCAGACTCCGCCGTGCGGACGCTGCTTGCCAGAGAGCCGAGGCAGAGCGGGCGGGCGGATCCCGGACCGAGCCAGGGATGGAGCGGCTCGTCCACGCCGCCTTGGCGCGGCTGAGCGAGGAGGAGCTGGCGCGCTGCGCGTTCTACCTGCGGAGCTCGGAGCCGGCGCGCGGCGCCCGGGCCGAGCTCCAAGGCGCAGATGGGAGCCCGGCGCAGCTGGCGCAGCGCTACGCGGGCCGGGCCGCCGAGGTGCTGAGAGAGGCGCTCCGCGACACCAGCGAGGCGCTGGCCAGGCAGGAAACGGCGGGAGCAGCGGCAGCGCCAGGTAAAGGCAGCTGGCGAGGGCGGAGCGTGAAGGGGGTCGGGCTGTAACCGGAGCAGCGCCACCGAGTGCGAGGCGCTGATCCGGGCTAGCTGGCACCCGCCACAGCCCCCTCCCCGGCTCACCTGCCGCAAGCCCCGATCCACGCCGCGGCGAAGGGCCTCTCGGAGCTAGAACGGAGTCGGGAATCCGCCCCCCTGCCCAGACAGCCCCCACCCTCGGGCTAGTGCGGGGGCTGCAGGATTCCAGCCCATTGCCTATCAGCTCAGTGGGCAAAGCCCCCCCCCCCCTTTCAGTCCACGTCTGTGTGTGGGGGGGGTGTTAATATTAAATACCGAACAACAGCTTTCACCCCCTCCCCCCCGCCACAAAACAGGGGTCTATGTTTAAACAGCCAGAGGAGCCATCCAGCTACCCCTGTCCTGTCTGTTGGAGTGGGCAGCTCTCTGGTTTTGCTAAAGAATTAGACTAGACAGAGGGAAGCACGGCCCTGTGTTTCAAAGCATGAGAGAGGTGAGTGAAAACCTACGAGATCTGTTAAAATAGGAAATCCAGGGGTGCGTGAGTAGGTACTGACAGTGCTGGAGATAAAGCTCCAATAGCACGTGGTCCCATTCTCACAGCCGCTACAGAATTATATTGTTCTGGCAAGCTAGCCCCCGGGACTCTATTTGTTTCCTGTAGGCACAGCCCCGGTGCATTATCTCTGGATCACAGATTCAAAGCCAGTTCATACCCGCAGGCACTATCAACCATTCAGACTGAAAACTAGGACATCTAACCAAGTGAATTATGTAATCCACAGGTGGAATCGGCTGCTAGTGAAAATGATGGCAAAACTCCCACTGACTCCAATAGGAGCAGGATTTCACATCACACCTGCAAAACTAAGCAAGGCTCATGAACAGACATTTGTTAATAAGAAATAAGAAAGACTGTGCCCAGGCTGGAGATTTACATTGCCAACCAGTATTATAGCTTTCCTTTTGTGTTTGAGAAACTAAACTGAAAACTTAAAAAGAGGGTCCCAGAAATAGAGTGTAAAGATGCACTTCACCTGACTAAGACAGTAATTTAGAGAGACAGGGTGGGTGAGGTAATATTTCTTATTGGACTCATTTCTGTTGGTGAGAGAGTCAAGCTTACACAGAACTCTTCTTCAGGATATTACCTCACCTACCTTGTCTCTCTAATGTCCTGGGGCCAACACAGCTACACCACTACTGCAAACCACAGCAATGACAGAAAATAGACACCAACCCAGGAGCTGGAATCAAAATGTTTTTCCAGTTTTGTTTATATAATCAAAGTTAATATCCTATAACTTGGCAGGTTAAGAGCTGATAGCCAATAAAAAAAAAATGTAAACAGGACATAAGCCTGCTATCCTCAATTTTTATATAAGTCTGACCCAAACAAAATCACTATTTCCTTCAATGAGAATTTTACATAAGTAAAGCTCATAATCCATACAAAGTTTTAAGTGTAGAACAATAAGTCTGTTAATATATTAGGGGTTCTGAAGAGATTGTGGTCAAAACAACAGTTTGATACCAATTAAGTACTACTACTATTTTGTTTAAAATGAGTTTTTCCAAGTTTTGATATAACAGACAGTTCACTCCTGTAGTTCTTGTATAAAATAGAATGTAGGTGATGCTAAAAAAAAAAAAAAGTGAAATGGAATTAAAAGAGGATTGAAACTCAATTTACAGACAGTGCAGTACAATACAGACAGGGTTTGAATGTTAAACATTTAAAATGAGGAACACTCCTCTGCAGTCCTCTTCCTATTTTTATTAACTTATTTTAAGGGAAGGGAACAGTCTTCCTTTCCAAATCAGTCCCTGAACATAAGTAACTTAAATGCAGAATAATAAGCCACCAGATAAAGATTTAGAAGTTAGTTTCCAGTTGAGGTAAAGTTCAGCACAGCAAGTTTACAGTGTATGGGCCAGGGTGAGGCTCTATTTTGGGCTTCTCTCCAAGGCCTTTTTGGCCAGAGATTTTGTATTGGTGCTGCCTGCCACTGTTTCAATTTAAATGGTAGTAGCAACAGTAGGAGAACTAGTGTAGATAAGGCACTGGCAGTATTTTAACCATGGTGTCAAGTAAAGTTTATCTGAGTAGGCTTAGATAACACTGTGCTTAATATACTGACAGCTGCCTTAACTCCTAGTCACTGTTGCCACGAGCAGTGGAGTTGGAGCAATACTGAGAAACTTGACAAAAAAAGCCTAGTTCAGACACAGGCTTAACTCACCTGGTCCAACTGCAGAGCGGGAGAAGCATATTCCTAGGCCTGCAGTGATGTGTGCATTTAGCATGGGGGGGAGGGGGAGGGAAGATTCTGAATCTGGTTTGTCTCTATAGCAGTTTGCATTGTCCAATGTGTCAATTGTGACTTACAAAAAATTAGGAAAGGAAGATATTAAAAAGTCATACTAAAACAGCTTCACCTGTCATTTGAGCTGCACTTATAAATCACTTGTTTTTAAATATCCACACAGCTGCTGTACTGAGAACTGGTGAACAACAAACCGGGAATCGGAGAAGTGATACAAGTTTTAAAGGAAGAAGAACTGAGCAAAGTGACTATGACGAATTGGTAATTGTACTTATTTTTCAGTTTTCTCAGAACAGTTCAATACCCATGAAGCCTCTGGGCCAAGTTCTCCTCCCAGTTTTATGGGTGCAACTTCCCTGGACTTCAGTGGGAGCTGCCCTTGTGTGACAGAGAGCAGAATCGGCCTGATATTTGTAAATAATTGAATTTTGCTGAATTATGCAGTTCTCTCAGGTTAATAGAGATGACATTGAATAGTTTGCTTAATCCTGCTATACTGTGGGCTGGAGCCTGAGTACAGCCAGGTTAAGCAGAATTTCCAAAAGGGGATCTCCCTTGGGATTGAGGGATGGAAAGCTCCCCTTGGTATGCAGGTCATGGCCCATCCTATAAACATGGCCAGTTGTAGGGCTTACTACCATGTAACCCCATCAAAATTAATGGGCTTATTCACAGCAGTAATCCATATGTGAAGATATGTTTGCAGAATTAGGCCATTAGCTATTTCATGGCTGTAACTATAGCCCCTCGACGATAGTAGTAATTGCTTCCCCTATGCTCTGTCTACAAGAGGGATTATGGGTAGTGAATTTGCATGATTATGGATCAAGTGGCCACTCTCCTCTCCCTCAACCCAGGATCAGGCATTGTCATGGAGAGTTGGCATGGAGCATTGCTCCTGGAGCAGGATAATATCCTTAGAGAATTTTGAAAAACAGGAAAAGCTTGGAAGCAAATCAGCATCACGTGCAAAATTAAAGGAAGCTATACTTACACCTAAGATACGAATGCTGGAAATATGCCTGTCAACTTTAATAAATTCCCAAATAAAAATAATGAGAGAGGATACAATCCTGGAGCTCTCAGGCTCTGATCCATAAAGGTATTTAGGCTTCTAACCTCTATTGACTTCAATGGAAGTTAGGAGCCTAGATATCTTTGTGGAACTGGGCCTTAGAGGTATAGCTAGGGTGACCAGATGTCCCGATTTTATAGGGACAGTCCTGATACTGCAATTAATAGCAATTTTTTTTAATGGCACTGTTAAATAGAATACCAATTGAAATTTATTAAATATTTTGGATTTTTTTCCTACATTTTCATATATAGTGTTTGTGTTGTAATTGAAATCAAAGTATATATTTTTGTTTACAAATATTTGTACTGTAAAAATGATAAAGAAATAGTATTTTTCAATTCACCTCATAAAAGTACCATAGTGCAATCTCTATCATGAAAGTTGAATTTACAGATGTAGAATTATGTAAAATAAACTTGCATCAAAAATAAAATGTAAAACTTCAGAGCCTACAAGTCCACTCAGTCCTACTTCTTGTTCAGCCAATCGCTAAGACAAACAAGTTTGTTTACATTGAAGGGAGATAATGCTGCCCTCTTCTTATTTACAATGTCACCAGAAAGTAGGGTGACCAGACAGCAAGTGTGAAAAATCAGGATGGGGGTCTGGGGGGGTAAATAGGAGCCTATATAAGAAAGAGACCCAAAAATCGGGACTGTCCCTATAAAATCGGGACATCTGGTCACCCTACCAGAAAGTGAGAACAGGCATTTGCATGGCATTTTTGTAGCCGGCACTGCAAGGTATTTACGTGCCAGATATGCTAAAACATTTGTATGCCCCTTCATACTTTGGCCACCATTCCAGAGGACATGCTTCCATGCTGATGATGCTTATTTAAAAAAAAAAAAAAAACATTAATTAAATTTCTGACTGGACACCTTGGGGGAGAATTGTATGTCCCCTGCTTGGTTTTACCCTCATTCTGCCATATATTTCCTGTTATAGCAGTCTTGGATGTTGGCCCAGCATGTGTTGTTCATTTTAAGAACACTTTCACTGCAGATTTCACAAAACGCAAAGAAAGTACCAATGTGAGATTTCTAAAGATAGCTACAGCACTCCACCCAAGGTTTAAGAATCTGAAGTGCCTTCCAAAATCTGAGGGACACAAGGTGTGGAGCTTGCTTTCAGAAGTCTTAAAAGAGCAACACTCCGATGTGGAAACTACAGAACCCAAACCACCAAAAAAGAAAGTCAACCTTCTGCTGTTGGTATCTGAGTCAGATAATGAAAATGAACATGCATCGGACTACACTGCTTTGGATTGTTATTGAGCAGAACCCATCATCAGCATGGACATATGTCCCCTGGAATGGTGGTTGAAGCATGAAGGGACATGTGAATCTTTAGTGCATCTGGCATGTAAATATCTTGCGACACCGGCTACAACAGTGCCATGAGAACACCTCCTCTCACTTTCAGGTGACATTGTAAACAAGAGGGCAGCATTATCTCCTGCAAATGAAAACAAACTTGTTTGTCTGAGCGATTGGCTGAACAAGAAGTAGAACTGAGTGGACTTGCAGTCTCTAAAATTTTAGATTTGAATTAAAAGAACAAACCAGTTTTTTGTACATAATTCTATATTTGTAAGTTCAACTTTCATGATAAAGAGATTGCACTACAGTACTTGTATTAGGTGAATTGAAATAGTATTTCTTCTGTTTTTTTACAATGCAAATACTTGTAATCAAAAATAAATATTAAGTGAGCACTGTACACTTTGAATTCTGTGTTGTAATTGAAATCAGTATATTTGAAAATGTAGAAAACATCCAAAAATATTTAAATAAATGGTACTCTATTACTGTTTAACAGTGCGATTAATTTTTTTTAATCGCTTGACAGCCCTATTAGCAACACATCAGTTTGATGTTATAGACAAGGCTATAGAAGCCCAATCCTACGGAGGCTCCCCCAGTCAGTGGGATTTCTCTTAGTAGAGTAGTTGCAGGATTGGGCCCTCAATCGTGTGTTACGTGTAGAAAAACCATACTGTGTTAGAATGCTGTTGTTCAGTTAAGCTACAGATCATTCATCAAACATACATTTTGAATTAACAGGATACGTATGACATGAGCAAAACCCGTGTGGCTTTTATGATGTGTGTGACAACAGGCAGGCACGGTGCAGAAAAGGATATTGAAGTAATGAATAAGTGGTTTGGCAAGTACCAGTTTGAAACGCCTTCTGGACAGTGCATAGATCCTAATGGGCAGGTAAGTCTTAAAAATTATACCATACCAGGCAGATAGCTTCAAATGGAATGCCTTCCACACCCCTAGTAAGGGCTCACTTGGTGCTATTTGAAGTTGTACTGAAGCAGAAATCAGTACTGTAAAATGTTTAGAAAATATTTCCTCACCAGAGCCCAGAGGTATTGATTATCTTTTATAGACAGGGCTTGGGTTAATTGAAGTACCTGAAGCTATGGATGTGGATCCCTTGATGGCTGATCTTCCCAGGGAAAGGGACAGCCTAATGCAGAAAATGTTTAAAACTTTAGCTCCCTGGGTAGCAATAGAACTTCTGCAAATGAGCTCCCCTCCTCCAATGCCCCACAAATCCAAATGCTTGGGACACTCAGTTTCCTTATCTGCAGCTGTGCGGCTATAGGCTGGCTCGATTAACCTCTCTGAATGATTGATTCCAGGCTTGACTTGAGACTATCTGAGCCAAAAAAAATAGTAAATTTAGAAGGTTTTTTCTTCCTTCCCCTTTTACCCCTTAATTGCCAATCTGCTGTACATTATTAGGCTATGGGGCTTTTCCCTACCTTTGATTGCCCTTTTGTGGAAGGGCTAATCTTTAGGCCTCATGATCTTTGTAAGGGACCGGGACATAGGCAGTGTGGCCTAGCAGTCACAGCTAGGCTGGTATCCATCAGGCAAGGATGACCAAGAGGTGGTAATCAGTGAGCAGGGATCGGAGTAATTGCCAGAGTGAAGATCAATAAGGAAGAGTCAGAGTCAGGCAAGGGATGGAGTCCAGTGAGCTGTCAGTCAAGGAGATCTTGATAATGCTGTCATTACAGCATTGCTGAAACTGGCCCTTTTTCTTCCATAATTCCTTTGTGTGTTTCCTAAGATTATAAAAATCAAGTACAATATTTGGGTCGGATTCTACCTTTGCTTACACTTGTGCAACACTATTGATTTTAATGGCAGTTGTATCTGTGTAACAGAGTGCAGAATTTGGCCCAACAATGTTATTTCTGTGTGCCTGAGGTAATGTGAATAATTTCTAAAATACTGTTGCACCAACTTCCTGCAAAGTTTTTGTACCATATCATGCTGAAAAAAAAAATCTATGAATTTAAGAAAACATGAATGTATTTGAATTTTAAAGGTGCCAGTATAGACTGCATTGAACACCCAAAATGTAGTACAGTATATGAAGTAAAGCGCTTGACAGCTTTCATATTTGCATTTACATGCTAAAGTTATCATTTCTCAGGTCAGTTTCCTTTCTGCTCAGATCCAGTGGTACAGCACCACAAAAATCTGTATATGCAAAAGGAAATGCTTGCATTTTAGAATTCAGGCTCATTCCTGGTATTAAAATGCAAGGCTGAAAAAGCTAATCCATAACCCCTATTTACAAATGAACCCACCCAATCTTGCTCCCATTCAAGTCAATCTGAATTTTGCAATTGATTTCAGAGGGAATAGGATAAGACCTTAGGGATTTCAGTGGGAATTCTGGGGGCACAGCTGCAGAACTGACTTCTAAATACTCTCATAATTCTTCTTTTAAGGAGCTGAGTAAAATTAGATTAGTGGCAGGCAAATGTCAAATGGTTATGAAGTTCTGTAAACTTGTAATTATAAAGCAAACTTTTCAGAACCTCTTTATTTTGGGGCAAAAGGGCTCATGGACTTTCCATCACCACATCCTCATTCTGGAGCATTTTTAAATTAAACAAAGTACATGTTTTGAGGAATCAATTACCCTTCAAAACTCTTCCCTTGCCATTGCTCCCATCATTTCTTCAGTTGAGATAAATTAACTGGAACTTTAGAGTATTTACCAGGAAAAAAAAATACACATGCCAAGATCTTTGCCTTGTATCAAAACCTGTAATTCCTTGATATATTTTTTAGCACAGCAGGCACTCACCGCCGTGACATCTCCTGCTAGTCATCCAGGAATTAGCTCAGTTCCAGCGTCAGAGCACCTCCTGCTGGCTGGTGTCTTCCTACCAGTGCCTACTTCCTCCTGATCTCCACCACTTATAGCACTTCAGGCGCCACATCCCTCCTGGACCCCACTGTCCCTTACCTTTGGGTGCTGCCCCACAGCAGTGCCCCCACACTCTGGGTCTTCCCTCCTCGGGGAACCCCAATCCCCTAAGTCCACCTCGCCTCAGTAACCCTCTGCTAGTCCTCGTCTAGTCCCTTCCCTCAGGAGCAAGCTACAGTCTGAAGTGGTCACTCATCATCAGCCAGGGGGTTTGGACCTGTTGCCTTTCAAGCCCCAGCTGCCTCCCTGCAGCCCTAGTACCTCCCCTGGCCTTTAGCAAGGCCTCAGCCTGGGGACTCACCAAGCCAGAGCTCCTCAGCTCTGCCTGCCTTTCCCCAGCCCTGCTCTGTCTCAGGTACCCTGCTTGCTGTTCCCGGCAGCCTGGTCCTCTCTGTTCCTCAGCTGGAGCAAGAGTCCTCTCTCAGTCCCTCAGCCTGCCCTTTTATCAGGGTCAGCTGGACCCTAATTGGGTGTGGCTACACCTGTGGCTGTTTACCCAACCAGCCTCCCTTGGCTGCTTTTAATCCCTTCTTAACCGGAGCGGGGTCACCGCCGTGCTACAATTTTAGATGAATAATATCAAGAGTATTGCTCAACTACAGCAGTTTAAATCACAAATCCTTACAGGTCTGATTATGATCTCACTTTGCAAGCGTAAATGAGGATCAATTTTTATGAATTTGCTGAGGTGCCAATTAGATTTTAAAGATGAAATCTAACAAACTAAATTTGTCAATTTGATAAGTTTTATAACTAATGTAGGGATGGAATCTAGTTAGGATAACTCCTTTTTATTGAGTCCAGGGAGCGTAACTTACTAATTTTAATGCAAGATTCTATTCACGCCAGCTTTTACTTTGGACAGTATTTCTCAAATCAAGACACGTGATGCTCTTAATCAATCAAGATTTTGATAATTCACCTAGAACCACATATGTGTACAATCAACAGTTCATCAATCAAGTGTAGACCTAGCCAATGTTCTAGGCATGTACTGAACACAAAAATAAAGTCTTGCAAGCAACTGTCATAGACTAAGGTTGAGATTCTGCACTTATCTCATATACCAGTACAAATCATTAACACTTATGATCATCTGTCATCAATTCTTCAGTACCTCCAACACATTTACCGCTCTTCCCATATTTCTCCAAGTAGTAAGGATGCACTTGTCTTAAAGATACTTTTAAGAATCCCTGTTGTTTGAATGGGGTGGCATGGAGGGGACAAATTTAAATTTTAAGAACAATTGTATAAATTATAGTTTTAAATCTCTTAGGCCAGTTTGCATGGGCTTACAAAGACGAGCATGCTTATAGCAATAGTTAGTTAATATGCAACATATAGTTACTTGAGGTCTCACTAAAGAGTATAGGCTCAAGATAACTTTCAGTTATTTATATTCAAGATCAGAAAGAGAAATACAAGCTGAGGTGAAATCTCACCATTTCTTTGTCCTGTAACCCAAGAGGAAGTGAAAGCTGTTCACCACGCTGGTCAGTGTCCAATAGCACATCTGGGTTCTGCAGCTAATCAGTAAGCTCTTCTTCCTGTAACCCTGGATGAAGGGAGAGGCTGTTTAACGGGATAAGCAAAACTCTGTGGTCCCATAAGGTGACCCAGTTTATGTATCCTGTTTCAGGGTCTGTTGGAGAAGGGCAATCCTCTGATTTTCTATCTGATGTTGTCCAACTGAGGGCTCAGATTTCAGCTATTTCTCTTTTGTTTCCATTGGTATCCAGTAGATGGCATAAGCATATAACAAATTTCTTCAATCCTTTTCTTATCGGAAGCTTTTTATGTTGGATTAATTTCAAGGATTTTTATTTCAATCCTCTACAGACTAACCTGTTTGCCTTGCAGCATGGGGTCACAGCGCTACTCAGGTTTGGCAGAGCCACCGGTTTCATGACAGAGGGGTGGCCGGACAAAATTTGAGTGAGTAGCGTTTTGACCTGGTGCACAGGGTCACACCACCACTCAAATTTGGCCAGTCCCCTGTCTGTCATGATGGAAGGGTGGCCAGACCCAATCTGCCATGCCAGGCTGCTGCCCAGAAATCTGCCACCCTAGTCAGCTGCCTAGTTTCCCTGTAGCTAGTGCAGCCTCTGATGATGGGCATACATCGATTCTCATTATCTTTAGCTCCAAGAGGAAGCTAAAGGTTTGGAATATGCATAAGGGCAATTGGTGGCAGTCTTAGGCTATGTCTACACTGCGCAGCTTACAGTGGCAGAGCCGTGCCGCTACAGCAGTGCTGCTGTAAGGTACGCAGTGTAGCCACTCTTTGTCGGCAGGAGAGAGCTCTCTTGCCGACAAAATAAAACCACCCCCAACGAGGGGCGGTAGCTTTGTTGATGGGAGAGTGTCTCCTGCCCACAAAGTGCTGTCCAGCGCATTTTGTCAGTAAATTTTTTGTTGGGCAAGGGTGTGGTTTTTTTCACACTCCTGACCGACAAAAGTTTTACCGACAAAAGTGTAGCGTAGACATAGCCTTAGTTGCTGCAGACAGAAGGGCAGAGTGAGAATTGTAGCTGTTAACAATGTTTTTCAGGGCATGTTTGATATCTCTGGCTTCTTACAACTTATAGTAGCTTTATAGTAATATAACTCTAATGACCTTAGTGGGGTTACTCCTCATTTACAATTATGTGAGTAGTATCTGAAGCAGTCTCTAAGGCCCCAATTCAGCAAGGTACTACCTGGGACCTCATTGTCTACTTATTGGTTGGTTAGCACAGGCAGGCAGAGTCCCTGGAGTAATGACAGAGGCACACAGAACATCTCTTTATTAGTGGATGAGGGCACAGAGGCAGCTCCCCTCCTACCAGTAATGCTGCTGACCAAACACAGTTTTGTTTTCTCCCTACAGCAGGAAGCACATTCACCCCTGAACTACCTCTCAGAGTTACTTTCTGCATCAGGGGCCTTTCCCTGCTGGGAGGAACCACTCACTTAGGAGCGATCTGTTGGTGTGCTCAGAAACACCCACTCACCCACCAGTACAATAACTGTTACAATGTTTAAGAAGAAAGTGACAGACTTTATGCATGTGGTTAGTACCATTGATTTCAATAAGACTTTTTCACATGCCTAATTTTAGGCATATGCTTAAGTACCTTGCTGGTTTGGGCTCTAGATCAAGAAGGGAAGAAATCTAAATCACATAATACAGCTTTTTGTTAGCTATTATTATTTATTTGTATTATAGTAGCATCTAGGAGCCCAAGTCATGGACCCACTATGTACAGTTAATGATACTGCAAGGTGTAATAGTGGCTTTAAAACTTTTTATGGCTAATTAAATTGATCTTTTAGCCTTATTATTTCATTTGTTAATAAATAATCTCTTTTGAGAATTAATTGTTTTGATCAGCATATCTAACACAGCTGTTTGTGACAGGAAATATTGCCAGCACTGGAAGAGTTCCGGGATCAAATCAATCAATCTGAGGATGAAATTAGCTGCTGCCTCATTACTCTTATGAGTCATGGGAGGAGTCACGGCCTCATTCAGGGGAAAGATGGTGACACAGTTGACCTTGATGATATATTTGCATTATTCAACAATATACAATGCCCAAAGCTCCAAGAAAAACCTAAAATCTTTATCATTCAGGCATGCAGAGGAGGTGAGCAGGACATTAAGTAGTGTTTGTAGGAGTAGTACTGAATTTCAGACTCTTTCTATGAAGGTTTCATTTCAGGTCTCTATAAAGGGCTTACAGTATGTATTATTAAATCTAGCCCAGTGACCTCAGCAGTTCTCTGTACTCTGGTGTTGGACAGCTGGATTCAGGCCCAGTTCTGGTCTCTCAGTCTCGGAGCAGCCAGCATTGAAAATAACACAGAGAACACGTGTTCCACCCAGAGAGGGCGGCAATGCCTTGTGTTACTGCACAGTGACATCCTGGCCTGTAAAGAACACCCCATTACAAAACGCCAAAATGAATCTAACCTATCCTCCTAACCCAGCAGAATGGTGGAAGTGACAAGGGCCTCAAAGTTAGCAAAACTTATGTAATGGAAAATGGGATAGTCCTCAGGGCTCTGATGGGAAACTGAAGACAAACCCCTTCCTCACAAGAAAAAGTACATAAGGCCTGACTTCAATTAGTGCCTGCTCTTATTGGGCAACCTCCTGGCTTAACAGTTTGCCCCCACAGTATCCACAAGGGTATGGAGTACAAATATCCATCTTCTTAGAAAGGCCAGCTTTGCCAAGCAACAGACTTTTTTCAGTCCATTGAATAAGACTGATTTCACTGATGAAATGCTTGTGGGGATTTGCTATATATAAGATGCAATATTTCACAAGTACAGTTTTATCAAAATTGATACACAGAGTCAGAAATAATACACTGCCATTTTTTACCAGGAGACTGTGTTTCCTAATTAATAAAAGAAAGGGCTGGGAGCCAAAGAGGAATCAGGGTTCCAACAGGCAGACAGGCTCATGGGGTCCTAATAGATTCAGAGAGGCACCTAAAATAATCTTATTCTAATCATCTGAACCTCATAGATCTCCAAAATGGATATAGAAAGCTCCCAAGAACAGTCTCTTTCATGATATTTTGTGGGGCTCTGGGAAAGATGTAACCAAAACCTGAATCCACCCCCAGTTCAGAGCAGACTTACAGTTTTAACGCAAGTCAAACATCAACCGAGATCCATGGTTCTTTGCAGACTTGCGCTGTTGCTATTAGCACAACTTTAGACATTATTGTCCCCCATAAGCCACTTCCCCCCACAGCCAGGCCGCACCTTCCTCCCAGACATTGAGACCGTCTAGTAGAGTTGGTTGATAAAATTATTTTATTTATCATTACAATATTTGAAATTAAAGTGTTGTTTTAATTCTTCAGGTTACTGAGATACATGATTTTTGTTTTCAAAATTTTAGTGAAATTTTCATCAATTTTTGGTTTCAAAATGTTTTTCAATATTTTGGATTTTTGATTTTTTTTGTTTTTTCTCTTTTATCCCTTTTTCTTCTTCTTTTTCAATTTTTTCCAATTTGCAGTGGATAGAGGGAGGGACAATGGAAAAAAAGAAGGGGGAAAAAAGGAAAAATGACAAACCAGAAAATTGAATTAAAAAAACAAGGAAGAAAAATCCTGTTATTCATTTTCTAATTTTGAGTTTAAAAAAAGTAAGAATTTCTGATTTTGATAAAAATAATATATTTAAACAAAATGTACTTTACTCAAAAAGTTTCCTCAACTCTGCTATCTAATAATCCAGCTAGCTAGCTAACCCCATTACCACCATATCTCAGTCCCTGCATGCCTTCAGTAGCTATAGGTGGGAGTGCCAGGATGGGAAAATATTCTGATACCTTGTAGCTTTTGTACAAGAGAAACAAGTGTATAAACAGCGCATGTATGGCAACAGGCAGTCATTTTACAGTGTGTTTAAACATATTTCCTTGTCATAAAAACAGGAAAAGAAGACCATGGAGTTGAAGAAATAGAGCATGAATCCAAGGAAGCTAATTGTATTTATAACTTGATAGCTGTCAGGAGGCTGCCAACAGCTAGTGATTACTATGTCGTGTATTCCACTCAAAAGGGTAAGAGAGAGGAGGCCAAGTTAGGCCCCAGTTACATACACGAATTGTGGTTGATTCCAGTGGGGGTTTGTGTGTGTGGGAGTAGAATTTGGCCCTTTATAAATGCAATTTCTGACTAATATTTTTTTGGGTCCAGTTCCAATTTAGTACAGTAGTTGTTATCCCCATTCTACAGAGAGGTTAAATTACTTGCCCAAGGTTACACAGTAAAGCCTGTGGCAGAGCTAGAATCTCTTAACTCTAAGCCCTGTTCTTTAAATACAAAAGTATTTCTGACATAGACTTTGGGGTCTCTCAATAACTTGTATTTCATAGTAAGGGGAAAAGGGTAAGAGATTTATACTGAGGAAAATACAATTTTTCTCTATTGGGGCCAATATCCATACAGGATACAGAAGGAGAATGTGAATTCACGCCAGTAGTCGTATGGGGAACAGAGACTTTTCAATTCCCCAAATGGTGAAACTGGGCATAGTGGAAATGCTGATGTAACCTCACCCTGATATGATAATGAACTCTAACAATTGGGAGGTGGCCCGGAACAATGGCCTGACGAGCAGGCCCTAGACCAGTGGTTCCCAAACTTTAACAACCTGTGAACCTCTTTCACTAAAATGTCAAGTCTCGCAAACCCCCTCCCAAAAATGAATGTTTCCAGGGATTTTCTCCTTTACCTGAGTATGAAATATAAAAGTAGTGATCTGGGAAATATAAAATTAGTTTTTATTACATGCTTATTACACACTATTTATTATTAATTATTATTGATTAAGAAGCCAACTCAAAGAGTTCCTCCTACACAATCATTCAGGTGTTGAGCAGTCCAGGCAAACAACGCATGTTACAACAAAGCTTAAACTTGTTCTTCATAATAATTTTAAAAACAATACTAGCTGCCTATTTAATTTTAAAAAGAGCACAAAATATCCACCTCCTTTTCCATTTCTTATAAGGAGTCTTGAAGTTTAAATCTCCTCAGTGTGATAGATATGCTTGTTTTGATCTGCTTAGCTCTTGGAAGTCCAGGGCTCCGGGCTGCTGGCCCCCTGCTGTCTGGGGTCCCTAGGGACAGCTCTGTCCGCCATTAGGGAATTTTTTCCTGAGAACCCCCTGTAACATTTCGCGAACCCCAGTTTGGGAACCACTGCCCTAGACGGATAGAGAGATCTCTGGGACACAGTAGGGAGAGGTGGTCTCAGGTTGTCCTAACAGAAAGGGGGTCAGTAAATGGACATTGATTTCAAAAGATGTAAGATTTTCTTTTCTTTTCTCTACGTTTAAAGGCTCTTCTGTATGGGAAAGTTATACTGGTCTAAGGCATGAATTTAAACCAATATAGTACTGCTGGTGTAACACCCCATGTGGACACTCTTATTCTCCTATGAGTGCCTTTTTCAGTTTAGTTTATGTCACTTGGAAAAACTAAAGCAAAAAAAGCTTTTCTTTACTAGAATATGTGTATCCACACAGGGGGAAGGGTGTGTATGTAGTGCTGGTAAAGCTATACTGGGAGTTAGGTGCCTAGGTTCCTATCTGCTTCTTTAGGCATCTAAATATCTTTAAAAATTTGGCCCATAGTTAAGAAACCAAGTAAGTGACTGTTTTTTCAGAGATGCTGAACAGCTGCATCCTCCAAAGAAATTAGCTGCTGCTGAAGTGAAGACTGACATGGGGCTATTAATAGCAGTGTTCACCACTCAGAAAACGGAAACCTATCACACCTCCAGTTTACTGAAACCAGGCAAAAGAATTGTCAAACACAGCTTCTGATGGAGAATTTTACTTTACATTAGTAACAAGATGGGGGAAAATCCACTAAAATTTGGTGTCACGTGGGTGGACTAAGGCACTTGTGCTATATCATGATGGAATGAAAAAAAAAAGCGTCAAATTCTTCATTGGATTTTGAGCTAGCATTGTTCAGTTTCATCTGTAACTAGTATATTCTGATCTACTGAGCGGCTGGCGGGGGGGAGAAGGGATCAGGAGTGTGTGTTTGCATTTCTTTGTCCTGATTTCAGTAATGATAATTGCATTAATTTTAATGAATTGCATATTTTTTTAAAGAAATACGACAGTAGGAACTGGAGGTGTGTGAGGGAAAACAGGCCTTGAACTGGAGCTTCCTTTCTCTGGATCTTTTCTTGTCCTTCTACCTTTCTTTTCCAAATTAGCTCTCCCCGCCCTTCCCCCCAGAAAGACTATATTGTTCAACATGTATAAAAACAATAAAGATTTGAACAGGGCTTTCTTTTGTGGGAAGGGTTAGAGGTGGCCTATGTATGGAGTTCAGTAGAGAACATTTCTTGTAGTTGCAGGTACAAAAGTCCCTTACGTTGCAAAGAAGCATTTCCACTAATGCAGTCAAAATTACATATAAGTCTCAGATGTTATTTGACCTTAGCAAATTTGAACTAACGCGAAACCACAAAAACCAAGGCATTCAGAGAAAAAGCCACACAACTACATACATCCCTTCACACTCATCTACATCCACTTTCAAATACACATCATCTCTAACAACCGAGTAAATCAACCACAGTCATCAAGGCAGTGGCAGTTTTAGAGTTAGTGGGCAGCTTCATTTTCGGCACACACACACCCCCCCCCCGAGACCCAGCCAAGAAAAAGAACATTCTCTCTTATCCTCCCCGCCCCGTTTTTCATTCTTTTTTTCTTCATCCTCCTCCTATATTATAAGTAATAGGAAGTAAATGAAAATAAAGTGAGGTACCTTGATTGGGGTAGGGGGTTGGGGTGCAGGAGGAGGTATGGGGGTCAGGTTCTGGGACGGAGTTTGGCTGCGGGCTCTGGGCTGGGGCAGGGGGTTGGGGTGTGGGAGGAAAGAGGGATGCGGGCTCTGGGAGGAAGTTTGAGTGTGCGCTCTAGGCTGGGGCAGGGGGTTGGGGTGCAGGAGGGGGTGCGAGAGTGAGGCTCTCGGATGGAGTTTGGGTGCTGGGTGCAGGCTCCAGGCTGGGGCTGGGGGTTGGGGTGTGTGGGGAGGAGGGGTGCGGATTCTGGTAGGAAGTTCGGGTGTGGGCTTTGGGCTGGGGGTTGGGTGCGGGAGAGGTCGGGGGGGCGTCGCTTACCTTGGGCAGCACGGCTCCCAACGTGACAGGCACACCTCTCTGGCAGCAGCTCCTAGGTGGGAGGGGCTGGGGGGGTCTCTGCGCGCCGCTCCCGCAGTTCCCGGCCAATGGGAGCTGCAGAGTCGGCGCTGGGGGCAAGGGCAACATGTGGGGCCCCTCCCTCTTCCTCCCCCCCCCCCAGGCCGCAGGGACATGTCGGCCGCTTCCGGGAGTGGCACAGAGGGAGGGAGGCAGTACAGGCAGGGAGCCACCTTAGCCCTGCTGCAGGCACGTCTCTGCGCGCCCCTTGGGAGGAGGGGGGCAGCGGGTCTCCATGCACTGCCCCCGCCAGCACACGGAGCTGCCTCCCCCCCACCAGGGGCACGCAGAGACGTACCAGCAGCCGGCCACTTCTGGGAGCAGCATGGGGCCACCAGCCACGGAATGCAGGCAGCCTGCCTGCCTGAGCCCTGCTGCGCTGCCGGCCGGGACTCGGGGGAGGTTGTCAGATGAGATTTGTCCTGCATTTTAGCGGCCCCCCTGTCATTGGGGGCCCCGTGCCACCACACTGTTTGTTTCATGGTAAATCTGCCTCTGCATCAAGGAATGCCTGACAGCTTTCACTGTCCCCGTGGCATGACAGAATTCCTGGGGGGGAGAATTTCTTAGTTTGTATTTGTATTGCAGACCTCCCAACAGTCCTGGGTTTTGTGGGGCTGTCCTGCTTTCACCCACAAAATCCCCTGTCCCTGTTGAAGCAGCTTCTGTCCTGCACAACTGGCTGGGCTTGTCTCCTGACTCTGGGCATTTCAACCTGGCCCTGGCAAGAGGGGTTGCAGTGCCACACAGGTTTGACCTGGCCACCTGACAGGGGGTGGCTGGGCCACATTTGACTGAGTGGCATTGCAATTCTGTGCACTGGGAGCCAAGTCACAATGCCTGGAGCAGAGTCAAGCCCAGCCAGCCCTGCAGGACAGGAGGCACAGGAGCTGCTACTGCTGTGGGGTGAGCATGGGGTGGGCTAGCTCTTCCACTTTCTTCTCCCTCCCCCCCACTTTAGCTACTGGAAATTTTGGCAGATATGGTATTGGCTTTAGGAGCTATAATACCTTGCTATTTGTGAGCAGCATTCAGTTGTTGGGTGGTTTGTAAAGTAAGTGTTACAGTTTATTAGGTCAGGAAGAGCCCCATTAAACTGGTGGTGTTGTCTGGCTTGCCATGAGGGTGTGCAGCCTGCTTTCCTCCTTCATCTCCACCCACCTCAGTTTAGGGTGACCAGATGTCCCAATTTTATAGGGACAGTCCTGATATTTGAGGCTTTTTCTTATATAGAAGCCTATTACCCCCACCCCCCACCCCAGTCCCGATTTTTCACACTTGCTGTCTGGTCACCCTACCTATGCATTTGTTATGCAGACAAAACTACACAGGATCGTTTCAGGGGGCAAGACAAAGATGCCACATTTATTATGATAACACAATTTGATTTATGACCAATAACTAATATCTAACACCTATGTATATACACACACACAGACACCAAATGTTCTGCAGCTGCTAGATAGTTACCAGTTCTGAATGTAGCTTGAGTTTGTGGCTTGGGTTCGTAGCTTGTGGCGGCTAACTGGCCAGGAAAGCCGGGCACAAGGAAGGGGTGAGTCTCTGTTGGGCATGCACCGATGCCCTTCCATGTTGGCAGCAGAATGTTACCCTCCAAAGTCTTCCATCTCACCCATCCTTTTTGTAGGCTTTAGTTTGAATCCAGAGTCTATAGGTCTTGCTGTGTCACTCTGCCTCTGGGTTTGGTGTGATTGATCACCCGTCAATTGCAGACGTGACTTTCAGCCTGGGACCTGGCTTTGATCTTCCTTCTATTATACCTTTGTTCTTTTCTTTTTAGGGTGGACTCTTCTTTCTTTGTTAGGGCCCTTGTCTGCATCTTCAGCTGTTGGTGTTTGAACTCTGTTTCATCAGGACAGGCTGGCGCTGGAGGTTGATTCCATCATCCATACATACCTCATTCACACATCTAAACTAAACTAATAAGATTACAGCAGGGTTTTGCAAAAATGAAGGTTGCAGCAAGCTTACAAAATGGAGTAAACGTTGTAAAATGGAGTTTGAATTACAATATGGCAAACAGTGAACAGAAGTAGACAAGTGTAATGAATGGCAAACAGTGAATAGAAGTTACAATATAGACAAGTGTAGTGGATGGCAAACAGTGAACAGACGTTACAATGTAGGCAAGTGTAATGAATGGTGAACAGAAGTTACAATACTGAAACAGTGCAAGTAAGCAGGAATTGGATTGATAGTGAAACTTACAAAGGTAGTTGGCTGAGCAGCTATGGCTCTTAACAAGCATCTTGATTGTCAATTAGCCAGTTATTGGGGTAACCGGTTTTATGAATGAATGTTGTTTCATTCATAAAACTTTACTTATGAAGTTACATTAATAAAGTGAACAATTAAAAACAATTTCATTCATCAGTTTTACACATTGGGAGGCTGAGTAGCACCATGGTTCTGCCAACTCGCTGCCCTTTTTCTGTTCTCTTGCTCATGGTGGTGAGCAGTGGCAATGCAGGGACTGCACTCCACAGGAAACTCAGAACCACAATCGATTCTAGCTGATCCTAACATGGCTGCACAGGAAGGAGGAGGAGAACCATTATTTCTCCCTTTTCCTCTAGGTGCCCATGTTAGGACTAATGATCACCTGGTGTTAATATGTCTTTAAAAGTTCTTAAGTTGCATTTTGACAAGCAACTTTTATTAGGAAAAATCTAAACTGAAGAGCTGTTCCTGCATTTTTCCATCTGTAGGTTATGTTTCTTTGCGTAACACGGAAAAAGGCTCTCGGATGATTGAAGCAATGGATGAGGTCTTTTCAGAGCAAGGCATGAAGTGGCATATAGGGGATTTGTTTACTAAAGTAAGTATGCAACAAAACTGCATAAAGAGTATGTTCAAGGTGACTTGCAAAGGAAAACTAATTGGGTGTCTGCTCTTTATTGCTTCTTTGCAATGTGTGAAGATAGGCTATAGGGTAGGTATTTGGGGTGTTTTAAAGTTTTTCTCCTTTTTCACTTCAGAAATTTGGATTTTGTTTACACTGAAGGGCAAAATTCATTCTTGTTCTGAGGACCAGCATAAGTTCTGTGCAGTACTCACATCTTTAAAATAGCGCTCCAGTGGTATTTAAGGTTTCAGAGTAGCAGCCGTGTTAGTCTGTAGCCGCAAAAAGAACAGGAGTACTTGTGGCACCTTAGAGACTAACAAATTTATTTGAGCGTAAGCTTTCGTGGGCTACAGCCCACTTCTTTGGATGCATAGAATGGAACACACAGAAAGAAGATATTTATACATACAGAGAACATGAAAAGGTGGAAGTAACCATGCCAACTGTAAGAGGCCAATCAATTGAAATGAGCTATCATCAGCAGGAGAAAAAAAACTTTTGAAGTGATAATCGAGATGACCCATAGAAGGTGTAAGGAGAACTTAACATGGGGAAATAGATTCAATTAGTGTAATGACCCAACCATTCCCAGTCTCTGTTTAAACCGAAGTTAATTGTATCTAATTTGCATATTAATTCAAGTTCACAGTCTCTCTTTGGAGTCTGTTTTTGAAGTTTTTTTGTTGCAAAATTGCCTCCTTCAAGTCTGTCACTGAGTAGTTAGAGAGGTTGAAGTGTTCTCCCACTGGTTTTTGAATGTTATGATTCCTGATGTCAGTTTTGTGTCCATTTATTCTTTTGCGTAGAGATTGTCCGGTTTGGCCAATGTATATGGCAGAGGGACATTGCTGGCACAATGGTATTTAAGTGATACATAGACCTTGTGCTGTCATTCTGCACAGGGGTGAATTTCACCCATATGCAGCTGGTAAAATAGTGGAATTGTAATATCTCAAGAAACAAGAGATTGACAACCAAGCAGCTGGAGAGGAGAGGGGATTTTTAATCCGATTGTTTTAAAACTCTTTGAGTAACAACTTATTTACCATCAACACCTGAGACATACTTGGAAGAAAGGATGGTATGATTAGAATCACCACAACTGCCCAGTTTGAGAAAGCTCCCAATATGGGCCTGATACCTCCAGCAAAATCAGGGAAAACTAAACTTAGCATTCCTGATATTTACAAGGCAAAAGCCCCAAATGTTAAAAAATAAGACACTTTCAGGTTTTCTTTATATAAATAAGCAACTATAACAACAACAAAATGGAACAACCTCAGTATTTTAAATTTCCTTTAGTGGTCACCCTTAATTACTGTGTATGTTGGGCCAGATCCTCAGAGCTACACCAGTTTACAAGAGCTGAAAATTTGGTCCATTAAATACATCTAAAGTAATAAAGTTAATAGAGAGCATATACTCTACATGCACATGTGATATTATTGCTGAGTTGACGCAAGTGGCTTTCAAACAAAAAAATAACATCATTTTCACTGTACACACACAAATCAATGAAAAAATATTTCCATTGATGATCATCAAAATTTAGAGGTAGGCAAAGTAAGAAAAATGCTCCTTGAGAAGTCAGAAATCCAGTGATTTAGACTTTTGAATCTGGCTTGTTACAAGTGGACTAGCAAATGAATAGTAAAAACAGGTCTGATTTGTTGATCTAAAGATATTTATCATATGATATTGACAATTTGTGTTTTTATATACTGTTAAAGTTTAACTTTTTGAATTTCAACATCTGTTTTCATTAAATAATTGTCTGATTGCTCCCCATAATTTCACACCACTGTGAAAATTTAAATTGATAAAATCTTTTAAAAATAAACATTTGATATTAGCCATTGAAATGATAAAAAAAATAAAATTTGAATTCTGACAAGGCTAGCAATAAGATACTAAGATAAGGTCTGCAAAATAAAAAACAATAAAATAATGTACATGACTGAAAACAAGCTGATTAAAATCATAGGATGCAGGATGGGAGTGGAATACATGGGGGTGGGGGATGCCCAGCCAAGGGCTGGGGTGAGTTGATTTTCACGCACGCTTGCTAGAGAAGTAGTTGACATTTTCACTGTGGAGGCTTGTGTTCAGTTAGGTGACAAGTGGGCAGAAGCCAGTTCATTCCTCCCTGTGGTTAAAAAACTACAGCTAGAAGGGCTCAGTGAACACTGCAGAGTTCACCTCAGGCTAGGTCTACACTACCTGCCTGAATCGGCGGGTAGAAATCGACCTCTCGGGGATCGAATTATCGCGTCTTGTCGGGACGCGACAATCGATCCCCAAATCGACGCGCTTACTCCACCAGCGGAGGTAGGAGTAAGCGCCGTCGACGGGGAGCCGCGGAGGTCGATTTTGCCGCCGTCCTCACAGCGGGGTAAGTCGGCTCCGATACATCGAATTCAGCTACGCTATTCGCGTAGCTGAATTTGCGTATCTTAAATCGACCCCCCCCTGTAGTGAAGACCTGCCCTCAGAGAGTTTCCGTTTAATGCTCCCTTAAGGAGGAAGGGATTAGATGAGTCTCAGGCAGAGGAAACAGCTTCTAACCCCTCACCAATCCAAAGGGAAAGGAACCATTAAACCTTCGGAGGGGCCTCTCCATGGTGTTGTTGAGTCTTGCCAACTCGCCAGACAGGAAGAAGCCACACTGTCATTGGCTGCTCCTTCCATGCAGTTCCCCCTCCTCCAGATGGGAGTGCAGTAACAGGTGCTTTGCCTCAAGTAGAGCTTTTGCTTCTTGTTCAGTTGTAGATGAAGATTTAGACAAGACACAAATGCTCCAGGACCCAAAGATGCATGGTCTGCCTTAGGGCTCAGCCTACATTCTTCCTCCCACCCCCCCTCAGCCCTGTAACAGATTATGTGTGTAGTAGCATCATTCACCAGTGAAGGTTTGGATTATGTTTTTATTTATTTTTTGATTAAGGTTTTATTTTTCAGATCAATAAAAACCTGGTACAGGAAACCTTTAGTATCCATGGATGCCCTGTGAAAGAGACAATAGTCGTGGAATCAACTCTGACCAAAGCCGTATACCTTGCACCTTAACTGGTTGATCAGTGGAAGACTCACTGCCTTTTGAATTGCGCAAAATACAGACAGTGAATAAAAATAAAATAAATACAGATAATAAAGTTTAAATAGTCACCTTCTTCCAAATTATGGCGAAATTCTTAGGATGTTCCTTTTAACTAACCAGCTTTATTACTGCATTTTAACAGCTATTTTCAACAACAGCATGTTTTTTTCAACAAATAGTCCCATTTATAGAGAGCACTTTTTTACAGGATCTTTGAAAAAACCCAGTTTAGGCTCTTCTATTTGTCTACATTAATAAATAAAGTCAACCAGTACAAAAAGTTTTATGTTGAGAAATCACTGGCTTCTTTTCCAGTTCTCTAGAGGGCATTTTCTCTTTCCCTGTACTACTTCTTAAAACTCCACCATAAAATCTACCCTAACATCCAACAAATCTCTTACAACAGCTTAGTCCTAAGTATTAGCCTGGGGAGTCTGTTCTACTAGCAGCAGTGTGACAGAGTTGCTTGAATGTTACCAATAATATGTCCAGTAATCTCAAGTGTGTGGTGATGCACGTCATGCATCTGAAGAGAATAATGGGCCCAACCACTCTATTTCCAAGGCAAAATAAGCCTGCTCTTCAAGTCCATGGGAGTCTTTCCATTGGTTTCAGTGGATTTTGGATGAAGTGCTTAAAGAGGGGTGCTGTTCATAACATTGGAAGGCAGGGGGAAGATTCTTCCTATGTTGCATAGGATTTACTGTATTGGCTCAGACCAGGTACCCATTTATTCCACAGATTATTTGTTACTATACATTGCTTTATCCTGTTTAAATTTAATCTGTTCCCACAGCACCCAGGCCCACAACTTGTTTGGTTATCCTGAATTTTGCACAGTCAGTAAGTTTTATACCGAAATATATTAGTATTAAGAAGTTGAGATAATTATAAAGCCATTACATTATATAATGGCATATTCTCATCATAAGGAAATGTATTCAAATTTGGTCACTTAATCTTTTTTTAAAAAGGGGAGGCATAGCAGTAGTATATTATCATATTGAACTTTACTTTTAAAACTCTATTATCTGTATTTATTTTATTTTTATTCTCTGTTTGCATTTTGTGCAATTCACATAAAAATTGTAAAGGAAATAGATACCTTGATGCTAAAGAAAATACCCAAATGTTAGGTCTTTCCCCGAGGCTGACTGTTCCAATGATCTTATATGTATGTGGTTTCCTGTTTGCATCCCTTCTCTGTTTTTCTCTGTCACAGGGGAAGAAATGCAAGCATATTTTAAAATGAAAAATATGGCTTCTAATTTTGAATTATTAAACCAAATTAATCCTTATGTAACACTGGGGAGAGGGGAGTTATTTTGGAGACAAATTTGATCCATGGTTTGTTTTCTCTGCAAGGTATTGGTGATTTTAGTAAACCAAAGAGCCACCAATATATGTTCCACCAACCTGAGGAGCCTGGTGCCTTGTGATCTATGGGGCTTGAGAAGCAAAAAATGAGGAAAAAATATAAAGGCATTAAAACACCCAGTCTATTTTTTTTAATCAACTGGGAAAGGAAAGAGAATAGAAAGACAGTAGAGGAGATGACAGAGATGAACCAAAACAGAAACATAAATAAAGTGGCCCTACCTTTTTTAAAGGTTTAGTACCACTGAAATACAGTGTGTACTGACTGTTCAGTATGCCATTGAAATGCTGATTCTACCAGCCATAAGTACCATCTTTAAGGCTTTAGAGCCTTAGGGCTTGTCTATACTTACGCGCTGGTTCGGCGGCAGGCAATCGAACTTCTGGGTTCGATTTATCGCGTCTTGTCTGGATGCAATAAATCGAACCCAGAAGTGCTCGCCGTCGACTCCGGTAATCCTGCTCGGTGCGAGGAGTACGCGGAGTCGACAGGGGAGCCTGCCTGCCGCGTCTGGACCGCGGTAAGTTCGAACTAAGGTACGTTGACTTCAGCTACGTTATTCACGTAGCTGAAGTTGCGTACCTTAGTTCGAATTGGGGGGTTAGTGTAGACCAGGCCCTAGGATATGTCCACACAGCAATACACACTTGCAGCTGGCCCATGCTATCCATCTCAGACTCAAGAGCTAGGGCTGTAGGGCAGCTTTATTGCTGTGTAGACTTCCAGGCTTGGGCTGGAGCCTGGTCTCTAGGATCCTGGCGGGGGGAGGGGGGGAGCAGGGGAGAAGGGAAGTGTCCCACAGCTTGGGCTCCAGCCCAAGCCTAGAAATTTATACAGCCCCATAGCCTGAGCCTTGTGAGTCCTAGTCAGCTAGCATGAGCCAGCCATGGATTTTTTTCGTTGCTGTGTAGACATACCCTTAGATATGCTCCTTCTTGTCATCTTATTTAGAGCAATTTCTTGAAGACCTTTACTTATACAAGTTGCCTCAATGATGTAAATTAAACTATTAACAAGTAAAAATGATTCTTAGGAGTAGGCATACTTGCATTACCCTAGTGTTTGTAGCAAGTATATAACATCAAATACATGTTCAAGAAGAGGGGCTATTTAACTCAACTGGAAAAAAGCAGGATACTTCAGGAAACTTTTTTTTTTAAGCCATCAGTGACTACATATATTAGTGTTAAATATCTGTGGTTTGGGGAACATCTGAAACTTCTGACTAACCAGGTGTACGGATTAATGGAAGTGCTATTCTGAGGTGCAGTTTCACTGATATAGAAAAATAAGGAACAGAGGGAGTAATACTGAAGTTAACTTTAAACTTTTTAATTTAAGAAAAAAAATAAAAAAAAAAAAACTTTATTGAGAACTGCTATACAAATACAAAGCTGTTGATTAGAGCTTACAGGTTCAAAGAGGCAAACTGAGAAGTTAAGTGTGTGATGAACTAACATAAGACCACAGGATGGACACACTGTAGATTAGGGTAGTTAGGATTTTTGGATAAAGGGAATTTGGATAACTGGAATTATACTGTATTACAAAACCTAGATAATAAATTCAATTGATAGTTACATGTCCATAGGTTCCTGAGGACTTGAGTGAGCTGTAGGATTAAAAATAATATTGATAACAGCCTTCCTTTTAAGGAAGTGTATTATATATATATGAAGCTCAAATTAATACAATTAAGGACACTGAAATTATAACATTGTATAAGCTTTTATACCAGAGTCACTACTATGATAACTGAGAACTTTAATTGAAAGCTAAGTCCTCCCAACTACAATGTGAAGTAATGTATTTACTGAGCTGCCTGGAGTATTTTCTTTCAAAGTCACTGATACTATATCACATCAAATGCACCTCTGAATGGTTGTATTTGGCCCACTCTATTTTACAGGACAGGGTCAATAACAGAAGAACGCAAGGACTGGGTGCTCATGGAAGAGGTGCTTATAGTGACTCTGAAAGACATTGTAGTCTTTGCAAGTCAATAAAAATCATGCATGTTTTCTGAATATTTCATAAAGGTATTTCTTGAACTTTTCACCCACAAAAGCGTAGATCACTGGGTTCAGGCAGCAGTGGATGAAGGAGATGGTTTCAGTCACCTGCAGGGACAGGTCTAGGTTTTTGCTCGTCTCGCAGTCATCTATGATGTGCAGGCTTTGCAAAGAAGCCAGAAAAAGTGCAATGTTGAAGGGCGCCCAGAAGAGGAAAGACGCAACTACAACAACAAAAAACAGCTTTATACTTGTTTCGGTTCACGCATCTCTGCAGGTTTTACAAGATGTGGGAGTAGCAGAAAATGGGAGTGCCAAATGGGATCAAGAAGTCCAATATATTGACTTCAAAATTGGTTAAAAGTTTCCAATGGTCCTATTATAGTGGTAATAAGAAGCACACTTCACAATGCCATCTTCATTAAATTCTTGGATAAAGAAGATATTTGGTATTTAAGCTAAAATGGCCACTGACCAAATGGCCAGGCTTATAATAATGCTGAGCAGGGTTGTTCGAACTTTCCGAGCGTACACAGCGTGGACGATGGCTAAGTACCTGTCTATGCTCATGAGGGTTATGAAGAAAATGCTGCTGTAGAAACCAATGTAGTAAATTCCACATATTAATTTACACATTGCGTTTCCAAAAGTCCATTGGCCTGAAGCATAATGAGCCAGGAAGGGGATGGAGAAAACATAAAGCAGGCCAGCAATGGCGAGGTTCAGCAAATAGACATCACTCAGGCTGGTCAATTTCTTGCAAACTACCAGAACACAGATGACCAAGCTGTTTCCCACCAAGCCGAACACGAACACCACACAGTAAAAGCCTGGAAAAAATACTGATCCAAAGATCTTGATATTCCATGTGCTGCAGGTGGAGCCCCACTTGGAATAATAATCATAAGAGAAAGGTTGTTCCCCAGTGCTTAATTTGTGCCAAGGCTTGCCAGGGCTGAGCTTCGGCACTTGTGGGCTTGGCAGTTCGTAGCCTCAGCATCTCTGGGCTTCCTCTTTCAGTTATGAAAGTAAAAAAATGCTTGCACCCCAGCACCTCTTTCATTGCAAATTAAGCACTGCTCTCCTCAAACCATTTCCATGAAAATGAAAAGAGGAAATACTGGGAAGCCCATGAGAGATCTTCTCACAGGGTTTCCTACTCAGTTTTACAAGCGATGCAGAGAGGGAGACAGGCTAGCATTGGGGAGGCAATGGATTTGTGACTTTCTTGGGTGGTGTGTCAGGGACGTGGTGTGTTTCCATGAGCAGTGGAACAACAAATAGTATATTAGCGAGCAGAAGAATTTTGAGAGTCCGATTAACTAGATAACTATATTCAGGCCCAAATCCTGTCCCCAGTGCTCAGCCTGAATGAATGGTGCTCATGGGGATTCCCATTCACTGTGCATCCTGTTCAGCGGGTTAAGGAACCAGACTGACTTCATGGTGCATAATTAAAGCACCAATAAAACTGAGGTAGTGAACGTGCTGAGCACCCTATTGTTTATCATTTCCTTGTTTCTAAACTATGTTTTCTTCAGAAAGGGCAGACAGCCGTGCGCACAGAGGACTGCACACATCCAGCCTGAGATTTCACACAAAGTCCATTTAGAATTATGAGTGCAAAAGAAAAAAAAGCATCTGAATCTTTTTCTTAGTAGGTGACAACCACTTTTCTCCAGGACTTCAGCCTTGCTAGTGCCACGCTATAATATGCACCTTTCTAATTTACTAGAGACGAACAGTTAACTTTACAAATATATTTTGTAAGTTACAAGCTCTGCTTATCATCACTGCACGCTGGGTGCAATTATCTTTTGCATCTATCGTACGTGTGGTGTTCCTACAGAGTCAAGGTGTTAATTTGAACGCACTCGCTCGCTCTCTCACTCGTTTAGGCAGAAACAAACACTAAATCTGCAGCAGCCAATTCTTGTCAAGAATTTTTTTTAAACATGCAGGGCCAAAATTTTTGTACGTGGGTGCCCAACCCTTGTTTGTATTTAGGTACCTAAATAAAAGTAGCCGTTTTTCAAAAGAGATGATCATTGCTAACTGTTCTGGAAGTTAATAAGGATTGTGAGTGCTCAGCAGCACTGCAAACCTGGCCATTTTTATTTAAATATAGCTAAATAATGATGTAGATGCCTAACTTAAGGCAAGTTTGACCTATCTAGCTTGTTTATTATAATGTAATCCCCCAGATGACCCAGTCATGAAGGAGGTTAAATATAACCACATCTGAGTCTGAATTTCCAAGGTCTCCTGAACTTACTTCATGCACCTAGCCCCAATCTGACTACAGAGCAGCAACGTATCAGCTTGGCAAATAAAAATAAAGGTAAAGGCCTCGATTTTACATCATGTCCCACCTATGTTTGTAGTGGAGAATGGCAGCCTCAGGGAAGGTGTTGCAGCTCCCTGGCCAACCAGCCTGCATGAATGTTAGAACAGCAGGGGGCCAACTCTAGCTTCTGCCACTGGTGTAAGTTACATTAACGACAGCTCAGGAGTAATGGAGGCTCTGCTCCATCATGCCTCCTGCAGCCAAACCAAATGCCGCTTTCTTGCCCTTATATCAAGAATGGGAGGGGAAGGGGAAACACAGTTGATGAAGAAGGCAGCAGACCCTCCTCTGACAGTTTTCCATCCATTTGAAGAGTTCCTCTGTACAAGGGGGGATGTTGTTCCAGCTCTCTCTGGCCATTTTAAGGCCATTTTGTATCAGGCTACACAAAGTGGCCCTATTAGACCAGAGAATCCAGGTCAAAGTGTCAAGAGAAGTGCACTATATTGTGTTTCTCAAACTTTTTGATACCAGGGACCAGTCTGCTGTCTTCATAAACATGAAGGAGATCGCAGGGACTAGCGCTGGTCCACGGACCAATTGTTGAGAAACACTGCACTCTAATATCAATGTAGATCAAATGTTAAGGGCCTCACCTACAGAGGGGTCACTTTTCCTTTTATGGGGGCATGCTCTAGAATTCCTGCCCTTTTGCCTCATTAGGGTTACAATTTCAGGGAGCTGAACTCAGGAAGACTATTAGGGCCTGATTGTCAGATTAGCTGAGAACCTGTCAGGCCCAGCGGTGAGGATCACCGTTGAGGATCAGGTTTGAGTGACCTTGAACTTGGGTGTGGGACAGAATGCTGAGAACCAGCCCTGGTCACTGCAAGCTGATATACAGCAGCAGCTACTCCCACGTGTGATGAATCCTGTGGCAGCGAACAGCATCTGGGCAGAGGCGCTAGGCCTCTGTAAGATGAGCCTGCAGATGACTCCAATGCATGTTTGGTCACTTTTGAAAGAGTAGCTATGAGCGCAGATTGGGAGAAGGGAACCTGGGCCCTATGGCTACACCCTATTTGCTCAGGTGACCGACCTGGTTCTAAATGACGAGCAGGCACAGGATTATGATGTGGTTAAGGTGGCCATCCGAGATCAGGTGGGCTTATCCCCTGAAAAGTATCAGCAAAAAATTTTGGGCCACTAGATGGACTGGCAGGCAGGCGGGAGGGGGGATTTACAGCCCAGGGCATTTGCCTAGAAACTGATGGACTAGGCTACCTGCTGATTGAGGCCAGATGCTCCGACGGTGGGTGAGATTATGGATGCAATGATTTTAGAACAGCTCCTGCAGCCCATCCCTGAGAACACTCGGGGGTGGGTCAGGAGGCATCAGACAGTGACCCTAAATGACTGCAGTCAAGCTCCCAGAAGAATTCATTGAGGTGGATATCGCCAGCAAAGAGGGGTCATAGTTCAAGGGACTGGGTCCAGAGTGACCTAGACAAATTGGAGGATTGGGCCAAAAGAAACCTGATGAGGTTCAACAAGGACAAGTGCAGAATCCTGCACTTAGGAAGGAAGAATCCCATGCACCGCTACAGGCTGGCTAAGCAGTAGTTCTGCAGAAAAGGACCAGTAGCGTAGCTAGTGGGGTGCAGGGGAAGCAGCCGCTTCCCCTCAGCACATTTCCCTAAAGCGGCACCTGCTGGGCCGGCGCTGGGGGCAGCACGGCCGGAGGAGCCATGGGGGGGGCGCTCCTCGGCCATCGTGCCCCACACAGCCCCAACATCGCCGCAGGCGCAGCCACCTCCTGCGGCGGCTCAGGGCTCGGCAGCCAAGCGCTCCCCGCCCCGAGCCGGAGCCGAAGCCAGGTTACGCCCGCGGCGCGGGGCCGGGATCGGCTGGGGACAGGCGGCGGCGCAGGACAGAAGGTGAGCGGCGGGGGTCCGGTGCCTTGCACTGGGGGGTCCCCTCCGGGTGAGGGGCTCCCCGGGTCCAGGCCCGCAGGGCAGGGGCGCAGGCCGCGTAGTCTGGACGGGGGGCCCTGGCGCGGCGCAGGAGCCTGGAGCCCGGGGCGGGGGGGACGGGACCCCACGGGTGGGGCCGGGCGGCGAAGCCCGGCGGGGGACACCTGCAGAGTGGGCTGGGCAGGAGAGACTCTCCCAGGACCGCGGGGGGACGGGGGTATCCGCACCCCCGGGAAGCCCGCAGGTGTCCTGAGCCGGGCCCCGGGGTTAATCTGGGGGTGGGGAAACGGGAGGAGCCGGGGGGGCATGGCCAGAGGAGGAGCCAAGGGGGGGTGCCTTTTTTATGTTTGCTCCCCCTATGCTTAGACCCCGGCTACGCCACTGAAAAGGACCTGAGGATTACAGTGGATGAGAAGCTGGATATGAGTCAGCAGTGTGCCCTTGTTGCCAAGAAGGCCAATGGCATATTGGGTTGTATTAGTAGGAGAATTGCCAGCAGATCAAGGGAAGTGATTATTCCCCTCTATTCGGCACTGGTGAGGCCACACCTGGAGTATTGCGTCCAGTTTTGGTCCCCCCACTACAGAAGGGATGTGGACAAATTGGAGAGAGTACAGCAGAGGGCAACAAAAATGATTAGGGGGCTGGGGCCACATGACTTAAGAGGAGAGGCTAAGGGAACTGGGCTTATTTAGTCTGCAGAAGAGAAGAGTGAGGGGGGATTTGATAGCAGCCTTCAACTACCTGAAGGGGTTCCAAAGAGGATGCAGCTCGGCTGTTCTCAGTGATGGCAGATGACAGAACAAGAAGTAATGGTCTCAAGTTACAGTTGGGGAGGTCTAGGTTGGATATTCGGAAACACTATTTCACTCGGAAGGTGGTGAACCCATTCACTGGAATGGGTTACCTAGGGAGGTGGTGGAATCTCCTTCCTTAGAGGTTTTTAAGGCCCGGCTTGACAAAGCCCTGGCTGGGATGATTTAGTTGGTGTTGGTCCTGCTTTGAGCAGGGGGTTGGACTAGATGATCTCCTGAGGTCCCTTCCAACCCTGATATTCTATGATTCTATGATTCTATGAACTGCGGCTGGAAAGGTGGCAGAGAAGAAGAGGGCAGAACCTAGGGTGACTCCAGCTGGCTGTCAGGGTACCATGTGTTATCAGTACGGGTGACAAGGACACATAAAAAGGGGCTGCCCACCTATGGAATGTGGGTTTGCAGAGTTCTGCAACTGGGCCAGGAGTTTTGGACATGGAAGGGGAAAGAAACTACCCACGGTTTCTGTAAGGCTGTGAAGGTGGATGCCTCTGAACAAGGCCCAAACTGTGACTGGGGTGTGTGAAAGAGAAAAACCAATATTACTGCCATTTGCCCTGGCCCTCGCTGGGCATGATGGGTAATTATGCCTGTTGCTATGAAAAGGAACTTATGGGTTAGCAAAAGCTCTGGTTCCAGTAACTGGAGGCGGCTGAGGCTCAGATCTCCAGCAGCCCATAATTTTTGAGAAAAGCCCAAAACAAACATTCAACCCTTGTGATCATTTCACACTTTCTATCTAAATACTCACACCCCCTCTCACCAGGGTATCTGAGTAACTAACAGAAGTGATCAGCACAGCATAAAGGCCCACAAATGATCCATTTTGAAGGACCTTTTCTCAAGAAGCACTGATAGAAATTCTTTTTATAAAATCAGTACAGCTCAATTGCATACAGCCATGAGGATCGGATAGCAGAGGCTTGAGCTGGTAGGAACCAAGCAAATTTTCTCTAGACATTTTCTTTTCTGTAACTTTTTCTGAGTCTCCTGTTTATTGTGAGGTGGTGGTGAGGAATACCATTCCTGTTCACATTTGAGAGCCTCCTCGGACAATTTTCTCAGAGTGAATAACAATTCTTTAGTATTTGAAACCCCACAAAAGAACATTTAAGAGACATTATCAGATGCAATGTAAGCATGAACTCCAGTGACACTACATAAAAACTTCCAGTAACTCCAACAACATAAGCCAATACCACAACAAAATAAGGCAGCTTTTATCCATTAATATATTCCAGCTAGATGAAAAACAGAGATCAGAAAACATTATTTACGATAGATATTACAAATAACAATTAGCATCAAAGTACAGTTGTCTGAAGAACCTTAATTATGAATTTCCTCTCTTTCATTTTTTCCCCATAACTACAGCATTCTAATAAAGTTGTTTTGACTTAATGGATTTGGGACCATTTTCTTTGCTGATGTAATCAATGGAGTGATGCCAGTTTGCACCGGGGAGAATTTGGCCCTTTAATGTTTTGTTATTTTTGTCTGGAATTGTCTTTGCTTTTTTGGGTGGTTGGTTGTTTTAAGAGAGGCCACATGGAAACTGAAAACTGTACTGATCATGTCAGTGGATTTTGTTAACCCAAGTGAGTGCTATGTTGGATAAAATGACTACGACTTGGGAGCCTATAGTTAGCTAGCTTGATATTACTTGTTTGTGGTGTAAATGTTTGCTTTAAATATTGTGATCTATAACTGCATGACAGGAGGTGTTCCACAATGCCCCATCTTGAACACTCTGGCCACTGTTTTGAACTCTGCTGCCAGCGGCCAGGAACACAAGAAACTGTCCCTCCCCTTTAAAGCCCCCTGAATTTTTGAAATTCCATTTCCTGGTTGTTCAGCTCACCTAGGAGAGCTCACCTAGCAACTCTCAAGCACACCTAGCAACTGCCCAGCTGACCATGCCTGCTCCACACTGCAGATACACTCCTGCCTGGTGTACAGAGGAGGTGTTGGATCTCCTGGGTCTGTGGGGAGAAGAGGCTGTGCAGGCACAGCTCCAATCCAGACACAGAAACATCAACATCTACGAGCAGATTGCCTGGGACATGGAGGAGAAGAACTACAAGACAGACCTGCAGCGGTGCCACATGAAAGCCAAGGAGCTGCGGCAAGCGTACCAGAAGGCAAGAGAGGCCCACAATCACTCTTGTGTGGAGCCACAGACGTGCCACTTTTACAAAGAGCTACATGTCATCCTCAGCAGAGACCCCACACCACCCCCAAGAGGCCTATGGATACTTTGGAGGAGCCAGTGTCACAGGCCACCACTGTGAACAGCAAGAATGTGGACAAGGAAGAGGAGCAGGATTATGGGGGACAGGCGACCGGGGGATCCAGCAGCACAGCAAGCCAGAACATGTTTTTGAGTCCTGCACAATCCAGCCAGTCCCTACAGTTGAGCATGGAGGAGCCTGATGCAGGGGAAGGAACCTCTGGTAAGTATGCAGCTTGTTTTGAAATTACAGGGATGGAACCCCCAAAGCAGCAGGACACATCTGTTCATGTACTCTTTAACTTGTGCTAGAAGAGGTAGTTAAATAACCAATACAGGTAGCGGTCCTATTTGCTTTTCATTCCCTTGTAGAGTTAAGCAGAGGTGGCCCCTATTTGTTTGTAAACTGTTTGTTTACATGCACTGGGATGTCCCATGAATCCTCCATAGATATCCTGATGAAACTTTCCTGCAGGTAGCCTGCAATTCTCTGCTGAAGGTTTATGGGGGAGGGGAGCTGTCTTATTTCTTCCACTGCCATAGGACACTTTCTCACACCACTCAGCAATTACTTCAGCAAGCACCACTGCAGCACACACAGGCAAGTATCATACAGTCCTGGTGGCACCCTGACACCTGCAGGAGCTGTTCCCTTTCAGCCTCTATTACCCTCAGGAGTGAGATATCAGCTAAAAACACCACCGACTGTGGAAAACAGTGCCAGTATTCAGTTCAGTTGCCCTATACACATAAACTCATGCCCGTGAGCTATCCCTCCTCATATCGCCAATCCCCCCAATGTCCAGGGCTGTACTCACCATGGCTGGGACTGCCGCCATGCTGCAGAAATCCCAAGGAGCTTACCTAGATTCCTGGGGCTCTGTGTGCTGGTAGCTCAGGGAGAGGCACACTGTCCCTGGAGGAAGTGGGACCCAAGGGCAGACTCAGAGTCTGCTCAGCAGCCAAAAGGGAGAGAGGAGAGACACTATTTAGAACAACACGGGTCCCTGTTGGTTTGGGGAAAGATGGCTGGTGCGCCTGCTCGGAGAAAGGGACAGACTCAAATGATTGACAAGTGAAAGCCCAAGAACAAGAGCCAGCCTGACCAATAGGGAGTGAGAAGCCCTTCCCTGGGAGCTCAGGGGTGGGCCAGTTTGGAGCAGTCTGGAGCCAGCCAGGGCAAGGGCAGGACTTGCTGTGTGGGGAGCTGGTGAGTTCCAGGTCTGCATGCAGGGCTCCCCCAGAGAACTGGCCTCTGGGGACTTGACAGCAAGATCCCTCATCTTGAGCCTTTCCTGCTCCAAGGTGACTCTCAGTTTGTAGAGCTTTGTTGGGAAATTTTCCCCCAGCCAGACTGAGTTAAGCTTCCAGCTCTTTAGGTGAGATCAGTCACCACATGGCACCACTGCTCTGGGTGCTAGTCCAGGGCTGCCCACCTGCTGTGAGTGGGTCTGAGCACTGGGGCGGGAGATTAGGAGTTTAGTGTAGTTTTATAAGCCGCACCTTGAGCCCTGCACCCATTGGTGGTGAGGAGAAATCCTGGCACCAGAAGCAGCCTGACTCCTGCATGAAGAGGATGCCTGCCAGCAGCGATCGTCAGCCCTCTGCAGTGACTGAGGAGCCCAGAGCCATCTCTGAATCTGAAGATCCATTACAGAGTTGTGAGTCACCATCTTTTAGTTAGTTGGTCAGGAAAAATGTTTGGGAGACCCCTCACACCCTGAACTGTGTTCTCAAGCCAGGGGGTAAGGGTTTGGGGATTTTATTACCTGGTGCCCTACTAAATTTGCGGAAGGACTTAGCACCTTATCCCACTTGTGAGTCTACTGCTGCACAGATGATATCGCGGTCACAGGTCATCCAGGGACCCTACAAAGTACACATACCAATGGGACACTAATTTGACGTTTGCTATATTAGGTCACGTGACTGGAGAAATTCACGGGTATTATAAGTAGGGTCACTGGTGATCCTGAGAATAGTGTTTTACCCTGTTATGGTATATTTATCTTCTCTTTAATATAATTTCTATGTTAAATATATTGTACAGTAACTCCTCACTTAACATCCTCCTGGTTAATGTTGTTGCATTGTTTCGTTGTTACATCACTGATCTATTAGAGAACATGCTTGTTTAAAGTTGCGCAATTCTCCCTTATAACATTATTTGGCAGCTGCCCGCTTTGTCCATTGCTTGCAGGAAGAGCAGCCCGTTGGAGCAAGCTGGTGGGAGCTTAGAACCAGGGTGGACCGGCAGCCCCCCTATTAGCTCCCCTAAGTTCCCTGTGCGGCAGCCGCCCAGCAGGCTATCAATTGCCAGGCAGTTCAGCTGTCTCTCCCCCCACTGCCGTGTGCTGCTTCTGCCCTCTGCCTTGGAGCTGCTCCCGGGAGCCTTCTGCTTGCTGTGCAAGGGGTGGGGGAGAAGAGGGGTGCTGATGTCAGGGTGTCCCCCTCACCCCGCTTAGGATGAAGGGAGTTTGCTGGCAGCAGCTGCTGACTCAACTTGCTGATCTACTTAAAAAGGCAATGTACTTAGAGTGGGGTCAGTGTACTTGAAGGGGCAATGTGCGTGTCTCTCTCTCTCTCACACACACACACACACACACGGTGTGTCTCTCTCTCTCTCTCTCTCTCTCACACACACACACACACACATGCACCACCCGGCACTTTGAAAGTGGAGGGAGTGGTGCGCTCCAGTGGGATAGCATGGGTTCATCATCACGTTCAGTTTCCGCAGGGAATGTCTGCAGCCACTGCCATGAGTCTATTGTGTCTCCTCCCTCCATTCGTGCTGCCTTGTAGAGTGTGAGGCTACATTAACAACAATGTGTTAACCCTTGAGGCTCAGCCAATTGCTAGTTCATCATTTAGCAGCAAGACATTCCCTGGGAAATATCCCACCCTCTGACACCTCAACCAAGCTTCACAATCATCATTGCTGTGTACGGTATTAAATTGTTTGTTTAAAACTTATGCTGTGTGTGTATATATATGTCTTTTGTCTGGCAAAAAAAATTCCCTGGAACCTAACCCCCTCTATTTATATTAATTCTTATGGGGAAATTGGATTCACTTAACATCGTTTAGCTTAAAGTAGCATTTTTCAGGAACATAACTACAACGTTAAGTGAGGAGTTACTGTATATGTTTGTGTTATTTCTTGGAAGCCTCCAACTATCTGGCAAATAAGTGGGGGTTACTCTGTGATTTGTATTTTCCTCCCATGCTGGCAAGGTGACCCTGCCAGGAAGGAGCATAGGGGGTGGAGGCACTGCCAAATAAATTAATAAGGGAAGAAAAAGAAGTTACACCCTGCTGAGTGGTGGCAGGATCCAGAAGAAGCCAGGTCTGTCCACCAAAACCCGTAAGGAGCTTGGCACTAAAGGAGGTAACCGGGTGGATAGGGGATGCTACATTGGAGGCATCGCTGGGATCCCGTCTTTTAAACTCAGATCTTAAATACACCTCTGCTGACTTCCCAGGGAAATTGAGTAAATTCCCAATATAGATTACCAGAAGAGGCTTTTAATTTGGTGTAAGCTGGAGGGAGCTGACCCTGAATGCCACTTCATGTTCATTAATATACCTACTGAATGGGAAGTTAGACAAATTGAAGATGAGATCGCCCGTGTCAGAAAATGGGAAACCTGTGTGGTTCGGAGTCAGATGCAAGTGAAAGGGGAAACTACTTTTTCTCTCCTTGTAGAGAGCAAGATTACAGGGGCGGCAGGTTTGTAGAAATTTTGGTGGTGCCCAAAGCCCAGAACCTGCTCCCCCAAACTCCGCCCCCCACCTCCCTAAAGCTCTGGGAGTTTGGGTGGGGGGAGGAGGTCTGGGGTGCGGGCCCTGGGCTGGGGCAGGGGATTGGGGTGCAGGAGGGGTGCAGGCTCTGGGAGGGAGTTTGGGTGCAGAAGGGGTGAGAGGTTGGGCTCTGGGAGGGAGTTTGGGTGGCGGAGGGGGTCTGGGGTGCAGGCTCTGGGATGGAGTTTGAGTGTAGACTCTGGGCTGGGGTAAGGGGTGGGGGTGCAGGCTCTGGGAGGGAGTGTGGAGGGCTGGGGTGCAGGCTCTGGGAGGGAGTTTGGGGGCAGGAGAGGATGTGTGGGAAGGGGGTGGGGTTGCAGGCTCTAGGACGGAGTTTGGGTGCTGGGTGCAGGCTCTGGGCTGGGGGTGGGGGTGTAGGCTCTGGGAGGGAGTTTGGGGGTGGGAGAGGTGTGTGGGAAAGGGGTGGGGGTGCAGGCTCTGGGAGGGGGTAGGGGGGTGCGGTGCTTACCTGGGGCTCCTAAGCAGGGCGGGCCAGGGGGCCTCTGTGCACTGCTACCCCCAGGACTGCCCCTGCAGCATCCTATTGGACGCAGGAGCACTTGGGGCAGGAACAGCGCGTGTAGACACAGACACAGTCCCACCCCGCCCAGGGGCTGCAGGGAAGGGCCGGCAGCCACGTGGAGTGGACAGGCAGGAAGCCGGTGGGCAGGGCCCCAGGCCGTTTTAAATCGCCCAGGGGACACACATAGGGGAGCGTCCAGGGACAGGCAGGAAGCCGGTGGGCAGGGCCCCAGGCCGTTTTAAATCGCCCAGGGGACACGCATAGGGGAGCGTCCAGGGGCAGAAGGCAGGGCTGAGGGAGAGACACAGCCTCAAACACTGCTGGAGCCCGGGAACATTAAGTTTTTCACTTGCTGTGGCCCATGCAGTACAAGGAAGTCCCTCAGGCTACTGCTCAAGTGGGTCCACAGTCCTGGATCATCTAGACTTAAGGAACTAAACTCAGCAGCAGCTGTTTCTTGCACCTACACCACACTCTTCTCTGATCTACACTTTTCTTCAGGAATGTGCATGGTTACATCCGTTTGAGATGGAGATATCGATGCTGCAGTAGCTGCCAGGTCACCTGCACTCTGACTAACTGGAAGATGAGGCATCTCCTCACCACTCACATCCTCACTGGGGCCGGAAGGCTCACCGTGAACATTTGTGTCTATGTATCTCAGGAGAGATCCTTCTTGCTTAGATAGAAAAACTTCCTTTGCTTTCTTTCTTTTTCTGAATGCTGCCCCAGAGGGGCATTTTCTTCTTTCACTCATGACTGCTGTTCTGTGCCAGCTATAGTGGCTCTCGACACTCAATTGAAGGGGACAAATAAGCAGGCTGGTAGCAGGGCCTGAGTGCGGGAAGATATCAGCGTCTTAAGGGCCTAACTGGCTCCTACTACTTCAGTTGACTGCCTGTTCTCCTCAAGTGGGTTCAGGGAAGCAGCAGGAAACAGGAAGCTCCCTGAGAAGCTGGTGTTAATCAGTCCAGGCTCCTGGGGGTGCTAGAGAGGTACATAAGAGGCTCCTCCTCCTCTCTCTCCCTGCAGCTCCTGCTGCTTTCTGTTATTCCCTCTCACCTTTTCTCCTGTCTGCCTGTTAGGTCTCTTGTGCCCTCCTTCCTCCAGCACAGCACTCCACCATCTCTGTGCATCTAGAACAGAGAGAATACACGTGCACCAGCAGCAGACACAATTTTCTACACTCTGGGTCCTAGTGGCGCCCCCCCACCCCCGCAGTCTGGCACCTGAGGCAGGTGCCTCAGTTCACCTCATGGTAAGGCCAGCCCTACCCACAGCATAGCCTCACGGGGGGTGCTGCCTGCCTCTTGCCCCGTGGCTGCGGGCTGGGGGGGGGGGGCAGGATCACAGGGTCAGACACTCAAGGAAGCCCCAGCAGCTGCTCAGGTGAGTGAGGTCCAGAGGTCTCTTCCAGCGTCCCCTCCCGGTGGGTGCTGCCAATTATGTGTGCACCTCCTCCCCCTCTTCCAGTGCAGCAGCAGCCAGCTGCCTAAGCCTGTTCTTGTGCTGTACCCTAGCCTCAGGTGGCAGCACAGGCAAAGGAGAGCAGTGCGGAGCGGCAGGGCAGCCGCCCGCTTTTAATCAGCCAGGGACACTCTGGGGCCCAGGGGAGGCGCACGGGGGAGCAGCAGGTGGGGGCCCGGGGACACTCCAGGCAGGGCCGGGGGAGAGACCCGGCTCCAAACATTGGTGGAGCTGGGCCCCCGGCCCTGAATATTGCTGGAGCCCGGGCACCACAGGTCCATGTAACTCACCGCCTCTGTCAGCGGGAGAGCTTCTCCCACGGATCCAGGTACCACTGCTCGTGGAGGTGGTTTCATTATGTCAATGCGAGAGCTCTCTCCCATTGACATGGAGCGGCTACACGAGTAATAATCTTAGAGCAGTGGTACAGCTGTGCCACTGTAAGCTCCCTAGTGTAGACATGGCCTTAGTGAATGCACTGATGTTTACTTGCTCCAATTTACTGCCATGCATTGTAGTACTAGGCATGAACTAAGCATGTTGCAGTGGAAGGAAGAAATTATGGCTGAGAAAATTTTAGCCCAAGCCAGAATGTACCACATGTTGGCCTGAACCTGAAGACGGTCATTTATAACACTAAAAATAAGAATGGTTTCTAAAAACATTTTCAAGGAATTTTTGCACCTTGGATAAAAGGGTAACTAACATGTCACACCCATGATTTCTGAGGTCTGGTCTATACTACAGACCTATATTGGTATAACTATGTCACTCGGGTGTGAAAAATCCACACCCCCTCTGAGTGACATAGTTACACTGACCTACGCCCCTGATAGACAGTGCTATGTCGGCGGGAGAGCTTCTCCCATTGACAAAGGCAATGTCTATACTACATAGTTAAGTTGACTTAAGTTACCTTGACGTACAGCCACTGCTGTAATTAAACCACTGTTGCATGTCCACACTAGCTCCTTCTGTTGGCGGAGCCAGCACATCCACAGTAGCAGCTCTTGCATTGACACAGAGCAGTGCACCGTGGGTAGCTATCCCACTGTGCAGCTAGCCGCAGGTTGTTTTGGGAAGGGTTTGCAATGCCTCGTGGGGGCAGGTTCAGCATCACAGGATGCAGGTTTCTCAATCCCATCATTCCATGGGCATCATACTAGGTTTCCAGCTGATTTTCAACTTCCCCAGATAACCTGCGAGCCAGCCATCCAGAGGTGAAAGTAAGCCGGTCCGGTCCGGCATACCGGCAAGAGCCAGTATGCCATGCCAGACTGTACCGGCTTCCGCAGCAGTGATTTAAAGGGCCCAGGGCTCCAGCCGCTGCGGGGAGCCCCGGGCCCTTTAAAGCGCCGCCGGAGCTCTGGCAGCCGGGCTCGGGCGGGGATTTAAAGGGCTCGGTGCTCTGCTACGGAGATCCCCGGGTCCTTTAATTCGCTCCTGAGCTCCCAGCTGCCTCTGCAGCTGCTAGCTCCAGGGTGATTTAAAGGCCCTGGGACTCCCAGCCACAGCAGGAGTCCCAGGGCCTTTAAACCTTGAAAAGCCCCACCTCTTCCAGTTGAGGCCACGCCCCCGCTCAGGACTCTGGCTTATGGGTAAATCCTTTAAATTACTTTCACCCTTGCAGCCATCTCTGCCAGAAAGCATGGATCCTGCACTACCCTTCTGTATTGTTCTGTGAGTTATGAACACCAGGCTATAAGAGGAGTGCAATGGGGGTGGGGAGGGGCTATTCATCACCACGCTGACCCCAGACCCCTCCTTGTAGAAGTGACATGTCTGCAGCTGTGCACCAGAAAGCAACTACTTGCCTCCCTTGCCTTCTGCTGTGCCTGCCACAGCTCTTTGAGTTTTACACAGCACTGGTGCTTGTGTCCCTACCATAGCCCTTCCCCTCCATTCCCCAAGCAAGTTCCTGCGACTGGAGCGGAGCTGTACCTGCACATGCAAGGGCAATACTATCTCAGGGCTAAGGTGCTTAATTTTTGCACCTCTGGGCTTGGCAGGTCATCTTCCGCGCCCCCCTTGCGGGCTGGAGGCAGGGGAGCAAGGAGAGGTGCCCACGTGACTCTACGTCAGTTTCCCCACGTGGGTGCAAGAAAGGGGTACAGAATGGGGGTACAGGGTGAGGGGCGCAGGTGGGGATGAGTGCTCTCTGGCCACGCAGCCAGTGCTTAATTTTTGCAGGGACTTGCTTCTTTCATACATGGGCTATAAGCTGCAGTCAGCTGCTTCTCTGCTTTCAAGATCCTATATTCCGTCTCCCCTCTGTATACAGAGAAAGGGAAGGTGATATAGATCAAGACAGGCAGCAAAATCCCCCATGCTCCTATCCATGCAGTTAAAGCAGCCAAACAATTTAGGAAACCTCTCCCGATGGGCAGTCAGAGGGGGAGGTAGCTGCTTCTGCAAAGTAAGTCAGGAAGCCACACTGACCTACTGTGCAGAAGCAGTTGCCTTTCAGAGGCTTGGCTGCTTAAACAGCAGGGATCACGGATAGGAGCATGGGGGATTTTGCTGCTTGTCTTGATCTGTATCACCTCTCCTTTCTCTGTATACGGGGCGGGAGGTGGGGAGGGAATATTTAGTCTCTCTTTCTACGGGGAGAGGGGTGGACTTTGCTGTGAGTTGGTCTATGTGACACTTCTCTCTCTTTGGGAATGGGGGACTTTGTGTCTCTTTGAAGTACACGCAGGAATCTCATTATATCAGCATCTGATCGGCAAACATGGTGGACAATACAATTGCATCCTCGGATATAAAGTGGATATCCCAGGATTTGCGGGACTCTAGTTCTCCTGAATTCTGCACAGTCCTCAGTAAGTTTTATATCATAATATATTAGCATTAAGAAGTTGAGATTAGGTAATATGGAAATAATATATAAATTATATTATATAATGTCATATTCTCATCATAAGGAAATGTGCTCAATTTTGGTCACTTACTCTTTTTTAAAAAGGGGGGACATAGGAGAAGTATATTATCATATTAAACTTTACTTTTTAAACATTATTATCTGTATTTATTTTATTGGTATTCACTGTTTGCATTTTGTGCAATTCACATAAAAAATTATGAAGAAAATAGATAACTTGTGGCTGAAGAAAACACCCAAATGTTAAAATGTTTGAGTCTCTCCCCAAGGCTGACCGTTCCAATGATCTATCTATGGTTTCCTGTTTGCATCCCTACTCTGTTTTCTTCTGTCACGGAGAAAGAAATACAAGCATATTTTAAAATGAAAAATATGGCTTCTAATTTTGAATTATTAAACCAAATTAATCTTTGTGTAACCCCGAGTGCCCGAGGGTTATTTCAGAGACAAATTTGATCCATGTTTTGTTTTCTGTACAAGGTATCGCTGGTTTTAGTAAACCAAAGATCCACTAATGTATGTTCCACCAACCGGAGGTGCCTTCTGATCTATGGGGATGGGGGAGTAAAAAATGAGGAAAAAATAGAAAATTAAAAGTACTCAATCTATTTTTTTAATAAGCTGTGAAAGGAAAGAATAGAAAGACAGTAGAGGAGATGACAGAGATGAACCAAAACAGAAAAAGAAATAAAATGGCCCTTTCTTTTTTAACGGTTTAGTATCACTGATATACAGTGTGTGATGAATGTTCAGTATGCCATTGACATGCTGATTCTACCAGTCATATGTACCATCTTTAAGGCTTTAGAGCCTTAGGGTATGGCCACACAGCAATAGACACTTGCGGCTGGCCTGTGCTAGCTGACTTAGGGTACGTCTACACTTACCGGAGGGTCCGGCGGCAGGCAATCGATGTTCTGGGATCGATCCCGGAAGTGCTCGCCGTCGACGCCGGTACTCCAGCTCAGCGAGAGGAGTACGCGGCATCGACGGGGGAGCCTTCCTGCTGCGTCTGGACCCGTGGTAAGTTCGGACTAAGGTACTTCGAATTCAGCTACGCTATTAACGTAGCTGAATTTGCGTACCTTAGTCCAAAGTGGGGGGGTAGTGTGGACCAGGCCTTAGGCTCACAGAGCTCCGGTTGAAGGGCTGTTTCATTGCTGTATAGACTTTCAGGCTCAGGCCGGAGCCCAGGCTCTAGGACCCTGCGGAATGGGATGGTCCTTGAGCTCAGGCTCCACTGCAAGCCCAGAAATCTACTCAGCAATGACACAGCCCCACAGCCTGAGCTCTGCGAGCCCCAGTCCCAGCCATGAGGTGTTCTTTGTTCTGTAGACATACCCTTAGCTATAATCCTCCTTGTCTTCTCATTTAGAGCAAATTCCTGGAAACCTTTATTCATACAAGTTGTCTCAATGATGTAAATTAAACTATTCACAAGTAATAATTAATCTCAGGAGTAAGCATACTTCCATTACCCTAATGTTTATAGCAAGTATATACTATCAAAAACAGTAGAACCTCAGAGTTACAAACACCTCGGGAATGGAGGTTGTTCGTAACTCTGAAGTGCTCGGAACTCTGAACAAAACATTATGGTTGTTCTTTCAAAAGATTACAACTGAACACTGACTTAATACAGCTTTGAAACTTTACTATGCAGAAGAAAAATTCTGCTATTAACCATCTTAATTTAAATGAAACAAGCACAGAAACATTTTCCTTGCCTTGTCAATTTTTTTTATGAACTTTCCTTTTTTTAGTAGTTTACGTTTAATACAGTACTGTGGTGTATTTGCTTTTTATTTTATTTTTTTTGTCTCTTCTTCTGCCTTATTTTGCGCTTCTGGTTCCAAATTAGGTATATGGTTGACCAGTCAGTTCATAACCTTGTTGTTTGTAACTCTCAGTTTCTATTGTACATGTTTAAGAACGGGGGCTATTAAACTCAACCAGAAAAAAAGCAGTATACAGCAGGAAACTTTTTTTTTAAACCATCAGTGACAACGTACGTTACTGTTAAATCCCATTGGTTTGGGGAACATCTCAATCTTTTGACTAACCAGGTGTTTGGATAAATGAAAGTGCTATTTTGAGGTGCAGTATCACTGTTATAGAAATACAGGGAACAGAGGGAGTAATGGTGATGTTAGCTTAATACTTTGTACTTTATTAAAAAGAGTAAAAAAATAACTTTCTTGAGATCTGCTATACAAAATACAAAGCTGTTGATTAGAGCTTACATGTGCAAAGAGGCTAATTGAGAAGTTGTGTGTGTGATGAACTAACATAAGGCTGGACACACTGTAGATGGACACACTGTAGATTTGGGTAATTAGGATTTCTGGATAAAGGGAATTTGGATAATTGGAATTATACTATAAAACCAAGCTCATAAATTAGGTTGATAGTTACATGTCTTATACATGTCCATAGGTCCCTGAGCACTTGAGTGACGTATAGGCTTAAAAATAATAATATTGATAACAGCCTGGTACTCCTTGTAAGGTAGCATATTATATATATGAAGCTCAAATTAATACATTTAAGGACACTGAAATTATAACATTGTCTGAACTTTTATACCATAGTCATTACTAGGGTAACAGAGAGCTTTAATTGAAAGCTAAGTCCTCCCAACTACAACGTGAAGTAATGTATTTACTGAGCTGCCTGGAGTATTTTCTTTCAAAGTCACTCATACTTATATCACACCAAATGCATCCTTGAATGGTTGTATTTGGCCCATTCTATTTTACAGGACAGGGTCAATAACAGAAGAATGTGAGGACTGGGTGCGCATAGAAGAGATACTATAGTGACTCTGAAAGACATTGTGGTCTTTGCAAATCAATAAGAATCTTGCATGTTTTCTGAATATTTCATGAAGGTATTTCTTGAACTTTTCACCTACAAAAGCGTAGATCACTGGGTTCAGGCAGCAGTGGATGAAGGAGATGGTTTCAGTCACCTGCAGGGCCAGGTCTAGGCTTTTGCTCGTCTCGCAGTCATCTATGATGAGCAGGCTTCGCAAAGAGTCCAGAAAAAGCGCAATGTTGAAGGGTGCCCAGAAGAGGAAAAACACAACTACAACAATGAAAACCAGCTTCATTGCTTTATACTTGTTTCGGTTCATGCATCTCTGCAGATTTTTCATGATGTGGGAGTAGCAGAAAATGAGAATGCCAAGTGGGATCAAGAGGCCCAAAACATTGACGGTAGAATTGGTGAAAAGTTTCCAAGTAGTCTTATTCTCCCGGTAATAAGGAGCACACTTCACACTGCCATCTTCATTAAGTTCTTGGATAAAGAAGATATTTGGTATTGAAGCTAAAATGGCCACTGACCAAATGGCGAGGCTTATAACAATGCTGAGCAGGGTTGTTCGAACTTTCCGAGCGTACACAGCATGGACGATGGCTAAGTACCTGTCTATACTCATGAGGGTTATGAAGAATATGCTGCTGTAGAAGCCAATGTAGTAAACTCCACATATTGTTTTACACATTGCATTTCCAAAAGTCCATTGGTCTGAAGCATAATGAGCCAGGAAGGGGAGGGAGAAAACAAAAAGCAGGTCAGCGATGGCGAGGTTCAGCAAATACACATCAGTCATGCTGGTCAGTTTCTTGCAAACTATCAGAACGCAAATGACCAAGCTGTTTCCCACCAAGCCGAACACGAACACCAGACAGTAAAGGACTGGAAAAAATACTGATCCAAAGATCTTGATATTCTCTGTGCTGCAGATGGAGCCCAACTCAGGATAATAATCATAATCAAAAGTAGAGAGAAGATTCGACTCAGTTGAATTATTCATCATGAGATGACCTGTTTAAGAGCACAGAATTTAATACAATCCAACAATCCTATTTTTTAGTAAGTATCTAGGCACAATTCTGCCCTGATACCCCACACAACCCCACTGAAGTCAACAGGGTTGCACAGGCTGTAAAGGGGTAGAATTTGGTTCTGAGGACAGGCTAGCCTGTTCAGGTAAAGGAACACTTCGCCCTGTGACATTATCTAATTAAAATATAATCATGCAAATCATTATTTCTACCACAGTTATATACTTGCAACAAATCTTATAAAGGGTGTAACACATGGCCAGAAAGGGTTAAGCATCCTGCAGGCTAATTAACCCAGAGTCAGCCTGTAGAGATATGTTAGAAATGGTCATTAAGGCCATTTGATGCTAGATAGGCTAGAACTTTGAAATGCAAACCTATATTGTTAAAGTTAGGGGTGATACTAATTGTATATGTGTACTCATAAATGTTAGCCATGGAAACAGACAGTTCCTGTCTGTCACTATAGCTATGGATTCAGAGATCAAAAAGGAATATGAACGTTTAGATAAATCTTGGGTGAAATAACATCATTGTCTATATGTCTCTTTGAAGTTTGTGATATACTGCCTAATGAATAAATTGCCCTATGTTAATTTGTGTAACTAATTACTGGTGGTGTTTTGGAAGCAGAAGGTTACATCAAAAACCTATTGTTTGCCCAGGACAGTATGGTCAAGTGGATGCTAGAACACTGCATAAAAAGACCCTTGAGTCCTGATCCTGTCATCTCAGATCTCCTTGATGCTTCAACGCAGAGGAAGCTTAAGCCACAAGATTGAGATCCCAGTGCTGACTGGTCCACCCTGAATATAATATTGGACATTGGACTATAACCTATGGACTAAAATCTAAAAGAGCTCTTTGCAACTATAAAGCTTACCATCTCTGCTATGAATCTGAACCTCAAGTATTGAACTCATGTCTGTACGTATATGGATCTTTTAACCATACTCTCTCTCTTTTCTTTTTAAATAAATTTTAGTTTAGTTAATAAGAATTGGCTGTAAGCGTGTATTTGGTTAAGATCTGGAATATGTATTAACCTGGGAGATAATGTGTCTGATCCTTGGGATTGGTAGAACTTTTTTACGTGATGAAATAAGTAGGGCTGTCAATTAAGCGCAGTTAACTCACGTGATTAACTAAAAAAAATTAATTGCGATTAAAAAAATTAATTGTGATTAATCGTACTGTTAAACAATAGAATTCCAATTGAAATTTATTAAATATTTTTGGATGTTTTTCTACATTTTCAAATATATTGATTTCTATTACAACACAGAATACAAAGTGTACAGTGCTCACTTTATATTATTTTTATTACAAATATTTGAACTGTAAAAATGATAAAATATATAGTATTTTTCAATTCACCTCATAAAAGTACTGTAGTGCAATCTCTTTATCATGAAAGTTGAACTTACAAATGTAGAATTATATACAAAAAATAACTGCATTGAAAAACAAAACAATTAAAACTTTAGAGCCTACAAGTCCACTCAGTCCTACTTCTTGTTCAGCCAATTGCTCAGACAAACAAGTTTGTTTACATTTACAGGAGATGCTGCTGTCTGTTTCTTATTTACAATGTCACCTGAAAGTGAGAACAGGCGTTTGCATGGCACTTTTGTAGCTGGCATTGCAAGGTATTTACATGCCAGATATGCTAAACATTCATAGAATCATAGAATATCAGAGTTGGATGAGACCTCAGGAGGTCATCTAGGCCAACCCCCAGCTCAAAGCAGGACCAATCCCCAGACAGATTTTTGCCCCAAATCCCTAAACGGCCCCCTCAAGGATTGAACTCACAACCCTGGGTTTAGCAGGCCAATGCTCAAACCACTGCCCATTCATGCTTGGGCTACCACTCCCGAGGATATGCTTCCATGCTGATGATGTTCGTTAAAAAACAATGCGTTAATTAAATTTGTGACACAACTCCTTGGGGGAGAACTGTATGTCTTCGGCTCTGTTTTACCTGCATTCTGACATATATTTCATGTTATAGCAGTCTTGGATGATGGTCCAGCATATGTTTGTTTTAAGAACACTTTCACAGCAGATTTGCTAAAACACAAAGAAGATACCAATGTGAGATATCTAAAAATAGCTAGAGCACTCGACCCAAGGTTTAAGAATCTGAAGTGCCTTCTAAAATCTGAGAGGGATGAGGCATGGAGTATGCTTTCAGAAGTCTTAAAAGAGCAATACTCAGATGTGGAAACTTCAGAACCTGACCACCAAAAAAGAAAATCAACCTTCTGCTGGTGGCATCTGACTCAGATGTTGAAAATGAACATACGTCGGTCCGCTCTGCTTTGGATTGTTATCAAGCAGGATCGTTATCAAGTAGAACCCATCCTCAGCATGGACGCATGTCCTATGGAATGGTGGTTGAACATGAAGGAACATATGAATCTTTAGCGCATCTGGCACGTAAATATCTTGCGACGCCAGCTACAACAGTGCCATGCAAACACATGTTCTCACTTTCAGGTGACATTGTGAACAAGAAGCGGGCAGCATTATCTCCTGCAAATTGTAACCAAGTTTGTTTGTCTGAGTAATTGGCTGAAGTAGGACTGATTGGACTTGTAGGCTCTAAAGTTTTACATTTTTATTTTTCAATGCAGTTACTTTTTGTACATAATTCTACATTTGTAAGTTCAACTTTCATGTATGAGGTGAATTGAAAAATACTATTTCTTTTGTTTTTTACAGTGCAAATATTTGTAATAAAAAATAAATATAAAGTGAGCACTGTACACTTTGTATTCTGTGTTGTAATTGAAATCAATATATTTGAAATGTAGAAAACATCCAAAATATTCAAATAAATGGTATTCCATTAATGGTTAACAACACGATTAATCACCATTAATTTTTTTTAATTGCTTGACAGCCCTAGAAATAAGATTTTCATTAATCTTCATCATATCTAACTTGGGTAACTAGGTGAAGGCCTGAGGCTGGGTTGCTTTAAGGGAACTGTGTTGTTGGCTTCTGGGTAGCCAGTGAGGTATTTTAGAAGCTGTTTAGTGCTGACTTGGTAAATCTAAGTATTAGAATATCCACCAGCTTTGGGGATTGTCTGCCCCATTCTTTGCAGTTCACCCTAATTGAGTGACCTCAGCTGGCTCCCCCTGGGACTTCGGTCACACGCCCTCATATGGTGCCTAAACCAAATTAAAGCTTTTTTGAGGTTTGAAAATATTTGGCTAGCTTTGGGGTTTCATTAGATTTATTTTTTGTGAGCATCTGCACTTTCAGTTATTATTGCCAAAATCCCATGAGAGAGGCTGTTCCCCAATGCTTAATTTGTACCAGGGCCTGCCAGGGCTGTGCCCTGGCACCTCATAGCCCCCACACCTCTGGGATTGTCGCGTCATTTATGAAAGTAAAAAAAAATTAGTTGAGCCCCAGCTCCTCTTTCGTTACAAATTAAGCACTTCCATTTCCATGAAAATGAAAAGAGGAAATATTGGGAAGCCCATGAGAGAACGTCTCATGGGGTTTCCTACTCAGTTTTACCAGTGATGCTGCGAGGGAGACAGGCTAGCATTGGGGAGACACTGGATTTGTGACTTTCCTGGGTGGTGTGTCAGGGACGTGGTGTGTTTCCATGAGAAGCGGAACACCAAATAGTATGTTAGTGAGCAGAAGAATTTCGAGAGTCTGGTTATCTAGAAAATTGCACTGAGGCCCAAATCCTGTCCCCGGCGCTCAGCCTGAATGAATGGTACTCATGAGGATTCCCAGTCACTGTGCATCCTGTCCAGGGGGTTAAGGAGCCAGGGTTATTTAATTGTGCATAGTTAAAGCAGCAATAAAACGGAGGTAGTGAACACGCCCAGTGCCCTAATGTTTATCATTTCCTTGTTTCTAAATTATTTTTTCTTCAGAAAGGGCAGAGACAGCTGTGCTCACTGAGGACTTCACACATCCAGCCTGAGATTTCACACAAAGTCTATTTAAAATTATGGGGGGGGGAAGCATCTGACTTTTTTTCTAGTAGGTGACGACCATTTTTCCCCAGGACTTCAGCCTTGCTAGTGCCATGCTATAATATGCGGCTTTCTAATTTACTAGAGATGAACAGTTAACTTTACAAATATATTTTGTAAATTACAAGCTCTGAACTCTGGATGTAATTATCTTTTCTTCTATAGCACGTGTGGAGGAGTTTCTATAGAGTGAAGGTGTTAATTTGAACTCAATCGCTCTCTCTCATATAGGCAGAAACAAACACTGAGTCTGCAGTTGCCAAGTCTTGTCAAGCATTTTTTTTAAAACATGCATGGCCAAAATTTTCACATGTGAGTGCCCAAACCTATGTTTGTATTTAGGTACCTAAATAAAAGTAGCCATTTTTCAGAAGAGATGAGCATTGCTAACTGTTCTTGAAATCAGTGAGAGTTGTCACTGCTTAGCAGCACTGCAAACCTGGTCATTTTTATTTAAATATACCTAAATATTGATGTAAATGCCTAATTTAAGGCAAATTTGACCTATCTAGCTTGTTTATTTTAATGTAATCCCCCAGATGACCCAGTCATCAAGGAGGGTCAATACAAACAAACCCGAGTCCGAATTTCCAAAGTCTCCTGAAGTTGCCTCATGCATCTAGTCCCAATCTGACTACAGAGCAGCAACGTATCATCTTGGTAAATAAAAATAAAGGTAAAGGCCTCGATTCTACACTGTGTTATGCTTGTAGTGGAGAGTGGCAGCTTCAGGGAATGTGTTGCAGCTCCCTGATGCTTGGCCAACTGACCCCCCTAAACATTAGAACAGCAGGGGACCAACTCTAACTTCTGCCACTGGTGTAAATTACATCAGTGGCGGCTCAGGAGTAATCTGCTCCATCATGCCCCCTGCAGTCAAACCAACTGCCGTTTTCATGCCCTTATATAAGAATGGGAGGGGAAGGGGAAACACAGTTGATGAAGAGGGCAGCAGACCCGCCTCTGACAGTTTTCCAACCACTCGAAGAGTTTCCCTGTACAAGGGGGAAGCTCCACCAGCTCTCTCGCTGGTCATTTTAGTGCCATTTTGTATTACACTGCACAAAGAGGGCCTACTGGACCAGAGAATCGAGGTCCGAGTGTCAAGAGATGTGCACTATAATGTCAGGGTAGATCGAATGTTAAGGACCTCACCTATGGAGGGGTCATTTTCCATTTATGTGGGAGTGCTCTAGAATTCCTGCCCTTTTCCCTCATTAGGGTTACAATTTCAGGGAGCTAAACTCAGGAAGACTATTAGGGTCTGATTGTCAGATTAGCTGAGAACCTGTCAGGCCCAGCGGTGAGGATCACCGTTGAGGATCAGGTTTGAGTGAGCTTGAACTTGGGTGTGGGACAGAATGCTGAGAACCAGCCCTGGTCACTTCAAGCTGATATACAGCAGCAGCTACTCCCACATGTGATGAATCCTGTGGCAGGGAACAGCAGCTGGGCAGAGGCGCTAGGCCTCTGTAAGATGAGCCTACGTATGACTCCAATGCATTTTGTAGAACTGATGAATGAAATTGTTTTTAATTGTTCACTTTATTAATGTACCTTCATAAGTAAAGTTTTATGAATGAAACAACATTCATTCATGAAACCGGTTACCCCAATAACTGGCTAATTGACAATTAAGATGCTTGTTAAGAGCCATAGCTGCTCAGCCGGCTGCCTTTGTAAGTTTCACTGTCAATCCAATTCCTGCTTAAATCACTGAGACTTGCACTGTTTCAGTATTGTAACTTCTGCTCACTGTTTGCCATTCATTACACTTGTCTATTTCTGTTCACTGTTTGCCATATTGTAATTCAAACTCCATTTTAAAACGCTCACTCCATTTTGTAAAAGCTTGCTGCAACCTTTATTTTTGCAAAACCCTGCTGTAACCTTATTAGTTTAGATTAGATGTGTGAATGAGGTATGTATGGATGATGGAATCAACCTCCAGCGCCAGCCTGTCCTGATGAAATAAAGTTCAAACACCAACGGCTGAAGATGCAGACAAGGGCCCTAACAAAGTAAGAAAAGTCCACCCTAAAAAGAAAAGAACAAAGATACAATAGGAAGAAGATCAAAGCCAGGTCCGAGGCTGAAAGTCACGTCTGCTATTGACGGGTGATCAATCACCGAACCCAGAGGCAGTGTGACACAGCAAGACCTAGACACTCTGGATTCAAACTAAAGCCTACAAAAAGGATGGGTGAGATGGAAGACTTTGGAGGGTAACATTCTGCTGCCAACATGGAAGGGCATCAGTGCATGCCCAACAAAGACCCAGCCCTTCCTTGTGCCCGGCTTTCCTGGCCAGTTAGCCGCCAGAAGCTACGAACCCAAGCTGCAAAATCAAGTCACGGACTCAAGTTATGTTCAGGACTGGTAACTATACAGCAGCTGCAGAACATCTGATGGATGTGTGTGTGGGGGGGAGGAGGGGGGATATATGTGTGTGTGTGTGTGTATGTAGGTATTAGGTATTAGTTATTGGTAATAAATTGTGTTATCATAATAAATGTGGCATCTTTGTCTTGCCCCCTGAAACGATCCTGTGTAGTTTTGTCTGCATAACAATGTTTGGTCACTTTTGAAAGAGTAGCTATGAGCACAGATTGGGAGAAGGGAACCTGGGCCCTATGGCTACATCCTATTTGACAGGGGACGCTCAGGTGACCGACCTGGCTCTAAATGACGAGCAGGCACAGGATTATGATGTGGTTAAGGTGGCCATCTGAGATTGGGTGGGCTGGAAAGGTGGCAGAGAAGAAGAGGGCAGAACCTAGGATGACTCCAGCTGGCTGTCAGGGTATCATCTATTATCAGTATGGGTGACAAGGACACATAAAAAGGAACTGCCCACCTATGGAATGTGGGTTTGCAGAGTTCTGCAATTGGGCCAGGAGTTTTGAACGTTGAAGGGGAAAGAAACTACCCACAGTTTCTGTAACGCTGGGGAGGAGCTGTCAAAGGGCTCTAGTTGACATTGCCTCAGCATGCTCATCAGTTAGGAGGGAACTGGTGAAGCCCCACTGGATGCTCCTGGGAGAAAGGTTGTGGCTCAAATGCATCCATGGAGATAAGAAACTCTGCCCCATGGCCGAGGTACCTCTGGAAGTTCAGGGGAAGTTTAGATGGAAAGGGGTTGGGGTGGTGGTGACTATATCCCACCCCATTTCACTAGGCACTGACTGGAGCCCCTTCCCATTAGAGAATCAGATGGGGATCCGGGGACCCCGTTGGAAAAAAATAAAACCATCGGGGAAGGGGAATGCAAAGCTAGACATGGGGGAATGGAGTGTGGAAAAACATTACAGAAACAAAAGCCAGGTAGAAAGGGACGGGAGGACCCCTAGAGAAAGTGGGGGAGAAGGAAGAGAGGATAGAATTAGCCTTGCAGGATAAGGATAACCAGCGTTCACGGGCGGGGGTTGGGCGATCACTGGAACCATGCCATCTGAACGATGGGAGGAGGGACAGTAGGAGCAGTTTGGAGGTCTGGGAGAACAGGAGACCCTGGGTAACCAGGAGGGCAAGAGGTACCAACAACCCTGCCACAAAACAAAGGGGGCAAGAGTGGGAAGAGTATCCCACTGGGTTATCCCGGCGTGGAGACCTATGGGCTGAGACAGAAAACCAATGGTGGTTTTTGCGGGTGGAGAATGAGCAAACGCCATCAGGGGACCTTGGAAGAGCACCGTGGGGGCAAAGAGCAACACCAGGAGAGCATCACATCCAGTAAAGGAGTAAGAATCCAGGGAAGGAGGAACTTTTCTGCCAGACAAGGGGGGAGGTGTGGGACAGTGTGAGAACCAGCAGCTGAACCAGCACTCTGGTTACTGTAAGTCCAACTAATTTCCTTGGAGAAGGGCCTGATTGAGGGAAGCTCGGGTTAATCACAAGATCAGTCTGCGCTGGGGAGAGTTAAGGAGCTAGTTAACCCATTAACTAGAAGAGTAGAAAGGGCAAGGGGGGGGGGGGGAAAGAGGGAAATGCTAGCAAGACCAAGGTAAAAGGAAATTGTAGAACTGATAAATGAAATTGTTTTTAATTGTTCACTTTATTAATGTAACTTCATAAGTAAAGTTTTATGAATGAAACAATATTCATTCATAAAACCGGTTACCCCAATAACTGGCTAATTAACAGTTAAGATGCTTGTTAAGAGCCATAGCTGTTCAGTCAGCTGCCTTTGTAAGTTTCACTATCAATCCAATTCCTGCTTAAATCACTGAGACTTGCACTGTTTCAGTATTGTAATTTCTGTTCACCATTTATTACACTTGCCTACAGTGTAACTTCTGTTCACTGTTTGCCATCCATTATACTTGTCTATATTGTAACTTCTGTTTACTGTTTGCCATATTGTAATTCAAACCCCATTTTAAAACGCTTACTCCATTTTGTAAGGGCTTGCTGCAACCTTCATTTTTGCAAACCCTGCTGTAATCTTATTAGTTTAGTTTAGATGTGTGAATCAGGTATGTATGAATGATGGAATCAACCTCCAGCCCCAGCCTGTCCTGATTAAATAGAGTTTAAACACCAAGGGCTGAAGATGCAGACAAGAGCCCTAACAAAGTAAGAAGAATCCACCCTAAAAAGAAAAGGTACAATAGAAGGAAGATCAAAGCCCGGTCCCAGG